>NC_056751.1:463251688-463269188 GCF_019279795.1 Protopterus annectens
GGTTCCAGTTTAAATTTGGCTTAGACTGGGGAAAACAGTATTAATGCACAGTATCCTGGGTTTGAGCCCTGTTTTCATGCTGGGCAGACCAGACTGCTTAAGGAACAGTAAAGCAAATATGAGCATGTTTACCTGACTTTGCTCAACCTTGCCCGACCTTGTCCAACATTGCTCAGCATTGCCCGACGTTGGGCTAGTTAGCGCGGGCAATTTTGTTTACATATACTAAATAGTGGTAAAAGCTGCTTAGCACTGCTTTATATTGCTTAAAACATGGCAATCATACCTCAGGTGGTGCTGCAGGGCTGCCTATGTCAGATGCACATAGTACACTCCCTATACATGTTTGAAAACAGGCAGTGTCAAGTTAGGCATCCCTTTTATTTTATGTGCGAGTCAGAGAGAGGTATAATTTCCAGGGTTCCTACTGAGCCAGTGTATGTGCTATGAGTTGCCTCTTTGCCAAGGCCAAGGCATACTGGGCACACCTCCTTCTGCCTACTGGAGCAGGCTCAGGTTGTTCACGCTGTGCCTGTGCAGGCCTTGGCAATGGTGGGGGGCTTTTTGGCCCTTCCCCATGCTGTTCCTGCTGCAGCTGTTTTCGCAGGATCATATTGTGTAGCATGGCACATACCATGACAATTTGGGTACATGTAGTTGGTGAGTACTGCAAGGCTCCACCAGATGTGTCCAGGCACCAAAACCATGACTTGACCATCCCAAACACATGCTCAATTACATTTCGTGTTTGTGCGTGTGCCTCATTATGGAGTTCTTGTTCAGGTGTGTGTGCATTTCTGATGGGTGTCATCAGCCATGGCTCCAGTACATATCCAGTATCCCCCACTAGGTGACCGTCAGGGATGTCCCCATTGGCAAATGTCTGGTACAGCTGCGTCAGATGCCAGATATGGGAATCGTGGTAGCTTCTACTGCAGCCAGCACACACAGTCAGTATTATGCCTTGGGCATTGCACACGACCTGGCCGTTGATGGAGGGGAAGCCCTTGCGGTTGATGTAGGCCCTACCCTGCTCACTGGCTGGTGCTTTGGTGTGTATGTGCATGCAGTCAATTGCACCCACTACCTCAGGGTATTCTGCTATTTGCTGGAAGAGACGCATATTGCTGGCCAATGCCTCACAGGAACTGGGAAAATATACATGATCACCGACATGTGCTGACATGGCATTCAGGAACTGGTGCAGTACCCTGGATGCTGATGCCTATGAAATCCCCATCATATCACCAGTCGGTCTCTGGAAGGTACCTGTTGCTAGTATTCTTAGGCCAACACATACCTTGGTTTCCACTGGGATGGGTTCCCCTCTGTTGGTTCTGTGTGTGAGGCGTGGCCTGCACAGCTCGAC
Organism: Protopterus annectens; assembly: GCF_019279795.1. Taxonomy (NCBI): domain Eukaryota; kingdom Metazoa; phylum Chordata; order Ceratodontiformes; family Protopteridae; genus Protopterus; species Protopterus annectens. The sequence continues at coordinate 463,253,058 of NC_056751.1, forward strand.
AATTTCCTGCAGGAGGTCTCTGTCCACTCTATAGTGCTCCACTATCTCCAGTTCATGTAGCCCCTGGTAGGTTACCCTGGGTCTGTACACTCTTCTCCGTCTCCTCACTGTGGGTTGCTCAGCAGCATTCACAATGGCACCACCCTCAGCATCTTGCACATGTTGCCTTATAATAGCAATGGCAGCCCCTAACATTTATTTGTCTGAGTTATACTTTTTAAGTTTTCACTCTCTTTGTATACTGCATTGTTGCAGTGTTTCTGAGAAAAACATGGGGGAATGTTGTTTGCAGAGTTTTAAGTGCTGGGCTTGGCTGGGCTAGTGTACTGCCTGTGTAATTGGCTGATTCTGATTTATTTCACCTGGCAGCTCTGCTAGTTCATCTTGGTTAACTTCCTACTACTTCCTACTACTTCCTTTTCCCTTTCTGTTTCCACAGGGGGGAACACCGTGCAAACAAGTGCAAACACGCGTACACGTGCGCACACAGACTTACACAGGCTTAGGTGGGTGCACATCTGCACACACAGGCTTAGACTTGCTTACACAGGCTTAGATGGGTGCACACGCATGCACACAGGCTTAGGCAGGTTACAGTGTAAGCACATTTGCAAGAAATTTCAGTGATATCCACGGCGTACACCTTCGGCTTCTGGGTTTCAGCTAAGACAACTGTAGAAATGCCTCTTCCACTCCTGAGTAGCTCACAGCAAACACAAGCCACTCTGCTCCAATAAGCTTACAGTCTTTCATACATACCCCCTCATGATGTCACCTATCTTCTACACTACTACTCCCCTACTCTTACACTTACACTCTAGGGACATGGCTCACATGGCAGGGGAAATTGGGATTCACTATCCTTATCCTCATTTGCATAAGATTGCCTACTAATGCTTGGTTACATCTATCAAAGTGAGCTTCCCCCCTTAGCAACCACTACTCAGTAGCCATGTTGTCTTCAGCCTACCATTAACCTGCATGGCAGTATAATATTTTTAATAAGAATGCCTATTTTTGGCTTTTTTTTTTATTTTCTTATTTTTGAAGCGCCGCATGTTTGTGCGGTGCTGCGCTACACATAAACATCGGAGATCATGGAAAAAAGAATTGATTTTTATTAATTTTCAACAGATAAAAATGCCAATGGCCTTATAGTTGGCCATTGGCATGCTTCCTCAACTGGATGCATCCTTTACTTGGAGCTGTCATAGCTCCATTTTGCTATTTGCAGAATGGTACTCCATTACCAAAGGAGTACATTTCTGCAAATAACTCTACTCTTACTCAAACAGGTTAGTGTTTCCTAGATTGCAAATTTACCTCATTCGCATAGCTTTCAACAGCAAATGAGGTAATTTGCATAACATAATACTGTCCGTGCAAGAGTAGTTTTAGGATCTCTCAGGCACGCCCCTGCCGGCTGTTGCTGGATTGCTTGGCAGACATATTGGCTGTCTGCCGGTTTATTCTACTCTTAGACTCTGTGCAAGCCTTCGTGAATCCAGCCCATAAAGTATGTAAAAGTCATCTTTAGAGAGCTAATATGCAAAAGCCCATATTCCTTTGTATATGTTCAGGTATCCCGGCTGAGTGTGGCTAAGCACAGTCATTCTTGAAAGGTATAAAGCAAGTGGTAGACTTTGCAGTTTATATAATCAAAAATTAAAAAAAAATAAAGGGGTTTATAATGTTTTATATGGGAGTATCCTTAAGTGGATATCCTGCTGGTTTAATTAAAGAGTAGAAGGAGAAAGATAGGAAAGATTGAAAAAGGGGAGACAGAAAGGGGGACATAGAAGGAAAGATCAAGTGAGTTTGTGTTGGATAAGGTTGAGTGGAGGGGCACTATGTTTTTTATATGAGATAGTAGTGAGGGTGAGAAATAGGTAAGAGGATACTGGGCAAAGGATAAGAAAAGATGGCCTGACAAAGAGATGGTGCAGGTGTCACCAGTCCTCACAGCCTCAAATACCAACATTGCCAGATGGTGGTGTAGTGGGGTACCCCAATGTTGATGGAGTAGGACCCTGTGTTAGTGCAGTGGTTGGCACAAATTGGGACAGCGTGTGTTAAGACACTGAAGAGAGGCTTCAAAAGGTTGAATCTGTCTGTCCAGTATCTGCACCAGTACATCCTCTACCACGTTCTGAAGCGACCTTATGGTGAGGCTTGCCAGGCTGCCACATGTCATAGTGCCTGCAGGACTGTTGTAACTGTTCTGACCCTGCAAGGATATCCCCAGGAGGGCATAGGATAAGCACCCCATAACCTGGCAGGTAGATGCCTGGGCAATGTCTGATGGATTTGAATCTGTAAAGAAAAATAAAACAAATGGGAAAGGAATAACATAATAAAAGAGGAAAAAAATACATAATTAAAATGATAAAAGTTGAGAAAAAGGGTGGGTGCAAAAGGGAAAATACACAATAAATTCACAGATTGTTTTATATGCCATTTCATTTCTTAAAATAATTTTACATTATAATTAAATCTTTACTGAAGTAAAATGCCTATGAGTAGGGCTTATTCATATGATGGGGATACTCATTTGGAAGTGTTTTTGTACTTCTGAGGACTTCAGATGGGAATTGCTTGCACGTACTTGGAAGGGGAGTTTCGTCCTCTCAAGCTCTGTATGTGGTTCTTTGACTGATACTCAATACAGTACTAAAATCCTTTGTAGTGATTAAAAGTAATTAGTTAAACACAAAATGTTGTTCATATTGACATATCTGTCATATATGCTGGAAGTGTAATGGTTTTACTGTTGTTCTTTCATCTACAATGCTGTGAAAATATTTCTTTATGGGATTTAAAGAAATGGTTTTAGACAGAGTACAGCAGTTATACATTAACATATTTCTCACTCTTGTTTATACTAATGTGGTTATTTCACTTCATTTGTTTAAGCTTAGTCGTGTAAACTTTTTTATACATATTAAAAAATAGTTGAAGACACAATAATGCACTTCTGTACTACATACATATATATATATATATATATATATATATATATATATATATATATATGTGTGTGTGTGTGTGTGTGTGTGTGTGTGTGTGTGTGTGTATACATATATATATGTGTGTGTGCGTGTGTGTGTATTTCAGGGAGAAATTATTCAGAGGGGTATGTAGTAATTTGTGGAAGTTTGCATTCTTTTCCAGTACAAATGTGTCTAATTTGATAAGTAATGCAGAAGTAAAACAAGACCTTATTTCACAGTAAAGTTTGTCCTGTTCTTTCACTTGGCAGAGCAACCCCAACCACCCCCTCCCCAACCTCCACTCTGACTAAGGTGTGATGTAGGACTGAGACTTCAGACATACTGCATATGCAGTTACAACACATAAACAAAAGGTGCTAAGCAAGTGTTACAGTAAGTATTCTGTGGCCTACATAAAAATGGCATTGTATAATCTAAGAAGTAAGTCAGTTTATGCAATAAATTAAATCAGAATGTGTAATTGCAAAAGTTTTTTTCAGTCTTTATAAATACGTGAACAACTGCATCTAGTAATGCAGCACAAGTACTATGTCTTTGATTTACAGAACTACATATGCAGATTATCATTTCAGTAAACATATGTCATATTTGCATTTATTAAGGAAATTATGTTAACACATAACCCATAACTTTTTCAAAAGATGTGTTTATATGTATGCACATTTATGATTTCTTTTGCATTTTAATAATAGCATTGCAGGTAGTATTTGCAATTACATGTATCTGTTTTTCTGTAAATACCTTTACTTACACAAAGTTGTTATACTTTTTTATGTTTAATATGACCTAATGAAATAAAATGAAAGTTTTGCACTTACTATAGAACTCAGGCCTTCTCTCCGCTATCTGGTCTTCCCACTTAGCCATCTAGTCAGCCCTATACTTCAGTAAATTATAATAACAGTGACAACATTGCTGGCCAGAGTGGGTAATACTTGTCAGGGATAAGAGGTGCTACCCAACTCCACCAAATATCTATTTTTTCACATACTGCCAAGTGTGCAGAACTTGATCTTATGCTGATACAAATCATTGAGTAGACAGAACATGATAAGGGTCTCTTTGTCGGATCAGTTTGGAGTATAGCCTCTTGCCTTCACAGGTGATGCCATAATGCAAAGACTAGAACCAGAATGATGAAAGTAAGAGGTGGGCTGTAGTTCTCAGGTTCAGAACCACTCCCTATGGGGTGTGATATCACCTTGACCAAACCCAATAAACTATCAGGGACAATAGACCAGGTATTGATATTATTGGTAAGTTTGGTTGAATCAAAAATGCTTTGTCACAGACTTTTTTTTTCCTATTATCCTATACTTTCACTGTGCCAATAAATGTGGATGGTAGCAGCAGTATGGGTGTTGGCGATGATGATAATGACAATGATAACATAATTGCATTTATGAGGCTGCCTGTGGAAAGTGTCAGGCAGTCCCCAAGTTTAAATGCAGGCTCTTAGACCCAAAAACATACTAATAACTGTAGGAAGTGACAGTGCATCACAAAGTCATGCATGTGATGAAATTACACTCAGCCTTGTACAGGAAAAACAATTATGGAATTCAACACCAGTGTCTCCAAACACAGATGGACACTTTCAAGGTGATGACAGACATTCAGAGGTAACAGTTTCCACAGAGACACTTTTACAAAGGGGAGCCAAGTGCAGGAATTTGTTACAGCTACCCAAGAAACGTGTAAAACATTGCCAGCCCAACAGGAAATGAGCTATGACATTGTTGGGACACAGAGCACTGCCACAAAGAGTCAGCTGGAAATGGTCTGAGTCCTCCAAGGTATGAGTGAGGATTTCCAGCACTGTTTGGATATGGCACAGAGTAGGGATAATGCCATAATCACACTGATGTGTAATATGGTGGCACACCAAGCATCAGTGGCCGCCTCCTTTCGTACTCCACAAGGGTCAAACTAGAGTGAGTCCAGACACTGCGGTGGAGATCACACGACAATACAATTGTTTCTCAGGAAAGTACTGTAAGTAGTCTAGGTGAACAAGCACAACAGATTTCATGCAAGCTATGTCTGCCTAGCAGAACCTCCATTTTAAAGTCACGATCATGGTCACACAGCACTGTCAGATCAGTGTCTGCAGGATCACCTGTATCAAGTAGATAACAGCATCAGACCAAGTCACCTTACAGTTCTCATGATAGCTCCTCTTCAAAATGACTTGTACCATTACCTAGCCTTTCATTAACAGATGTTTACGACTCATTTGATCTTGAGCTACTGTGAAACATATCTGACAATGCTCTAACTTTACGCTGTCCTTTTCAAAGACACAGCTGAATGTTTAACTTGAATGGCAATAAGATAAAAAAAAAATAAATATATATATATATATATATATATATATATATATTTTTTTTTTTTTTGGGGAAGCAGATTTACAAATGTATGCATTTCATCATTGTAAACCTATTATGTAAACCAGCAAGGAAAGGTGGAAAAAAATGTCATATGCATTACCATCATTACAGGTGGCATTTACCTGCAGCATAAAAGTATTAGTATACATTTTCCAGAAGAAATACAATAAGAGAAATACGGAATAAGTTAAGTATCTTGCCATGTAAACTTATATTATCAGTGCTTCAGCCTCCCTACTATACAAATGACACATGACAGCATAAAAATAACCTGATATGCAGTGCTGCAGCAAACCGAATGTGAGAAGAAAGTACATAATACAAACAACAATATATTTTCATTCAATTGCAGTACATGAACTCAGGAAATATTGAAATGTTGAGGACATACAGTACTTCCATAATTAAGTAAAGCACTATAGCAGTATTTATTCATCAGAACAGAGACAAATGTAATTATTATTTATACGATACCTTATGACATCACCGAACAGGAGTTAGTGAGCACTCAGGCCTAATTAACAATAATATGAATAGTCTTTGTAAAAGAAAAAAAAAACATTCTAAGATTTTATTTATTTATTTATTTATTGACATTTGTTAACCGGGTTAGTCCAGTTGAGATGGGCTCATTTTCAGTGGTGACCCGAGGAGAAAAGTTCCAGAAAATTAACAATTATTACAACAGTTACAAAGATATAATCAACAGATAACATAGGTCTAGTAGCAAGTAATAGCATGACATAAGATAAGTCTATTAACAGGTAACAAATCTATAAATATTGTATATTAAAAAAATAGACAGAGTATGAAATTCAGTGGAATACCATACATTATGTCATTCCAATGTACAAAGAGTCAAGAGTAATACAAGAACCTATTATTATTATTATTATTATTATTATTATTATTATTATTTTATTTATTTATTTTTTTGGTGCATTTAAAAGTAGGAAAAAGTAACAGAAGGTGCAGAGTATATGAGGAAAAAGAAATTATGTAGATAAGAAGGGAGAATAAGTCAAGTTGGGGGGTTGACAAGGGCAAGACTAAGTCTGTTGTAGATAAAGTTTAAGTTCTTGTTTGAACAGATATTTTTGAGGAGTGCTTCTTATATTGAGAAGGAGTAACTTCCAAGCATGGGCTATAGAGTATTTATAAAGGGACTTTCCAATGTTTTTAATGGGTTTGTATATGTCAAGGAGGTGTTTGTTGGTAGTACGGAGGTGGTGTTGGGGTTATAGTAGAACAGTAGATTAAAGATGGAGGGGCAGAAAGAGGGATCATTCAGGATAGAGTGTGCAATATGTAGTTGAGAAAGAATTAGTTGTTTAGGGAATTCAGGCCATTGGCGTGTCTTAAGGGTGAGGCAGTGGTGGATTTGTATGGAAAATCAGAGGCAAATCTGGCTGTTTTGTTATATGTTTGCTGTAGTTTGGAGAGAAGAGATGTTTGAAAATTAGTAAGGATGGGGGCAGTGTAAAGAAGACAGGGAAGAAGGAGTGACTGAGCTAGGGATAGTTTGGAAGAAGGTGTATAAAATTTTTGGTTGCAATAGACAAGATGAGAGATAATGTCAGCTGAACAGTGACAACAGGCCATGCACCATGCAGTGTAGCCCACAGATATCATTGCATGCATCAACTATGCATTTTTATTGAAAAAGGAAACACTAACCTGAATGTCATGATCCATAGTTCTGGACGAGATGCCACGTCTTTACCTGTGCAGCTATATGTCATGCACTAATCTGGCACATGTGGTCCCTTACTGCTGTTGCCGGATGGTCATCAGGGAGCTGCACTGACAGCATGGGTTACTTCACCACCAGACCAGATCATGATTATGCAGATTGTAGCAGGTAGTAAACGTCCCGCACTCAATAGCTGGGTGATGCTGATGAGCAGCTCCAGACTCATCCAAGCACTTGAAACAGCCTTCAGGAGGTCAAAGTTCCTGTAAAATGACAATATGGGTCTGGTACAGGGATGTGTTATACGTCTGTTCTGCAGCTTCTCTTGGATTTCTCACTGGAGTCACGAGCCATGGCTACAGTGGATAGGCAGCATCACCTGATAAACAGCAACAATAAAAATAAAAATACAAGAGAAACAGAAAGAGGGGGAAAAAGTTTAGTAATGAATAATATATTTTAACACAAATAACTACTAAACACAATATAAACAAGTATTTTTCCATTTACAAGCAAGATGACCACTGGGCACCCTACTATGCAGGAAGAGGTAGTACTGCAAGATAATGTGCCAGATATGGGAATTATGTGCACTGCCAGGATGCTGGGCAGAGAAGTTTGTGAGGTACCCCATGCATCACACATTATCTGGCAGTTGATGGAATGTTAGCCCTTCTTGTTGCAGTATTGCTCACTCTGTGGACCAGAAGGCACCCTAATTAGAACATGGGTGCAGTTTATCACAATGAGTACCTCAGAGAAACATGCCACCCCATAAAAGGCATTCATAATCTTGGCCTGGTCCTGAGGTGACATCAGGAAATGAACATACTGATCTACCTATGGCAAAACTACATCCATGAAGTGATGCAGAATCCTCAAGACAGAAGTCTGCAAGAACCCCACAGTGTCCCCAGTCTGTCTCTGGAAGGTCCCACTGGCAAGTATAGTGAGGGCTATACATACCTTAGTGTCCACAAGGATAGGAAGTCCACACATTCCTCCAGTACCCCTATGGGGGTTAAACATACTCAGTAAGACTCTTATAATATCCCTGTCCACTCTGATTGAGTCATAATAAGTTATACTTTAATCATATTTTCACCTTCTTGGCTGGTGAGTGCCACTGGGCACAAGTGGTTTTGTCCCTGCCAATACAAGTAACTCACACCTGGAAATAGATGGCAAGACTTCCCTTTATATAACATATCTGGGGACAGCACAAACAAGAGCAAAAATTTCACTCTGAATCTCAAATGGTGTAGAAAATACTTCATTAGTATATGCTGAGTTGTTTCACATTTTCATCTCACTATTAATACATTTGCATAGACTCATTTGAAGATATCACACATTTGTTTGAATAGCCTCTATGAACAGCAGCTCAGCTGTGCTCATTCACAAATATTGCAGGTAACCCAAACATCTGAGTAAATGACTATGAACAAGTAACTAACACTCAACAAGTTCACATTTTTGAGCAAGTCATTCATGTGAAAACACATTTCTGGTACAATACTAGTTAGAGTCAAAAAGTATGAAAAACAGCAGATTGATTAAAAGTACAGAAGTATGCCATGCAAGTTTAATTGTCTAAGTAATGCTTTTAAGGCATTGCCTGAATGTGCTTTCTTCCTAGGAAACATTATTTCAATTTTTTTAAAATACTTGTTATGAAAGTGGTATGATTAGTAACAAAGTTTAATACTTATAATGTCAAAAGTGGTGAAGGTCATTCTATTAAATAAAGCTAAAATTGATATGTGGTGGATTCTGTTGTAGTATTTTGTCAGACAACTCATAGCTGTTGTCTCTGAGTCCATGTTATATCAGCTCCATTTTTCTTAAAGAAAAGTGTTTAATATCAAAAACGTTAGCTTTGCAATAGCAGCATTAGCAAACCTGTTTATCAGTATAGCTTAGAAATAGAACATTAGAGTCTTAAGCATTCCTTAATTCCTGTCTACCTCACCTCCACATGTCTTTTCCCTTCCCTGAAAGAACATCTGGCTTTTAACTTCACTTTCCTCCTATCACATTGTACAATGATGATAGTTGCATAATATCCTGCATAATGTTGTTTTTATTTAGCATGTCAACAATCATAAGGCCTTTTTTAGAAGCTCAATTACTTGTACAATGGAGCTTAATTGTTTTAAATAATTGGTTGCATAATGCACAGAGGAAAGTAGAACAGTAGCAATAGGTAAGGCCCCAAATTTAAACCCGTTGTTAGTAATGTAATATAACACAAAGTGTGGATGTGGCATTTGCCACCAAATTAGGCAAACATTATACAACCCCATTCACAATAACAACATATTATAGGAAGTCTACACCTTTCTTCCCCTATCTTTTGCAAGGGTGTTAGTGTTTTGAATCAGAGGTTGTTTAGTGCTAGATGTAAATTTTCCCTTCACACGTACACATAGCACTGGAATAGTTAAGCCAGTCCTTCCCATGTTTTATTCTCTACAATATTTCAACCAAGCTAAATATTTTCTTGGAGTTCCACAAATCAGTGTTATGTAGAGAATGAGTGATGCCTCAGGATCACTTGTTCAAAAATTAATTTGCTTTGATTTATTTGTGCATATATGTGTACATGAAACATATGCCTAATTTTGTATACTTTATGAATTTAACACACTCAATGCTCTTAAACTCAGTCTTTGGAACAGGACAAAATGTTGTTGCACAAAATAAGTTTGTACCAAAAGACAAACTATGAGAAGTGGCAGCATACTCCCTAGGAAGACTCAATAGTCAATAGGTAAGCAGGAACAATTTACTAACATTTTCCAGTACTGATATTCAATGTTGCAGTCTGCAACTAAGCTGTTACCTAATCTATTTTGTGGTATACATTTCATAACTGTCAGATGGCTAAGGGAGGACATCAACATGTAGTGCCAGGTAGCTACCTGAGTTCTTTATTTCAGGGGCAAAGGGTATAGACAATGACCACATGACATGGATAACCCAGTTAGATAACTCCCCAATATTTAAAGCTGTATTGCACATATACTACAACCCCATATACCTTTTAAATAAATGCAAATGTTATTGACATTCTGCTTATTATTGCATTACATTACAGTTATGGATTCATGTCACTAGATTAACAGTGCACCGAGTGCTGACAAAATCATCAGAAATATTCCCTGAAACTACACTAACCAAATCTTAGAGGAAGTTTCATTTTTTACTGGGGACCTGAAGCTTTCTTTAACCTCCCAGTGTGGGGGTCAAGATTCCTACACCTCCAGAGTTTAAATACATCATCTTGGATGTCACAAAACAGTGGAGAAAAATTAAATATTCCATATCACCAAAGTAGTTTTAGCAAATTGTTCTTACTTCTTTTCCTGCAGTTAGAACTGGTGTTGATTTATAGTCATTCCCACTGTTTCAAACATCCTGTAGGCATACTATCACAGGTTATTCATGACTGTGCAATATTTCAAAAAATGCACTTTATAAGCATTATCATTTATTGTGACATTTGAATTTGATAAGTCCAGCCTTTGAATGTGAATACCTTTCCAAGTTGTTTTCCAAACCTATACAGGAGCATGATTTTGTACTGCCTCTGACAATGTTAAAGACTGAGGCTCTGCCTAACATTTGTCTCATTCTGTATTACTGACACACCTTTGGAAAATTGGATTGCTTCTCTGAGTTAATTTAGTTTGGTTCTGGAATATCAGGCTCATTTTCTGCACACATAAATGAGCTCTCTGGACTCATTTAAGCAAAACCTTGAACTCTGTTCCCTGCGATGCTGGTTAAAATATTGAGATCTTACCCTCCACTGCTCAAAAAGGTAAACTTGTTTTGGTTCTAGACAGATATGTCTTGTTCATTCCATGCATTTGAATGTTTCTTCCTTGCACATAGTATAAGAGGCATAGCTAGCTCAATCAGTACCTTGTGTCTGTCCAAAGAACTAGTACCCCACTCCCTCAGCTCTTGAAGTAAAGAGTAAAAAGAAAAAAAAAAAAGTTGGCTTCCTGCAGGTAATTCCCAATCCACATGCGCTGCCCCCCCCCCTTCCCTAGCTCTTCAATACAAAAGAGGAAAAAAAGTGGAAATAAAATTGCTCCTTCAACTCGTGTATTAAGCAGGTGGCCAGATACACATTCCTTCTCACCTTTTCCAGCTCTTCAATAGAAGAGAAAAAAAAAATCTGTGCTCAGGTACCTGAGGCTGCTGAAATGCAGGAGTTGATCAGGTTTCTTCTTTGTGCCTTAATCCTCTTTCCTTACATTTAGTAAAACAAAAAAAAAAAGAAGAAATAAAGAAATCTTTCTTTTTTCTTGTAAACTGTAGCAAACTGATTTCTACAACTGTAATGGTTTATAACCAACACTTCAGCTGTTAGGTTTTACTTGGGGAAAAAAAAAACAGACGCTTTCTTTACTTGTGGAAAACTGCTTGCAACAGTTGCTACAGACAGTCTAAAGCACACGCTGAGTGTTATTGTGCTCAGGTTTGGCTGCAAATGCAATGGCGAATTTTGAAAGGCAGTATTGCACTTAACATCAGTCTGGTTCGGGATAATTGGAAGGAATGGTTGATCGCCCCCTTCACCCCACCCAAGCTATGCTACTATGACCTTGATTCTTGTTCTCCCCTCTACTGTGACTTCTGACCTTCTTACAGATTTATGGGCTCCTGTCTGTTTCTATCCTTTTCCATAAAAGAAAGACTTGACGTATTTGCCATGGTAAATGTTTTGCTTGTCTTCATTTCTTTTCAGAATCCGAGTATGACTGCTTTGTTTTTGTCTAAGTAATAGTGTCTTAGTGAGAAGGCATTTATTGTTCAGCCCTCTTTCAGTCACTTAATGTTGAAGTCCTAGCTGTGCTCATTGCTAAAGAGTATTTATTATAGTTTCATTTTTCATTCCTGTATTCTTTTCATGATAATCTTTACTATCTGAGCCATTCTTTCAGTTTTTTGTCATGTTAGTATCTTGGACTTTTAGTTACATACAGTAAGTCTCATATGTTACATACATTAAGTCTCATATGCTCTCAGATGTTTCTGAGTGCTTGACTCACATGCCATAGTCTGTTAACTAAAGGCATCTTATATTAAAAGTATGCTGTAAAGTGTATTGATAGCACTAACAATTATAATATCTCTGCACTTAACCATTTATTAGTTCTCAAAAAAGTATTAGTACTCAAAAAAGTAATTAACCCAGACTGGACAGGGAGTACCTCTGAAAAATGACAAGTCTGTGCTAACTTTATTATGTGGCAAGTTTAAAAATCTCATGAGATATGATCATTTGGATTTTGGTTATGTTATGCCTCAATGAGAAATTAGTTATTAATCATGTTTTCTTCTTGTTTCATATTTTCTGTGCAATACACCCCATTGCATGCTTTTACTTTGCATTTTATTATTTCCAAATGGTTTGCAATCATTTAGCACTATCACTGTATCTGATATAAACCTAAGTCACTGTATACAACTGATTTTGTCCCTGTAAGTATGTTTGCATGTCATAATGAAATATTTATAGTTGATTTGAGTACCTTCTCTTGGCAGTCTATCTAAGCAACTGCACATATATTTTTCCTATTTATGCTTTTTAAACTTTTTGCCTTGTTTCTTCCGTTTTAGGCAATTTTGTTATTAACAGTATTTCTAGGTACTCATTTAACAGATCTTTCATTTGCTCTTTCAGGCATATGTTTACCTGGATTGTATTATATTCTCAGAATTTATTTAGATTAAGAAGTATTCTTTCTGATTATAAAGGGGCTTTGTATAAGGACTTCAAATAAAATAATTTGCAAACCCATATGATCAATCTTGACTAGTAAGTGTGTTCTATACATATACAGTTATGACTTTTCTCGCACTCATATAGGATAATTATCATTTCTTTTAAATATCAGCATAATTGTTCAGCGAATTGTTAAATGTTCTTGATCCATACACTAATCTCAGATGTTATTAGTGTGTTCTATCATAAATTTGTCTTCTCAGTTGATTGTGAGTGGTTATTTTATTAGCTCTGAGAATTACACATTGCACATGGCTTATTTTTCTTAAAAAAATGATCTTTCCTTACAAATGATTTCCAAATAAACAGTCTCTCATTATAATTTAGTTTATTAACTGAGAAGCCTTGGAATTTGTTAACATTTTTGTCTTGTCATCTGAAGTTTTAGAATTACTCAATGACAGTTGAATTCTTCTTCTACTTACAATTCTTCATGCTTCTTTTGTAGATATGGTCTTCTCAGTTTACTTGTGATTTGTAGTTCCTTGCATAGTTTGCTCTTTTGTAGATGAAGTAACATTAGCCGACTTGGAAATTGTTTCTTTGAAGAATTTTCAAATACGCTATGCAAAGGTTTGCTTTCTGCAAAAAACATTTTACTGGTAGATTCATGGCATATCTTTCATTTATACACTGCTGCAAATAGTTTTGTTTGAATCTGAGCATATTTATTTTGCACATTTTTAAATGCCGTTGACACATAAACAAGCGGTCTATTCTCTTGCAAGATCACAGCTCGTATATCACTTACTAGGTATCTGCATGCAATAAAACTGACTTGTTTTTATCATTTAAATGTGCTACTTCTGTAATTACTTTCTTAAGCATCCCAAAACCATTTTCTTGCTCTTATCTAATTTCAAGGTTATATCTTAATCTAAGAACAATCATAGATGGACAGCTGTCTCAGATATATTTAGTACAAACTTTATACAGTTATTGGAATCCTGTGTAATACTACTTGTCTTTAACCTGTGACATTTGAACAGTTGTATCTTTCGGCTTTTCCCGGTTAGGGATCACCACAGTGGATAGTGCTAATGATTGACAGTAGATTTTTACGTACCGACTTGCCAGGCCTGATGCATAACCTTCAACGAAGGTACGCCCATTCACGCATGTCACCACACAGAAGACGCTTTAGTTGAGAATCGAACAGGACAACATCTTACTGTGAGGCGACAATGCTACCGCAGCACCACCACCGAAAAAACGAACAGTTACAATTTTATTATGTATTTATTTGTATTAGACTTTATTTCCTATGATGCACAGAGCAGATATGTTTATATTTGATATTTCGTAACTTGTCTCAAGTTAGTTTGCCTTTGCTGTTATATAACTTGAAAGTAAACTAACCATCTATTTTCTATTTCTTTACCCTCTTGATAAACTTTTCTTGTGTTGACCCTCTAAAGACAGATCTGCATTTTCTTCTGACACAATGTAATATCTGGATGCTTATTAAAGAATTCAAACACTATGGATGTGCTACCATACTCCATGAAACTTTTATTTTGACTCCAATTAAAAATATGGTACTCGACATGTAAATTTCCGTAGATAACCATTAGCAGATTTAAAGACATATGTCCCTTATGTGGAATATATCACATGCTGACTCACAATCTCCCTTTATTTTAAGGTGTCATTAATTGGAATTTTCCTGCATGTGTACTTTGCAGACAGGATTCTTGAAACAGGGTGGTACTTAAAGAACAACTGTTAGCTGCTGTCAAGTCAGTGTATTTCCACCTTTAACATATTATATGGAGGAGGCAGTTGATTCCATCATCAAATTTGGCAACTAGAGCCAACATGCTAATGTCTTCATTATTGAAATGGTCATTACCTCAGGCTTATGGATTGGGAGCTGGAGTGTTTGCATCGTGTACAGAATTTCAAAGCCAGGCTTTTGGCTGGTACATTTGAATCCATTCATTTTAATCCTATGCCTCAGAACCTGGACAAGTTTCTGGACCCTGCCACACCTGCTTTTAAGATCCTAGTATTGAGCTGGCAAGCCCTATACAATCTGTGCTGTGTTTGTTTAAAATAAATTATGTTGACCTCCCAGTGAGCTCACTATATTTAAGCAACAAGATTTCTTTCTTTCTTTCATTGTTTTATTTTTGCATTCGTTTACCAGGAAAGTCCGGCTGGACACAGTTCCTTTTTCAGCTGAGGCCCAGGAAGAAATGCTCCAGTTACAGGCATATCAGAATTGTTAGCAAATAACAGTTACAAATTGGTGGAGAATAAAATTCTATATAAAGAAACATTCACAGTATATATAATAAAAAAGTAACTACAACTTAAATGATACAGAGAGCTATTTTCATACAGTTGATGTTAACTATTGAAGTGAGATACTATTCAAGGACAATGATTTACAAACAGTTTAAGGAAGGGCCTATCCAGGAGAGTTGCAAGAACATAGAAAAAGTGTCCATTAAGTACTTAAGGAGCTTTTTAAATTTTGAGATTGAGCAGTTGGAGGTTATTGGGGTTGGCAGCTAATTCCATATTTTAGGAATATTGTTAGAAAAAAAGAGAATTCCCAGCTGCGTTGTTGGCATTGGTGGTGTTTAGAAGGTGCTGGTTATTGCAGTGGGGAGATCAAGAAGTGGTATATGGCTGTATATGATTTTGGAGGGCAGGGGTTTTATGAGCAGGGTGGAGTACTTTGTGGACAAAAGGTTAGTTGATTAAAGTGTAGCAGCTGAGGAAGTTTAGCTTGTTAAGAGATGTACAGTGCTGTGTCCTATATGAGGCAACAGTGGAAAACCTGGCAATTTTATTGTAGCAAGATTCCAGTTTGTTTAAGTCGGTTTTGTGGAGATTGGTTAGTACTGGGGAGGCATAGAAGAGGGTTGATAATAGGTGTGTACAACTATGGTGGCTTTTGTGTGTATTGTAAGAAATTTTTTTTCTATACAGGAGACTAAGTTTCTTGTGAAACTTCTTGATGGTTTGGGCCACATGGATACCACATTTCAAGTTATTGTCAATTTCAATACCAAGTAATTTAGTGTGAGTTACCGGGGTGATCATAGTTTTATTTTTGTCACAATATTAAAAGACTGAGAAGACAAGGGGAATCCTGTTGGGCTGACGAGAAGGAGCTTTGTTTTGTTGAGAATCAGAATGAGTTGGGAGTTAGTGAGCCATGTTTCAACAGATAGAAAGGAATCTTATTATGACCCATACAAATATTCTGCCAAAAGACTGCCA
>NC_056751.1:463274188-463354188 GCF_019279795.1 Protopterus annectens
GAGGACATGTTTCATGTCTTGAATCTGGAGGTAGCTTTTACTATCTACAAGCATGACATAAAAAGGTGAGAATTATTTATCCTGTACTTAGCTAATAGCTGGAGAACCATCAAAGTAACTCAACTAGACTAAAGTTCAAATGCTTAAATCCACAGAATGCTGAGCTGAGGTATATTCTGAAGGTTGAACATAAATCAAAGAAAACTAAAGGTGAATTGCTTATATCATTCCTTGATGTGGTTAAATAAATACCTGAAATCAGAAATGAACCAAAGGGCAACTTCAGTGTGGCTACCTTAAAACAGATAGTGGAAAGCTGAACTTAAAGTTCAACAGCTTTTCTGTGAAATGGTGAAGAAAGCATTTGATATCTATGTTTTATTTCCTCTCACACAGATTTGTATATAAATATATATATATGTATACATATATATATATATATATATATATAAATCATTTATTTAAAATAATGAAAGAATTTTTTAAATGTAGTGTTAAACTACATTATTAATATGAACATAAAATGTGTGATTCAACATGACATCACATCCCTGTAATGTATAAAAAACGGAACATGGAGAGTTCCCCTGCTTGAAGAAAGGAAGTCCATGTTATGAATAAAGTGGAAGAGACACAATTACTTCATTGTCAAATTATGTTTTTATCCAAAAGTTTTTTGAGCTTTCAGTGTGTGTTCTTGCTTATTGGTTTTCTGGCTAGTATATATATATATATATATATATATATATATATATATATATATGTAAAGAGTGCAAGAGAGAGAGACAGATATACATCCGTGTGTGTGTGTGTGTGTGTGTGTGTGTGTGTGTGTGTGTGTGTAGATATATATATACATATATATATATATATATATATATATATATATATATATATATATATATATATATATATATATATTTATATATATATATATATATATATATATCTATATATATATATATATATATATATATATATATATATCACTATCCCAACCTGGCTTACAAGGGTATCCCACTTTTGATCTTATGGGTGGGAAGTGGCTTTGTATTGATACTGTTGAATATTTACCTGTGTTTAGTACTGTTCAATTAAGAAAGTAATGCAGTGTAAGTAAACTCAACAATGATGCCTAAACTGTCAGGTGACTTGAGTTGAGCTGACTAAAATAATAGTTTGGGCATCAAGCCCTTCAGAGCTTTCCTGCTAACAGAGAGAGGGAGGCTGAGCCCTGAAAAGGACAATGCTAGGAAGAACATATAATACATAACCACACCTGACATAAACAACATACCAAAAAACAATTGGATAGATGGAGGGAATGAGTACTCTAGTAGTGATCATTCACACATGTATTGTAAGTTTGCTTACCACTTTACTATGTTCATCATATTGATCACTGTAGTAGTAGCCTTAGCTATATAGGTAAAATACCTTGCCTAATTGCACTTGGGAGTGGAATAAAACAGTCTAGGAGCCTCTGGAGTTTGGTCTATGCATAGCCTGATCTAGACTATGACAGGGAATAAACCTTTTAGTACTTTGTAAAAGTATGTACATAAGACCAAGTTGCTTCTTCTGGAATTTATCTAGAATCCGACCCTTTCCAAAAAGCCATAGATGAAAGCAAGGGCCTGTTAGAGTGGACCTTGACTTTACCTGGAAACGTTTGGTTGCAGTGACAGTAACAAAAGGTATTAGCCTTAGGAAATCATTTGAAACAGTCTGTTGTAACACAGGTTATCCCTTTTCTTACCTTGACAAGAAATGAACAATTGATCTGAGGATCTGAAAGATTGTGTTCTGTCAAGATAGTATCTGAGTTGTCTGTGTACATCCAAGGTATGGAGTATCTTTTCTCTCTCATTTTTGGTTAAGGAAAGAAAATGTGCAGTTGGATAGTTTGGCTTAAATTAAGCTTGCATAACAGTTTAGGCATGAAAGAAGAATTAATTCCTAAAGCAGTCTGCATTTAAAGTGGAACAGCCTTACAAGACTTTCTGCAGATATAAAGAGCTGAGTATATTTTTCTGCATTATTCTGTATTATAGAGCTAAATTGTTGCTTAGATATCTGTTGTCTTAGTGTTCTGCAAATATACAGAGATCAGTATATATTTTTGGGGTTTTATAATTTGCACTCTGATTCCTCACATCTCTGTTGAAAATTTTCACAACCCCCCTCCCTGTTCTGGTAGTAGTTTAAATTTGGTGGCTTTTGCAGTGCCCGCCCCACTGTAGATTTGATCTAGGACACTCCCCCAGTCCCATCTCTTTACCGCATTCTGCCTAATAAACCCTTTCTGCACTTACTTTTAGTCCTTTTTAATTTAATTACATTTTTTCAAACTGTGTGTGGACTAATATTGCTACATACTCAAGTGTGCCAGCTTGCACTGCACGTGAATTGTTTTTACTACTGTTTTTGCTACTTTTCTGAAAAAAAACAAAAAATTGTAAGCCTGTTTCCTACCTTTCCTGTAATTAGTGTTCCAGATACAAATTTGCTGTATCCAGGACTATTTGTAAGCTTCTGAGCCCCCAAGCCTTTCTGTGTTGGAGGAAAGCCTTCTAGCTTATCAGTGGGAGTGGTAAGCACTAGGTAACCTGTCTACCACATCAGGAGTAATTCTGGCCCAGAATTTGTAGTTATTGGCCATTTGGGTGGTCTTCCATCTCTCTCAACTTTCTGATTTGAATGCCTGCATTTGCACTTGTTTCTGTCCTGTAACTCCTGGGCCGCTCTCATTTGCTCACTCAAAAAAAAAAAAAAATCTGCTTTTACTGTATTTGTGTTTCTTCCTACTTTATTTTGCATTTGCGTCATCTTAAAAGTACTCAATTGTATTTATTACTGCTTGGTGCAACTCATTCTAAGCCTTTTAGTTTAAGCACTTGGGCTTCAGACCAGTTGTTTTACATTAGGAAGGTTTGTGGTCTGCACTGTGGTGGCAGGACAGGTAGCTTACATCCTTTTAAGTTGGGAACTGCTGATTGAGGGCTCAGTGTCTGTTATTCTAAAAGTGTATTAATTCTGTTTTAAGCACTTGGGCTTCAGGCCAGTTATTTTACATTAAAAGGGTTTGTGGTCTGCACTCTTGTGGGAGGAGAGGCTGGACTCTGCCCTTCTAGCTGGGAATTTCTGGTTAAAGGCTTATAGTGCCTGCATATCTAAACTGCTTCTTACTGAAATTGGTACACCTAGTTTGCTGTAGCATAGACTAGATCCAGGCCTGCTGAATCTAGCTTTGTTTGTATAACCTGAGCACTAATCCAGGCATTCTTTAAAGTATTCAATTGTATTTATTACTGCTTGGTAGTAACTTGATTAAAGTGCAGCTATCATTCTAAGTCTTTTGGATTAAGCACTTGGGCTTCAGACCAGTTGTTTTACATTAGGAAGGTCTGTGGCCTGCACTGTGGTGGCAGGACAGGTAGCTTACATCCTTCTAAGTTGGGAACTGCTGATTGAGGGCTCATTGTCTGTTATTCTAAAAGTGTATTAATTCTGGTTTAAGCACTTGGGCTTCACGCCAGTTGTTTTACATTAAGAAGGTTTGTGGTCTGCACTGTAGTGGCAGAACAGGTAGCTTACATCCTTCTAAGGTGGGAAATGCTGACTGAGGGCTCAGTGTCTGTTATTCTAAAAGTGTATTAATTCTGGTTTAAGCACTTGGGCTTCAGGCCAGTTATTTTACATTAAAAGGGTTCGTGGTCTGCACTCTTGTGGGAGGAGAGGCTGGACTCTGCCCTTCTGAGCTGGGAATTTCTGGTTAAAGGCTTATAGTGCCTGCATATTTGAACTGCTTCTTACTGAAATTGGTACACCTTGTTTGCTGTAGCATAGACTAGATCCAGGCCTGCTGAATCTAGCTTTGTTTGTATAACTTGAGCACTAATCCAGGCATTCTTTAAAGTATTCAATTGTATTTATTACTGCTTGGTAGTAACTTGATTAAAGTGTAGCTATCATTCAAAGTCTTTTGGATTAAGCACTTGGGCTTCAGACCAGTAGTTTTACATTAGGAAAGTTTGTGGCCTGCACTGTGGTGGCAGGACAGATATCTTACATCCTTCTAAGTTGTGAACTGCTGATTGAGGGCTCAGTGTCTGTTATTCTAAAAGTGTATTAATTCTGGTTTAAGCACTTGGGCTTCAGGCCAGTTATTTTACATTAAGAAGGTTCATGGTCTGCACTCTTGTGGGAGGAGAGGCTGGACTCTGCCCTTCTGAGCTGGGAATTTCTGGTTAAAGGCTTATAGTGCCTGCATATTTTAACTGTTTCTTACTGAAATTGGTACACCTTGTTTGCTGTGGCATAGACTAGATCCAGGCCTGCTGAATCTAGCTTTATTTGTATGCTGCTTATTTGTTTGCTTGTTATTTCCCTGAAACGCTAATTCCACCTAAAACGCGGCTTTTCAGTGCTTCTGTGGATCCCTAGTGATATCTGCATTGCTTACTGCACTTATTTCCTTGTTTCACTTGAAAGAAAGTTACTGTTTGTCATTTTTGCATTTAAGTTACCTGAAACACATTGCATTTAAGTTACCTGGCACTTGTTCACTAAAGCAATTATATAAGTCAGCACTAAAATATTAAAAGCACTACACCCTCACAAACTCCCCTTGAGTACCTCGTTCCCCTTTGGCCCTTTTTTCAATTATAAAGGAATTCCCAATACTATTCTAGCATGTCCAAAGGTCAGTTGTCAATCGCCTCTCCGGTTCAGCTGGTGAATCTCGGAATCTTGAGGCAATGTTACAACTGCCTCATGTACACAGACAACCCTCTCCTCCTCCCAACAAATTCCAACACATGTGAGAGATGCAACCATATAGCCATACTGGAGGCTAAGCTCAACTCAGTACTGGTGAAACCAGTCAGGAGGAGAAGGAAACCACACTCACTACAATTCCAATCTCACATAGACCTACCACGACAGCAAACCAAACACATAAACACACAAAAACATACTGGAGGCTCTAAATAAAAATCTGCCTAAGCAGCAGAGACCTCCAAAGCAGACACCCAAGCAACCTCTACCCCAAAACAAAACTCATGCAACACATAGCTCACAAAGCCAGTGTGCCGAACAGTCACAGCCCTTAAGGCTAAACAACACACCTGATACACTTGTAATAGGTGACTCTATCGTCAGGCACACTGACATCCCACTCACCAGGCTGAACAAGGAGAAGGTCACGGTGAGCTGCCTGTCGGGTGCTAGGATCCGCCACATAACACAAACACTCAGGTCACTCCAAGGCAAGTACAAATATGACTCAGTCATTGTCCATGCTGGTGTGAATGACCTGAGACATACCTCCCTGGACTACATGAAAAGAGACATAGAGGAGCTCTCTGAGCATGTAGCCCAGGCTGGTATGACCCTGACCTTGAGTAGCATCTTACCCTCACCAAGAATGATACCACAATATGAAGACAAGATGATCAATTTCAACAATTGGCTTAAGTATTGGTGTCATTCAAAGGGGATCCAATGCCTGTCAGCCTGGAATGACATGCTCGACAAGCCATAATGCTTCGCTAGGGACGACTTGCACCTGTCACCCCTGGGCTTTTGGATATTGGAAAAGGCTCTTGCTACCTGCATAGTGCCTTTTTTAGGCAAGGCTCAAAAGACAAACCCACCTCCATAGGTATCACAAGGGATAAGAAACTAAGAGTAATGCTACCCAATGCCAGAAGTCTAAACCTCAAGATGCACGCACTCAAAACTCTCCTTAGCATGGAGAACATCGATATCTGTGCAGTAACAGAAACCTGGTTCAAGGCTCCCGAGAGCACCCCAGCACTACCAAGTTATACCTCATACCATGTTTTTCGGCCCCAAAACTTGGACCGTACTACAAAAGGAGGGGGAGTATCAATATTCATCAAAGATACCCACAACTCCAGGTTGGTGGCACAGCACGAAGCATCAGAGACTATCCATGTGCAACTAACAGTGGGTAAAACTGCCTTCCAGTTTATAGCCTGCTACAGACCACCCTCCCAAACCCAGGAACCCCACTCGGCCTTCCTGAGAACACTGGAAAATATGAAGGTCTCTCCAAACACCATTATATTGGGTGACTTCAACTATCCAAACATAGACTTGGAGCATTACTCTAGCTCCAACACCCTAGCCCAAAGTTTCCTAGAATTTATAAACTCAAATGCTATGGAACAACTTGTTACCACTCCCACAAGAGGTGGAAACATACCGGACCTGATCATCACCAACATGGGGACTCTATGCTCCAGACCAGAAGTGTGTCCCTCACTGGTAAGATCAGACCATAAACTAATCTCACTGGATATTTACATCCCGACTCCACCCATTTGCCCTGAAAACCACAGTGAAAAACTTCTCTAAAGCAAATTTCAGACTCCTGAAAACCGAGTTGGAATCCTTCAAAGCCCCCGGGCCTGTGAAAAATATGGCCCAGACCGCAGAATCCTTTATAAACGCATTCTATGAACATCTTCAGGAAGGCATGGATCATGCAATCCCAAATAAAACCAAGATCCAATCCTCCAAAGGCAGACGTCCTGTCTGGTGGACCCCAGCCATAAACAAACTATACAATAGAAGGAGGCAGCTACTACATGATAGAGCAAAATCCCAAAAAGGGAAGGCATCTCTGATCAGTATTAGCAAAAAACTACAAGCACTCATGAAATCGTCTAAGGCCAGCTTCGAGAGAAAAATTGCACAGGACACTAAGGATAATCACAAGGCTTTCTTTAGTTATTTTAGGAACCTGGGTGGTAATTCCCAGATATGCTCAGAATTAGTCCAAAATGACAAAAAATACACCGAACCCACAGACATTGCCAACATCCTAGCTGACAGGTTCAGCGCAAACTCCACCCCCCCTCCCCACCAAAAGGGCAAATATTTATCCCAGCAGAGTGCTGCCCCCTGACATCTCAGATGCTCAGGTAAGAGCTGCCCTCTCCAAAGCAAAAACACAGCATCAATGGGACCAGACGGTGTCCCGGGCTGCGTCCTACATGAACTCCAAGAAGAGCTAAACTCAAACATAAAACTACTGTTCAATCTCAGCCTTACTACAGGATATGTACCCAAAGAGTGGCGTACAGCAAAAGTGGTCCCTCTCCACAAAGGTGGTGCCTCAACGGATCCTGGAAACTATCGCCCCATAAGCCTGACTAGCTTGGTCTGCAAAGCTATGGAAAGGATCATCATGAACCTCATAAATAAAGATATTAGGGACCTACAGACACTGGATCCTACCCAGTTCAGCTTTGTTAAGGGCAGATCCTGCCTCTTAAACCTGGTTGATTTCTTTGAAACAGTCACCAAGGCCATTGATGAGGGGAAGGTGGTCCACACAGCCTACCTGAACCTTGCAAAAGCCTTCGATACTATACCCCACTCGGGCATTATAGACAAGCTCACCAGCTTAAATATAAACCCCTATGTCACTAGATGGGTTGCAAACTGGCTCAAGGACAGAACCCACATGGTTAGAATTGCTGGAGCCATGTCAGACTCCAAACCAGTTACAAGTGGCATCCCCCAAGGCTCAGTCCTGGGATCTCTCTTGTTCGGTATATATTTCTCGGAGGTACAGGCCAACACAGAAGGACTGTTGCTGACTAAGTTCACAGATGACTGCAAACTGGATGCCATAATCGACTCTCCAGCCGACACAAGCATCCTCCAAAAGGGCCTCATAGAAACAGACAACTGGTGCCAGATCCATGGCCTCAAGCTAAACGCCAAAAAGTGTATAGTCATCCCCTTTGGCAAAAACAAAGTGCCCACAAATTACCACATAGGTGGTAATCCATTAAGTACAGACTAAGTAATTAGGGACCTGGGGACCCAAGTTGATAGCAATCTCTCATTTGACAACCACGTGGCCAAAGTGGTTAGAAAAACATTGTATATAGCCCACCTAATCATGAAGAGATTCACATCTAGATCAGGGGAGGTCATCGTGCCTCTTTACTCATCCCTCATCAGGCCCATAATTGAGTATAATGCCCCTTTTGGGATGTACCTTACCAGACACCTGCAGCAATTGGAAAGACCCCAAAAGTACCTCATCAGGAGGATCATAGGGCTCAAACAGATGCCATATGCTGCCTGGTTAAAGAAACTCCAGCTCTACTCAGTGGCATACCGCCTGCTCAGAGGCAATCTGTGCCTGACATATAAAGCCATGTCCAACCCAGAATTAATGGACATGCTGCACCTCAGAAAATCCAAATCCCATCGAGCTACATGCTCGAGAGACTTGAACCTCAGCACTGAAATAAATAGGACATGCTGGAGGGACAGATTCATAACGCAGAGGCTCCCTTCACTCTGGAATAAAATCCCAGTCCAGGTTTGGCAGAGTCCCTCATTGACTGTCTTCAAGAGGAATCTTGATGAGTGGATGGGAGATCATAGGTTTACCCCGGGTATCACTTCTGTGTCACTGTTAGACAGAGGCACAGTATACTAACCTCGAAAAAGGGCATAGCAAAATTAATTTAAAATGGGTGGCAAAAGCCAAACACACTCTGGCTAGGCTTATAAATGCCCTAGGGCAGATAGCCTAGTATGAACCTATGAACCTATGAACCTAAGAACCCATGTCCCTGTGGAAAATGAACATCAAGTTAGCCATATTAGGTGGTTCAAATGGAGCAAGTGTTAACTTTTGCAGGACAAAATTAATATCCCAAGGTGGGGCCACAGTTTTTTTTTTTTGAGACCTCTTATGCAAAATCCCTTTCAGAAACAGTTTGTCATGAAACTTCATTAAAAGAGGAGGATCCATGGGCAGACATGCTGAAGTGGCTGCTAAAAGAACCTTGAAATAAAGACCAGCGGATGATAAATCACACAAATGTTGTAAAACCAAAGAACAATTAGCCTTGAATTAGTGCTGGTTAAGTTGTTGGCACCGGCTAGAAACCTTTTTCCATTTGCTGATATATGATTTACTAGTAGCAGGCTTTCTTGTATCTAAGTACCTGTTGCATGTCCTCAGTAAAGAGGTGCCTAAAAGGAATTAAGACCCTACTATATTGGAGCTTTGTTGAAGTTTATTCATGTTGGAAGGTATCAAACACTCCTGTTCCTATGTGAGTAGATTCAGACTGTAAGGAACCTTGTAATAATTGTCCCTGGCAATTTTCAAATGAATGCAGTACCATAGTTGTCTAGGCCTGAATGGTATCACCACAACGATCGTCTGGGATTACCCTTGATATTACTGGAAAGGGTGAAAAAGCATACAAGTACATTTCTGTCTAAGGAAAAGAAAAGTAATCTGTCTTCCAGGCCTTGTTTAATGGAGTCCTGTAGCAAAATCTTACCAGCTCATTTTTCAGTGAGGTAGCAAAGAGATCTGGTTAAGGAACTCCCCACAGATGGATCTAATCTTAGAATACCCCCACTAGTTTCCATTCTTGAGGGTCTACCCTTGTCCTACTCAGCTTGTATGCCACACAATTTTGCTCTGACAGAATGCAGGATGCCTGTGGCGGCCACGGTTTTGCAGCAGTTAGCATTGTTGCCTCACAGCAAGAGATTCTCCAGTTCAATTCTCGGCTGGGTTGTCTTCTGTGTGGAGTCTGCATGTCCTCCCTGTGGTCACGTGGGTTTCCTCCGGGTGCTCCGGTTTCCTCCTAAAGACATGCAGTAGGTGGATTGGACACTCTAAATTGGCCCTAGGTGTGAGTGTGTGTGTGTGTGTGTGTGTATGCCTTCTATGGAAGGTTGGGAGCCAGGCTGGCAACTTGACACTGTAAAACTCCACTGCCAATCATGAGCGGACAAATGATCCGCTGTGGCGACCCCTAACCAGGAAAAGCCGAAAGAAGAAGAAGAATGCAGGATGCCTGTACAGTGAGATGTTGCTGTGAAGCTATATCCCATATACATGGCTAGCCTGCAAAATGGGTATGGCCTGATTCCTCCTTGCTTATTGATGCACCGCATGACAGTGATACTGTCTATAAGAACTTGAAGAGGTCCTAAGGACCAAAGACAAATCAGAAAGTTGAGTGCCTTGATCATGCCAAGCATCTCTTTTATATTTATGTGCTTGCATCTGTCCTTGTTGTCTCACACACTTTGCATTTTTATCCCTCCTTAAACTGATCCTCAAGAAAACTCAGAGGAATCTATTGTGACTGACCTCTTTAGAACATGGAGGAAGAAAGGAAGACCTGGATTTAAGGATATCTGTTGTCTCCACCAAGTGATTACTTTTTTACAAACCTCAGCACTTGGATTTGATAAGACAAAAGATGCTGGTGCTTGGACTAAAGAGAATTCAGATAACACTGTATCTTTATCATATGGAGGCCTGCCATAGGTATCATGAGAATCAAAGGAGCCGTGAAACCCTAAATTCTGAGGTATTCCTTCACAGTGACTGAAGTCCAAGTGGAAAACTCTAGAAACAGATAAAGGTAAATAGGTGTTTGCTAGGCTAATGACCACAAGGGCCTTTTCAAGCCTAGCCATGAATTCCAAATCTCTGAGAAATTCTTGTTCCCTTGATAACTGTAAGCAGGTGCTTGGGAGATGAACCATTTACAGGCTGCCTGTGTCCATTAGAGACATAGGCACCACTCCAGGGATGAATTTACTGTTCCCCACCCAGTTGTCCAAGATACACTTTATGTAAAATGTGTAATTTTCCAAAGCTCATAATATGACATGTTATTTCTACATATGTGAATTACTTTCAAAATTAAGATTCCAATATTAATATACATTCTATATATAAATTAATGGTACTTTAAAGTTCTAAATTTCATCATCTGTCAGGTTATTATTCACTCTTGTCTTATAAATTTTATTTCATAGGATCATAGGAGGTTACTAGGCTAATAGGCCCAGGGCCCTTGCAAGCCTAGTCAAGTTCAACCCGTGTCCCCAAGGTTGTTTGATTCAAGCAGACACTAAAATCAGCACCTATTGTCTCTGTCCAAGAGGGATACAGGTGGACCCCTGGGGTGAATTTCTGGTTAACAGTAAAAAGAAATAATATGGTGAGTAAAGGTCAAAGCAAGAAACAAATAAATGGAAAAAAAAATCAAGACTCTGACCAAACACAGGAGTTCCAATTAAAAGCAAGAATGAATAAAACTGTATGTGATACTTATAAAATGTAGGTAAGCACTACCACGATCATCTGTCGCTTCTTCTGGCCAGGTAAAGACACAGTAAGAAGCCTTAAATAAGGAAAGCCAATTAACACAGCTGATTAATGATGTAAAAGCCTTGATCTAAGTGCCGGTCTTAAAGACATATTTTGGGTTACCGATCCAATTGTCCAAATTATGTTTAAATAGGGCGAAAGAGGGGTTTTGTTTAACATGAATAGGAAGCTTGTTCCAAAGGTGGGGCAACCTCTATGAGACAAATCTGTTTCTCCAGCAAGTTCTGTTGATTTCAAATACCAGGGTAAGGTCTGTTAAGTGCGTGACCAATGTGCCTTTTGACTTGCACATGTAGAGCATTTCCATTAAAGCTGGGTCAGAGATTGCTCTATATGCAAGGCACAGGTCACCTCAGAGCAGTCTGTATGACACAGAGTAAAGAGGTAATGATTTCAGTCTGTCCGCATAAGGCAGATGTTGAAGACCCTGAATTTTCTTTGTAAGGAACCTTTATGGTCTCTCCAATTGCTGTAGGTGTTTGGAAAGGAACATACCAAAGAGAGCATTGTACTCTATTATTGGCCTGTTGAGGGAAAAGTACAGGGGGTTATAACCTATTTTTTCTGGAGGCAATACCCTTACTTATAAGATGAACAACATAAAATGTCCTTCTTACCACTGTGGAGTCATGGTGATCGAAGTTAAGGTTGCTGTTGACCTGTGTGCTCAGATCTCTCACCAGTGACTATGTGCTTAGGGTATTACTATTGATGTCATAATTTGCAGGAACATCACCCTTGCCGAAGGGGGTGATAATGCATTTTTTTGCATTAAGTTTAAGACCATGACTTTGGCGCCAGTCATTAGTCTGTGTAAGACCTTTTTGCAGGATGTTGACATCATTAGAGGTTTCAATGATCACTCCCAGTTTGCAGTCATCGGCAAACTTTGTTAGCCAAAGTCCTTTTGTTTGAGTCTGTACTTTGGAGAAGTAAATTCTGAGCAGTAGGGGTCCCATTTATTTAATATTTGTTTCCTAGGAAATTCTGACTGGGGCAGAGCCCATTTTTAGTAGAGACCTGGGGAGAAATGCTCCAGATGCATGTCTTTGAAATGTGGGGGGAAACCAGAGCACCTGAAAGAAACCCACGTGAATGTAGGGAGGACATGCAGACTCCACAAAGAAGGCATTCCAGCCAAGAATCAAACTGAAGAACCTCTTACTGTGAGGCAACAATGCTAACTGCTGCACCAAACCCAGTTCATCACTTCCCAAATTGTGATATGACGTGACATTGTGTAAAACATTTCAGATAAATTTTCATCACTCTGGGATTACAATGTTCCTTACAAGATTCTATTTTCACTAAAGGTTTCACAGTTTAATACAACATGAATTAAATTCTCCATCACTATCTTCCCACATCTACTTGCCTGTAATTCATTAGTTTTAGCGCACCTTCCAATCAAAACTTTGTGTTTGAAAAATCCAACCTTATTTTTTAAAGTCTGCCTCTGCTGAATAAAAGACTAGTACTCAGACCCTGAAATTTAGACAAGCTTAGCACAATGTGGAAGCTTTAACCCTGAAGGTCTCTGTATCATGGTAAACCTTTTTGATTTACAGACCACTTTCCTCCTATTGTTTTCCCCTGCTGGTGGCCTTAACCTGGTCTGTGACATTAATAGAACTTGTTGGCAGGATAGATTTGTGTCCTAAAGACTCCCCCATCTGTGAATAGACTCCCTCTCCATGTCTCACTGCTGAAGCTACATGCTAATGCAGCAGTCTAATGAAGGAGCTAATGCTAACAAGCCAGGTGTTCTCTTGCAGATATGGTTGCTGCTATTGCCTAACTCTGCAGACCACACACAGCTATGACCTCATCAGCATTCCAGGTGAGAGTGGCTGATGTTCCTAATCTTCCACTCCTTTCCAGTGACAGAGATCACTAGCTATTTTGCTACTGTTCCAAATATAGGTGACCTATCAACTACATTAATATTTTACATGCCCTTCACCAATAATGATGTATGATGACCACCTCTGCCCATGTTCAATCCAATCATGTTCATGACATTGAGAATTACATCATTATTCTCTCCAGGAATGTTTACCTTTCTTTTTCATTTTTCACAATTGCCATCTTTTGAAAGAAACCACAATACAGGACTTTGTAAGCTAACATAGCACTGACAGGCATTTAAAGTGATACATGAGTTAGCTGGATACATATGGCAAAATATGCATTATAGTGATTTTTTTTTGTCTGCAATAACTTTTAACAAAGACCCAGATGTGGCATAAAATTATGATAATTGAATTGAAGCATTTCAGGGTCCACATACATGCATAATAAACACCTACAAGTCATAATTTTCTATTCCTTAAGATCCAGGGCAGTGATGCTGTAAGTATTGTGATAGTTCCCTCATCACCAGGGAGCAGCTCTTTAATGCCCTCTCAAAGGCAAAAAATACAATCTCCATGGGACTCAATAACATCCCTGGCTCTATTCTACATGAACTCAAGCATGAGCTCTCAGCTCCATTAGGCACCCTATTCAACCGCAGCCTGAGCACTGGTTTTGTCCCAGCTGAATGGAAGACAGCCACTGTCATCCCTCTACACAAAGGCGGAGCATCCACTAACCCAGGCAGTTATAGGCCAATCAGCCTAACTACCCTGATCTGGAATGCCATGGACCACATTATCATGGACCTTATAAGCAAGGACATTGGCAACCTCCAAACACTTGACCCCCACACATTTTGGTTTTGGTAAAGGGAGTCCATGCCTGTTAAACCTGGTCGACTTCTTTGAAACAGTCACCAAGGCCATGGACAAGGGAAAGATGGCACACACTGCCTACCTTGACCTAGCTAAAGTCTTCAACACTATTCCCCACTCAGGCATAATAGATAAACTCTCCCAGCTAGGCATCAACCCATATGTTACCAGATGGGTAGCTAACTGGTTTACTGATAGAACCCACTTAGTCAAAATAGGTGAAGCCACCTCTAGTAGTAGACCCGTAATGAGTAGTGTACCCCAAGGATAGGTCTTGGGGCCTCTACTGTTTGGGATATACTTTTTTGAGGTGCAAGCCAAAGCCAGTGGTCTGTGGCTGACCAAGTTTGTAGATGACTGCAAGCTGGGCACTGTCTTAAATTCCCCTAGTGATGTGAACATCCTCCAAGAAAACCTTGCCCAAACTAATGACTGGTGCCAAAAGCATGGCCTCAAAGTGAATGCCAAGAAATACATCATTACCCCCTTTGCGGAACATGGCATCCCCACTAATTATCACATTAATAACAATGTACTAAGCATGCAATCAGTCATGAGGGACTTGGGAACCCAGGTTGATAGCAACCTAACTTTTGACCAGCACATTGCATCCATTGCATGGAAGGCTTTCTACATGTCCTACCTCATAATTGAGGGTATTTCATCCAGGAACAAGGAGGTCATAACATCCCTATACTCTTCCCTTATCAGACCCATTATTGAGTACAATGCCCCCCACCACTGGGCTTCCGGATATTGGCTAAGACTCTTGCCACCCCCATAGTGCCTATTTTAGGCAAGGCTCAAAAGACAAACCCACCTCCTTAGAAAACAAAAATGGAAAAAAACTAAGGGTAATGCTGCTCAATGCCAGAAGTCTAAATCTCAAGATGCAGGCACTTGATGCACTCCTCAGCATGGAGAGCATCGACGTCTGTGCAGTAACTGAAACCTGGTTCAAGGCTCCTGAGAGCACCCCAGCACTACCAGGCTATACCTCGTATCATGCTTTTTGGCCCCAAAACCTGGGCCGAACCACAAAGGGAGGGGGAGTGTCCATATTCATCAAGGACACCCACACCTCCAGGTTAGTAGCAACACATGAAGCATCAGAGACCATACAGGTGCAACTAACCAGAGGCAAAACTGCTATACAACTGGTAGCATGTTACAGACCATCCTCCCAATCTCAAGAACCCCACTCAGCCTTCCTGAAGACATTGGAGGATATGAATGTATCACAAAATACCATCATACTGGGAGACTTCAACTACCCAAACATAGATTGGGTACATTATTCTAGCCCTAATACCCTAGCCCAAAGGTTCCTGGAATTCATAAATTCAAATGCACTGGAACAACTAGTCACCTCTCCCACTAGGGAGATAATATACTAGACCTGATCATCACAAACATGGGGACAAAATGCTCCACACCAGAAGTATACCCCTCACTAGTGAGATCTGACCACAAACTAATCACCCTGGATATACATATCCCACCTCCACCCCCAGCACAAAAAACCACAGTGAAAAACTTCTCAAAAGCAGACTTCACTCTTCTTAAGACTGAGATGGTATCCTTTAAGCCCACTGTGCCAGTGGATACCACATCCCACAATGCCGAATCCTTCACAAATGCTTTCTATGGACATCTCCAAGAATGCATGGATCATGCAATCCCAAATAAATCTAAGTCCCTCTCCACCAAAGGTAAGCGTCCTGTCTGGTGGACCTCAGCCATAAACAAATTGTATAACAAAAGAAGGAAGCTACTACATCAGAGCAAAATCCCATGAAGGAAGACATCTCTGATCAACATTAGCAGAAAACTACATTCTCTCATAAAAACATCCAAGGCCAACTTTGAGAGAAAAATCGCTAAGGACACTAAAGATAACCACAAAGCCTTCTTCAGCTATGTTAGAAACCTGGACGGAAACCCTCAGATATGCTCAGAGTTGGTTCACAACAACAAAAAATACACTGAACCCACAGATATTGCCAACATTCTGGCTGACAGGTTCAGTGCAAATTTCTCCCCTCCCTCACCCCCAAAAGAAGAAATACTTATCCCAGCTGAATGTAATCTCTATCATCTCAGATGTCCAAGTGAGAACCGCCCTAAACGAAGCAAAAAACACAGCATCAATGGGACCTGACGGTATCCCGGTTTGCGTGTTACGTGAACTCCAAGAGGAGCTAAACCCACACATAAAAATGCTATTTAACCTTAGCCTTACTTCAGGATATGTACCTGAACACTGGCGTACAGCAACAGTGGTCCCACTCCACAAGGGGGGTGCATCTACAGACCCTGGAAACTACTGCCCCATAAGCTTAACCAGCCTGGTCTGCAAAGCTATGGAAAGAATCATTATGGAACTCATAAACAGAGACATAAGGGACCTACAGACACTTGACCCCACCCAGTTTGGCTTTGTAAAGGGCAGATCCTGCCTTTAAACCTGGTTGACTTTTTCAAAACAGTCACTAGAGCCATTGATGAGGGCAAAGCAGTCCATACAGCATACCTGGACTTGGCTAAGGCCTTCGACACAATACCCCACTCAGGCATCATAGATAAGCTCAACAGCTTAAAAGTAAACCCTTATGTCACTAGATGGGTTGCAAACTGGCTAAAGGACAGAACCCATAAAGTTAAAATCACTGGAGCAATGTCAGACTCAAAGCCAGTCACAAGTGGTGTCCCACAGGGATCTGTCCTGGGACCCCTCTTGTTTGGCATTTATTTCTCAGATGTTAAAGCAAACATGGGAGGGCTGTGGCTGACAAAGTTCGCAGATGACTGCAAACTAGGTGCCATAGTCGATACACCAGAAGACACACACATCCTACAGAAAGGCCTCACAGAAATGGACAACTGGTGCCAGAGTCACGGCCTTAAACTAAATGCCAAAAAATATATAGTCATCCCCTTTGGGAAAAACAAAGTACCCACAAATTATCACATAGACAGCAACCCACTGAGTACGGAAAAAGTAATCAGAGACCTAGGGACCCAAGTCGACAGCGACCTCTCATTTGACACCCACGTTGCCAAAGTGGTTAGAAAAACATTCTACCTTGCACACCTCATCGTGAAGGGATTCACATCCAGATCCAAGGATGTCATTGTACCCCTATATTCCTCCCTCATCAGACCCATGATTGAGTACAATGCTCCATTTGGTATGTACCTCACCCGGCGTTTGCAAGAGCTGGAGAGACCACAAAAGTACCTCACCAAGAGGATCAAGGGTCTCCAACATATGTCTTATTCTGCTAGACTAAAGAAACTTCAGCTCTATTCAGTAGCATACCGCCTGCTCAGAGGGGATCTCTGCCTGACGTAGAAGGCCATGTCCAATCAGGATCTGATGGACATGCTCCACCTCAAAAAATCCAAATCCATCAGGACCACGAGAGCTTATGACTTAAACCTCGGCACAAGTATGAATAGGACATGCTGGAGGGATAGATTCATAGCCCAGAGGCTTCCCATGCTTTGGAACAAGATCCCAGTTCGTATTAGGCAGAGCCCCTCACTGACTCTCTTCAAGAGAAATCTTGATGAGTGGATGGGAGATCGTAAGTTTACCCCAGGGGTCACATCATTGTCATTGCTAGACAGGGGCACAGTAAACTAATTCTATTATATAAGGGGACCTTCATTGTGTCACTACTAGACAGAGGCACAATATTCTAAATTTATTCTGTACATTTTTTGTACCATTTCATGGGGTGGCAAAAGCCACATCACTCTGGCTAGGCTTACAAATGCCCCAGGGCAGATAGCCTAGTACTATACTATGAAACTATGAAACTATACCTCTCAACTGTCCCAAATTCCTCGGTTTTTACCGAGTTTTTGGGTCCAAATAATGGGGTGCCACGATTCCCGAGTGGCACCCCTTCATTTTCGATTTATTCGCACTTTTATTTTATTTTTTTTAACTTTCATGCTTTGTGTGCTGATGTCATCACGTGCACAATGACGTCAACACCAACAGCCTGTCAGAATGCTCCGCACACATACGTAGCAGATATTTCCAGCTCTGGTTCAAATGCTTTTGCGAGCAGGAGTCACCAGAGCCAGAAAGGAGTTATGAGGAGTCTGGGGATTTTATTTAGAAGAAGCTCACTCTCACTGTGGGGATTTGAGTTCGCTCGCTGTGCCACCAGAGAAGGAAATGAGTTATGAGGAGTGTGGGATTTTATTTAGAAGAAGCTCGCTGTGAGGATTTGAGTTCACTCGCTGTGTTATTTAGAAGAAGGAAGACAATTGAGTTAGGAGGAGTTCGCTCAACTTTTATTTAGATGTAAGTGTGTGTGCATGTGTGTGTGTGTGTGTGTGTGTGTGTGTGTGTGTGTGTGTGTGTGTGTGTGTGTGTGTGTGTGTGTGTGTGTGTGTGTGTGTGTGTGTGTGTGTTGGAGAGAAACCTCTGTACTCCAGTCAGCCTTGACCCACCAATCTTAGGGAATAGGATCAGTTTAGCAAATAGTGAAGTTTCTCACCTTGCAGTAAAAGACTCTGGTGGGAATTCAGTAATCCTCCATGTAAGACTAACTAAGTCTTACTCGGAAACGGCAGCCTAAGAGTATAATGTCAGCGTGCCATTCATATTCATGAGGGCATGCTGACTCAACTCCAAGGCTAACACGGACCATGTAGGAGTGCAGGGGTCGTGTCAGACTGCCAAGCAGTCCAAATATCCACGCCCCTGCAAGTGCCTAAATCTGCAAATGTCAGCAGATATGAGCGAGTCCACTCAAATGTGTTTACCCCCAACACTACACTCCCTCAGATTCAAAACCCCTGTACAAATGAAATAAAATGTAAAACAATTTTTTTTTATTATTCCCGATATAGCTGCCCGTATTTGCGCTGTGTGCCCATTGCTTAGCTACAGTTAGCAGTTTAGACATCGAAGAGGATAATAAACCAGTGATATGCAAATTAAGCCAAATAGTGTAGTGGTAGAGCCTTCACACAAAGAGGAGGTATTCCCGGTTCGGGTCCCACCACTCCCCTTTCCATTTTCTGTAGGAAATCTGTGCATAAAAATAATTCCTGACATTTACCTTTTAAATTCTATTAAAATGCATTGAAATGGCCTATGTAGTAGTGAACGATATTTTAAATATATATAAGAAGGTGAAAGGGTCATGCATACTAATGAATGCAGAAGTAACCTATCTTAAGCAATGTGAAGCACTGCTAAGCAACGTTTACCAGTATTAAGCACATTTAAGAATAATTGCCCATAGCTAAGCACTGCTTTAACTAGCACAATGGCTTTGCACGTAGCTGCGCATTGCGCCAACTCGCACAAACAAAACATGTTTGCACGGAGCTGCGCACCATGCCAACTAGCACAATGTGGGGCAACGTAGAGTAACATAGAGCAACGTTGGGCAAAGTTGAGCAAAGTCGGCCAAACATAGCCACACCTCCTAGCCTGTCAGGCCAGTTATAAAATAAAAAGCAATGACAGGCTTCGAACCCGGGATACTGTGCACCATAATCACAGTACTGAATCACTAAGCCATGACAGCTTTTGCTGTTTATGTATTGTCAACATACATATACATATTAATGAAAGTTTACTCAGTGCTAAGCAGGTGTGCACTCAGCTGAGAATTTTCAAAACTGGCCAATCACAAATAAGTGCGGGAAATGAGACATATTTAAGCTCCATAGGCGGGAATAATCGCCATAACTGGTTGTAGCTCCCATCTGCAGTCAGAATGGTCTGTGCTGGAGAGGGCTCTTGTTTTTGAGAGCAACGGTGGGGCATTGAGGAGTCAAAACTGATGGTTTGGCTCCTCATCCATCATCATGATGCAAGACTCCTGCAGGGCCAATTCCAAGGCAAGGAGTACAAAGTGGAAGCTTGGAATCATCTAGCACATGATCTCACCAGTGCCACAGGCGTCCCTCGGACTGGTGAGCAGGTCAGACACCACCATGCAGACCTTAAGAGATGGAAGTAGGACCAACTGAACCAATGGATACAGGAGGCCCGTGGAAATGACAATGCTCAACTACTGAGTAGGTAGCCATGGAATGGAGTATGTAAGAATTGCTAATGTAGTCTATATAATGGACAGGTATGTCTCAATATCCCTTCATTTACTTTACAGCTGCAGGTGTAAGTGCTGTGAATCAGCAAGCCTATGCAGATAGGCTGCTAAGGCTGCACCACCAGGCAGGTTAGTAATTATTCTGCATGTATTGTTATATAAAATAAGCGAGAGAGGCTGAAAAAAAGTGTTGTAGCCCAATAATAAAGGCATAATAAGCCCTGAATAATTTATCTGCATGTACTGTTATATAAAATAAGTGAGAGAGCCATAAAAACAGTGTTGTAACCCATTAATAAAGGTATAATAAGGCCTGAATAATTTCTCTGCATGTACTGTAATATAAAATAAGTGAGAGAGCCTGAAAAAGGGTGCTGTAACCCATTAATAAAGGTATAATATGTCTTGAATAAGTCCTCTGCATGCACTGTAATATCAAATAAATGAGAGAGCCTCCAGAAAAGTGTGTAATGTAATTAATAAAGGTATAATTCCTGGAGTGTGTCTGTGTCACTTACTTCAAAATTTTGTTATACTCTTGCATTATATAAATAGTACTGTTGTATTAAGCACTGTCAACCCACACTTGGCCAGGCCCATATAAAGTGGATGAAGGGAGTGCCAGTAGCTGGGAAGCATATATACAGTCCTCAACTGTTGGTTAATGGCTGGCATGCATAGGTAAATCAGGCACACAAGTAGCTTGTTAATGTGTTCCCCAGAAATGTCTGTATGCTGCCAGAAATGTAGGGGGCTGTAGAAATATAACTGATAATGTCACCTGAAAACATCCAGATATGTAGATATATAAATATAAAAAAATATATAAATACGTAGCAATAACATCTGCATCCTGGACAGTTTGTATGTAAGATACAGGTCAGGTATATAAGGTACTAGCCAAACCCATTTCACAATGTAATGGACTTTGCCTAGTGTAATAATACATGTAGGGGATATACACCTGCAGTCAATAGGACTGTAGTGTAAACTATAAGTACATATAAGATGTTAATTGCGGTATCTTTTTACGCCCTATTGTATGTGCATAAACAATGTAATTCCACACCTGAATGGGTATGTCTAACCTCAAAGCATTTGTTGGGACATGTGTCCTATTGGTTTATAAATATCTGCATTTACTTTGATGCATGTGCCCTGTTCAAATACCACAATCTTGGCGGCCTGTTGCCACCAATCAATCCTGCATGCTGTTGGAATGTCCTTTGTTGTTCTATATATGCATGTGCTATGCTTGCTGTCCCACTGTTGGAACTTTGGTGTGTTGGGTTAATGGGAATATTACTGCATGCTGTTACAAGTAATTTGGAATGCTGTTGGCTGTTACAAACCCATATTGTCATTAAACCTCCTAAACATAGAACGTATGGGAAAGCCAGTCCCAGCGGACCCACCTGTCCCACCTCAGCTGGCGATGGCACCTGGCACCAGCAGGTCCGGTGCCCAGCCTGGGCCCTCCTCTGTTGGCTCTGTGCCACCTTCGGGTGGTAGCACTGCAGGGGATGGAGCTTGTCCCCCCTGTGCAAGCGTGGCCAAACGAGGGCCACCTATCACCCTCCGAAAGGTTCAGGCTGTGGTGTGTAGGGAGATCCAGCATTCAGTCACTGATCCTCTACGCCAGCTCGAGGCGAGAGTGGTGTGACTCATGGGTGAGCCTGCCCCTTCTACGCAGCACCCAGCACAGCCACCCTCTGGGCTGTGAAGATGCAGTGGTGACTGCCCATAGGTGGGGATCTCAGTTCCACTGTTGCCATCTGTGGACTCATGGGCTTGCGATTTCCAAACATCCTTCTCCATCAATGGTGTTCACCCACCCCATGTGTCATATTCTGCCCCTGTATGCATCTTGTTTGTCTTGTCTGTTTACCTCCCCAACTTACCTCTCCAAATATACTTACTTCCCCTACCCACATTCCACTCTCACCTGTAAAAAAAAAAAAAGTGGGCAATCTGCTCCCACAAAAAAATTACGCCCCATACATAGCTGCCCATTTTGCACAAATGTCCGCTGGACACAGAAACTGAAATTTAATTGGCAGTACACCATACTTTGTTGTCCCCACCCCTCTCTCAGGAGTGGAAGGTTTCAAATTTCCCTCCAAATTACTAGTATATGCACAGCTGTTGCTTTTACAGAAATGGGCAGCTATGGACCTTCCCTACACCTGTCCTGCACTTCCTGAGCTGTTTTCCCTACTGTCTTACCCTCTTTGTACCCCTTTTTAACCACTTTCCTATCACCCCATTTTCTTTTCTTTCAAAGAAATTAGCATGGGGGTTAGCGGAAGTAAGCACTTTTAAGCAGTAGTTAGCAGGTTTGCGGGAGTGTGCGCATGTGTGCTTAGCTAAGTATTGCTAAGCATTGCACAAACCCATGCAAACCCGCTTACAACTGCTTAAAAGTGCCTTAATCACCGTGCATATGAGGGGCCTTGTTCTGCTCAGCAGCAAAATAAAACACCACTGTCAGGCTTGATCCCTGGACCTTGGACACACTAGACTGCATGAAGTACCACTAGGCCACAGTAGATATACAGCAGGTTGTTGCTGAAATATATATATCATGCATCAGAATGTGAGAATGTCAAGGAAAGATAGGAATGCCATACACAAACCCTGTTCTGTGGAACTTTACCAGCAGCTGTTGTGGAATTGCATTACATGACTGTGATAACAGAACCACACATTCTAGCAGTAAATAATTTTACAGCAGCACTCTACAACCCCCACACAGTATCCCACCCAAATGTACAAATTACCACTGTGTTCAAGGTACAGCAAGGATGTAGGTAGGCATACTCAGTACTGGAATTGTCCAGTTTTCATGAGCATCCTGTGATAATGTCAACAAAATAAAAAGCACAAACTGTGCAGAAGTGAGTACATTAATGTTCACAGTATAGCAGTTCCCAAAAAGTTCATGTGCCAAATGAAAACATCTCAATAACTACGTATGTATGGCAGCTAATTGTATAAGTAGAAAATAAATTACATACTCCCATGTATCTTGTGTTAGCATTTGTAGGGGTGAGTATAATTCGACACTGTCAGCTGTGTACTGGAAGTGGCAACATTCAGGTCTGAGTACAACTTTCACATCACTGGCTACACCCCTAGCTACAGATATAAGAAGTATACCAACCTTCTGACTTACACAACGGTGTCCACAGCAAACAAGCATGGGCCCCACTTTGGAAAGCTGAAAGGGCTACGCCTACCTGACCTAGCAATTTATAGCATTAGGTTGCTATGACAGTGAGTACTGCAATTACCACACAGCAGGCTGCATGCAATTACCAAATGGTGGCCACCAATTGGTGTAGAAGCCATCACATGCACATGTGCAGATACCTATAAAAGCAGGCTGTACTTGCTGTCCACAAATGCAATAATTTCATTGCAGCCATGGAGGGAGAGAGAGAGAGAGAGAGAGAGAGAGACCCAGAGACACACACAGACAGGCAGACAAACACCAACAACAGCAACAGCAACAGCAAAAAAAAATAAGATATTAAAATAAAAATATTAAAAAAAATAAGATATAAAAAAAAAATACTAAACACACGGAACTTACAAATACAAATGCATACAAAGGAAAGGTATGTAAAAGATATGTATTTACTGGCATGTAGTAGAGGTTTTAGAAGAGTACTCTACATACCTTGAATCATCCATATGTGGCAGTAGTAAGTATCTATGCACAGATGCCTTGCATAACTACTGCCATGGGGAAATCAGTGTGTAGCTGTGTGCAGTGGGATATGACTGTGACATATGTAGTTCAACATTAAATGTCAAACATCTGATCCATGTTATCTGTGTTCTGTACAGTAGTGTGTACAATGGCTGTTTGGGGGAGTAGCGCATACAGTTATATAAACATGGATGTGACAGAGTAACAAATGCATGATAGTCATATTAACGAGTAGCTTAGCATTGGCAACAGCTGTACCAGGCTAGTATGCTAATCTAGCATTTGCAGCTATATATAAACCCTCTAATATTACTGTGTGCTCACATGTGACACCTGTTCATGTTGCAGCAAGGCCCAACAGGTCAGCCATGAGGTCCATGTACTTACAACCGTGTATATCAGATAATGAAAAAGTTGATGTCAGCTCCTATAAACACGTCAATTTAAGAGCATCAAACGAATACAAATCAGGTTACCTTTACAATATTGAGTCCCGGTCTCTTCAGACCAAAAAATGCAATATGCGCTCCTGTTGTCCTGTTACAAGGTACACAAGACAAATAACAGAAGCGAACCAAAAATTCCGCTATCGGCAATTAGTCCCGGTCTGTTCAGACCATAATCAACAAGGAATTTACTGAATGGTTAACAAACCGAAATGCTGTTTTCAGTTAAAAAGTCCAGGTCTATTCAGACCAGAAGCCAGCAAAGGAACACAACCTAGTAACCATACGATGCCAAAAATGTAAACGATTTTGCAGTCAGATAATATGTAAATTCAAGAAACACCAAGTGATGATAAAAAAGTTGATTTATTGGATCCACAATAACGATGGTAAGCGCTTTCGCAACAAGTGCTTTTTCAAACTAATACATTTTCAATCAACCAGCATGCCCTTTTTATACTTAATTCTTTACTACTTAATGAGCAAAAAGAGTTAACCATTTAAAGGTACATGCAACTCTACAACTACATATACATATTTTTAACCTTATCAAACTTTATGAAGAATAAAAAATAAAATAATAAAAACTAATAGGAATTTATACTTATTATGAATAACACCATAAAGATGATGTATAATCCATATATCCTAAACAAATTCAATAAAATATATAACATGTATAGTAGTGATCATAAAATTATGATCTAAATAAAAATCAATTCAAAGATGTAATTTGTGAATTGACTATATATAAACATACTGATATAAATTAATAAAAAACATATAAAATATATGTAAAATATGTTGGTATACACCTAACAACTGAATGAAATGTTATGTGTGTGTGTGTAGAATGTATTAGTATATAAATTGAGAATAACAATGTAAAAGTATAAATATAAATAACTATGTTCTATACATATATATTGCATGTAAAAAAGTTTTATATCTGAGATTCAAGACAAAACTGAAAACCAAATATATGTATAACTATTTAATGGGTGTGACTATTTGATAAGTGTTGCATAAGAACATCCGAATACTATTCATCGAGGTCTACACCTCCTGTTTTTTAACATAGGTTTCAATGGAACTCTATCGTTCAGCCCTGGGGCACAGTGTGCTCTAGTTCTTACAACCGTGTATACCTTGTGTGTTTGGCACACACATACGGAGAGATCTGTCTGTGTCAGATATATTAGCATCTGTACATGTGCATAGAGCAAGGGACATACTGCAACTGTTTGTGAAGGGTGGACATATATATGTTGGTGAAGGTTGTTATGTGCATATTTCTATGTAGGTTGTAGTGTGTGGCAAACAAGACAGTATACAGTGCTGGTATATGACATGTGGTGGTTAAACCCTGTGGGTATGATTTGTCAGGTTTGCAGTGTTGCAGCCAGTGAGGCCTGCTAAAGCTACATGGGCTGAGAACACCTTCAATGCATTCTGCACAACACTATGCAATATTATTACATGGCAGTATACCTCACAACCTTCGCATAATTGATATTCCCACCATGAAAGGTGGACTGTATATGTGCCCTATATATATATCTATATGTACACCAATGGATGTTTATATTTATGTGTATATATATATATATATATATATATATACATATATATATATATATATATATATATATATATATATATATATATATATATATATATATATATATATATATATATATATATATATATATATATATATATATATATATATATATATATATAGAGAGAGAGAGGCAGGGTCATATTTTCTGCGACAGATGCCTAGTGACAAAGCCATGGACTCAAGCTCAATGTTGAAACTGCATTGGCATCCCTTCTGGCAAAAACTCCGTACCCATGAACTATCACATAGGTGGTAGTCTACTTAACACCGAAAGTGTGATAAGAGACCATGGGACACAGGTGGACAGTAGTCTCCCCTTTGATAATCACAGTGCCACACTAGTCATGTAATCTGTCTACATGGCACACCTCATCACAAAAGGTGTGTCATCCAGGGAAATATAGGTCAGTGTTCCCCTCTACTCATCACACATAAAGCCCATCATAGAGTACAATGCCCCATGTGGTATGTACCTCCCAAGACATCTACAGAAGAAATAGCCAGGGAATTGTTATGGCTAGGCTTGTATAGGCCCTAGGCTGATATAGCTAGTACCCTACCTATGAATGAACTGGAAATGACACAGACATACCTCACAAAGAGTAATACCGGCCTCAAACAGATGTCCTATGCAGACCATTTCACAAACCCACAACTAGACTGTGTGGCATACTGCCTACCCAGAGGTGACCTCTGCCTAACATACTAAGCTATGTCAAACCCAGAGCTGTTGGACATGCTCCACATAAACAGATCACAATCTCTACGAGCTACACGCTCTAGAGACCCAAACCTTTTGACCATAATAAACAGCACATGCTGGAGGGATAGATTCCTATCTCAGAGACATCCCATACTCTGGAACAAACCAACTATTCAGAGCAAACAAAGCCCCTAATCAGCTGTCATCAGAAATAATCCTGAAGATTGTATGGGAGATAGTGAATACACCCCGGGAATCTCCTCTGTGGCTCAGCTTGACAGGGCCACATGAAACGCAATGACCTGTGTGTCAAAGGCCAGGGTAGCGTATGTCTAGACTTCTATAGGCCCTAGAGCCAATTGCCTATTACCTACTTATGAAGCGATACACACCCACATGTACATGTTGCAATAATTGCTATGTGAGGTTGACTGAGTGTGATGGTGAATGTGTTGGTGAATGTGTCAGAGTTCGGTATATGTGTGATAGCTTAGTGGGAAACTGTTTCTGTCATGGTATTGTGTGTCCTAGCTGTGATCCTAGCAAAAGTTGTGTATACAATTGCTAGGCTGAAGAAGCA
This sequence comes from Protopterus annectens, assembly GCF_019279795.1. Lineage (NCBI taxonomy): Eukaryota > Metazoa > Chordata > Ceratodontiformes > Protopteridae > Protopterus > Protopterus annectens. Next base: position 463,301,281 of record NC_056751.1, read on the forward strand.
GTATGCCATATGGTCTGACGTAGTCCCTTGTTGTCGACTGTGGTGCCCATTGTAGGCTAAAGCATTAAATGTATGCTTATTGAGTCTTACCGCTGGTGAATCCAACACCTGTATGAACTGTAGTACTACCTGAAGCTGTATGCCTAAACAGCACAGTATGGTGTATGTCCACATGTATTGGAACCACTGTTTCATGTGTTCCCTGTAGTCCTCACAGATTACATACTTCAGGCATAAGGTCTCATAACTACTGACACACAGTACTGTAAGGTACACAGGTAAAGGTCACCTGGGTTGCCATACCTATGTGTCTGGTATGTATGTCTGATGTGTGTGTGTATGCCTGTACCATGGCCTCGGTCATATGTGTGTTACAGGATATAACTGCATATCTAGCAACATGTATAGTCTAGTACAGCAGTATGCCACCTATATTCACAAATGTGCACATATGTTTGGTAGGGGTCTGCCATCAACGACTAGTGTAGTATAGTGGTAATACTGTCAATGGACTTTACAATAATTGCAATGGATTACACTTTTCATGATGCATTAGCATGATATATACCTCCTGTGGCTAGGTTGTGCATTGTGTCGCATACAGTGTGCCATGTACTGTTGTATAGTATTACATACTGTTGTAACTTTGTTGCTGTGCAAAACGTGGTTTGATATAGAGTATGCCAGGCACTGTCAGTCAGTTGTGGGTTGAGAACTGATATGTGGTATTGAAAGTGTGTATCTTCTGACAGCCAATAGGTTATGGCAGTTAATTGATATCTGTACTTTAGAAAGTTACGTGTGCCACATGACTTGCTCACACATATTGTTTCATTGTCTTCCAAGGTTATGTCCCACCATCGTAATCCTGCCTATAGCACGGCGGAGGAAGAAGTTATCACATCCAGCCTGGTGCAGCAGTATGCCCTGCTGTTCTCCAGAACAAGCCATGACCAGCATGAGTGGAATACGCTGTGGCAAGAGCTTGTCCATACGGTAAATGACATAGGCATGTATAACCGGACATATGAGCAGGTACGCCATCACTGCAGTGATTTAATTAGACATGTCCGGCAGCGTGCGTCTGATATCCGCAGACAACAGCTTGCCACAGGTGGGGCTGTAGCCATCCATCCCCCCCTCACCAGAGTGGAGGAGCTGCTCCTGAGCCAGGTGGCTCCTGGCCAACAACAACCCGAACAACTAACATGTGTCATCATGGAGGTCGGAGCCACCCAGCAAGTTGACATGGAGCGTGCAGGTAACATGGCATAGCTGTAGACTACTGTTAAGTCTATTGTTAGAGCATGCTTATGTGAGATGTGTACTGTGTGGTTAGATGATTTGGTGCCTAGTGTTGTGCAATAGTAATAATTAGGAATACAAGCTGTAGGCCTGTGACTGTCAAGCATTGTACTATTGTATGATTCCAAACACACAGTAGCAATGCCACAGTTGTTGCCACTGACAAAGTGTCTCATATTCTTGTAGGTCCCTCTGGTGTGACAGCAAGGCAGCCGACCCATGCTGGTGTGTGTGCTCTACCTTTAATATTGCTAATTAAATGTGCTTGTCATAGGTGAGGGGTACGCCATGTACACGTAACACACATATGCATAATGCATGCTGTGCATGTTTGCTGTGAGACTATGCACATCCCAGTAACGTGGGTAGCTGCCTAAAACACATACAATACACAGAGCATCCCACACAATTGTGGCAACACTGAAGTGGACATTGGATAGGCAGAGTCAATACACATGCACACAACTTACACGACTTTGTCATACGCAGTACACGTTAACATGCTACACATGGCGTATTCAGACACCCGCTGTAAGGTCACACTACAGTATCCCACACGTCATCCACACAGCACACATAATATACCTAAGGGGTAGATGCTCACATGTGGCTGTGTGACACTCTTCGACACATAACACATGCATGGTAGGCAATGCCCCCTATTGTGCACCTTATAAACTCATGTAACAACTGGCTGTGAAATGGTGAATGTAGCCATGGTACTGCAGTTCCGGTACAGCATGGTATGTGCTGGTCTGGCACACATTAGTAGCCTTGAGTGACCACATGATGCTGCATGATGATGGCTTATGGTAGTACACCCCATCCAGTTACAGTGACCACAGTTCTACACATAGCATTATCTGCTATGCACCTACATGTTGTGTGTGTGCAAACATAGGCACCTATACACAATATGCATAGCAATCACCATTTGTACAAAGTGACACATATATGTCTTGTAATGCTATTGAGTGTATAGGTCACATGAAACACACTGTGTCTGTGTGATGTTTAATGTTGCAGTTGTGTTGTAGGATTCCATGTCATGTCTGGTACTGGCATGTCCACAATATGTCCTACGCTCACCATAACCACTGTACAATGGCCATGTTGAGCAATGTGATGTTTAATGTTGCAGTTGTGTTGTAGGATGCCATGTCATGTCTGGTACTGGCATGTCCACAATATGTCCTACACTCACCATAACCACTGTACAATGGCCATGTTGAGCAATGGTATTCCATCAGGTAAACATGCACCACTCATCATGTGTGTATACATAGCATGCATGTGCTAGTCCTGTGTCCACAATTATTTGCTGGAGACACAGACACTCTAATCAGAAATGGATATCTATGTGACACACAGATACACATCCAGCCATGGTATGTATACCTGTGTGAGATGGTGCACAGGATATTGTAGAGCTTTTAATACTTGCACAGCACTGTCGTGTCCATGTACACAGTGCTTTCCAGGGTGAGACCAGTCACTGAACAACAACACACATGCATCAAAGGCATATATAGTGTTATTGGCAAGGGCTGTCAACACCCGTACTGCATGCTGTTGGGAAACACACGTCCTGCATGCTGACACGTGTGATATAACTGTTTGCCTTGTGATACTGTACCCCATCATCACCCGCTATTGAGTATGTTCTTGATTGCTGGTGGTGTGTGTGTGTGTGTGTGTGTGTGTGTGTGTGTGTTTTAGAGAAGAGTACATTTGTGTGCATGTGTGCATGTGTTCATGTGTGCATGTGTGCATGTGTGCCGACATCATGTACAGGTCATAAAGTGTGTTTCCTGTCTTCTTCTCACAGGTGCTGACTTTGGGCTGGTTCACTGCAGCAGGGAAACTGATGTTACTGAGCAAAATAGTGATACTGATGGTAGGTGTGTAGAGGCATAGGCATGTTTGCCAGGGTTTGTCGTTGGGCCACCAATCGTCAGTACACAACTGTCCACCCCATCCATGCATACAGTCATCCTGCCAATACATCCATCACCAATGCCCTTAGCTGAGGGACAGCGTACAGTTGGCATTGGCCAGGACAGTGTGGTATCCATGGCACATGCATCGCTACACAGCAGCCATACCCAGATGTCTGGAAGGGTACCACATAGGCAGATGTCCAGAGGTTCTCGTAGGAGCACTGCTGCTCATCATGCCACTGGCAGATGTGCCACAGGTCTAACAATGTCATGCATGTTCTAGGCTGTCATGGAGGCACAGGCACGTATGGAACAGTACACCAGACAGGGACTAGGGGGACAGAGGGCACATAACACTGCCATCATTGGCAGTATCCATGACCTAGCAGGTGCCATCCACAATTACACCGAGGTCACTGATAGACATTGAGGAGAGACATTAGATATCCTTCGCAATGTTATATCCATGTGTCAGGAACATGCAGGATGGTTGAGTCATCGACGTGGATGTATGCCAGCAACATCAGCAGCTGGCAGTCGCCATGGATGTCCCTCAAGCCACAACCACTCTCATAGTGCCAGTACCAGCCCCAGCAATGTTGGGGGTGGGCTGTCCATAGAACGTCCTAGAAGACCACATGCACGTGGCTCTGAACAGTCCCAGCAGGGTCCTGTGTCCAGTGTACATCCATCCACCTCTAGGGATAGTACCCAGTCTGGCTTAGTACCTGATAGTGTCAGTAGCACCCCTGCCAGCCAAAGGTACTGTATCCATGGACAGAGACGGTGATCTGTAAAGCCTCGCAGGTACAGTCTGTGGCTGTCCCACAAATACCCATATATGGCAGCCACATGATGGAACTGTGTGCATGCAGACACACACACATACTCCAGACATCTAGGGCTAACACATACCCACACACATTACATCAACATTGGCCCATTCCAGTATTCTTGCCCCTCACACACACACACACACACACACACACACACACACACACACACACACACACAAACACATACATGTCGATTGGATGGCTCACTGTAGGCCTCTGGCAAACCAACAACACACCCTGTGCATATGATGAAACCTGTGCCACCTCCTGTCATCTGTAACATTGATGCAGGAACAGGCTACCATGGTGCTGATGCACAGGGTGTCTTTATAGCAGTATAGCAATGTTAGCATGTTGTCAGCAGTAGAGTGTAATGATATGCTTGAAGGTGTAGCTGAGCAGGCATGATGCATTAAAGCTATGATTGTCATTGTAATGTTGTTTACACCAGTGTTAGTTCGAATTGTGTATTGTCCGGCCACATGCCACTTGGCTGATGTGTGCAGTATTGGCAGCATGTGTTAGAGAGTGGACAGTATGTGTGGGATGTGTGTAGCACAGATTTTCAGGTGTACAGTTGTGAACATGGTGGAGGTGCACTGTCTGCATGTATGTGCATAGTGGAGACATGGGCAGGGTGACATGCTCTGTATTACACAGTAACACTCCATAGTTTCTATTGGTTGCCAGTATGCATTGTACTACACACATTTCGGAACCTGACTACACATGCGTGTATGACATGGTTTGACACTGTGCTGTGGATGATACTGTTACTATCTGTCATTGTTTTGCATTCTGGTAGTATACATCACTTCAACAGCCTGACCATAACCAATTGTTAGATGATGTCTTGACAACTGACACACAGATGTAGGACACACAGCAACATTTGGATCCTTCAGGTACTATACTATGCCAGTAACCACTGGTATTCACCTGCACCCATTACTGACACCACTCCTGTTTGGCATATAGCTCTCTTAGGTACAAGCAATCACAGTAGGGATATGTCCATCCACGTCTGGTAATGCATACTTTGGCCTATAATGCATTCTCCAGATGACACACACATCCTCCACAAGGGTATCATACAGACAGATGCCTTTTGTCAAACCCATGCTGTAAAGCTATAAGCCAAACTAAGCATAGTCATCCACCTTTACGGAACATATTATCCCCACAGTACCACATAGGTAGTAGCCACCAACATGATGAACAGGTACCGATGTGTACATGCAACTGAGTGTTACGCCAGCTCTCCTTTGTTAATCACATTTCCAAAGGTATTTTGAAATCCCTCAGTGGATCACATAAGCAATAAGGGGTCTGCATGCATATCCACAAAGGTTGTTGTACACCTGTTATGAATAGTCATCATTAACAGACTTTGCTGCATTTGAACAGGTCTGACATATACCTCGGCCATAAACCCTCACTCACACATTCCAATAGGAACCGTAATGAGTTGTGTGACACAGATGACCTAGGCCAGGGATCACTGCAGTGGCTGGCCTTGTCACAAGCATACAGATTTTACCTATGGTCTGGGAAGCAGCAGCACAGTCTGGCAAAGATGACAGCTGTGTTCTTGGAGAAAGCAGGGTTCCCACACATGCAATAATTGAGGTAACATGTATGTATATGTATTTGCCACACAGCTAGCTCACATGTGCAATGCATACTGATATGTCATACAGTAGTAAAAGCAAAACCCACAACACATTGACCAACAGTGTCACACACACTTACCGAGTGCTGGATTCTAACCCCTACATAACTACTTCATGATATTAGAGGAGTACCCATTAACACAACATGCTATGCACATTACCGGGAATAATTTTTTCCACAGGTTTATTTGTAGGATGGTGACATCATCAGACTTGACAAAGGTTAGTTTATCGCTTTTAAGGTGTTTTACAACTCTCCTAAAATGTTGCTCCTTCCCAAGAAGACCACACACAAACACACACAGTTGCCCAGCGCAGAATTCAAACCCCTACCTAACTACTTCATGAAACTAGAGGAGTACGCATTAACACGACACGCTATACACATAATTGGAAGTTCATGTTTCCACAGGTATATTTGTAGGATGATGACATCATCAGACTTGACAAAGGTTAGTTTACCGGTTTTAAGGTGTTTTACTACTCTCCTAAAAGGTTGCTTTGTCCCGAGGAGACCATACACAAACACAGTTGTCCAGTGCAGAATTCAAACCCCTCCCTCACTACTTCATGATACTAGAGAAGTATGCATTAACACAACATGCTATACATATTACTGCGAGTTCCAGTTTCCACAAGTATATTTGTAGGATGGTGACATCATCAGACTTGACAAAGGTTAGTTTACCGCTTTTAAGGTGTTTTACTACTCTCCTAAAAGGTCGCTTTTTCCTCAAGGAGACCACACACAAAGAGTTGTCTAGTGCAGAATTCAAACCCCTACTTAACTACTTCATGATACAAGAGCAGTACACATTTACACAACACGCTATACACATTACTGGCAGTTCTCTTTTCCACAGGTATATTTGTAGGATGGTGACATCATCAGCCTTGACAAAGATTAGTTTACCACTTTTAAGGTGTTTTACTACTCTCCAAAACTATTGCTCTTTACCCCAGAGACCGCACACAAACACACATCCACACAGTTGTCAAGTGCAGGATTCAAGCTCCTACTTAACTACTTCATGATACTAGAAAAGTATGCATTAACACGACACGCTATTCCCATTACTGGCAGTTCTCTTTTCCTCAGATGTATTTGTAGGATGGTGACATCATCAGACTTGACAAAGATCAGTTTACCACTTTTAAGGTGTTTTACTACTCTCCTAAAAGGTTGCTCCTTCCTAAGGAGACCACACACAAACACACACAGTTGTCAAGTGCAGGATTCAAACCCCTACCTAACTACTTTATGATTCTACAGAAGTACACATTTAAACACTGTGCTATACACATTACTGGGAGCTATTTTTTCCACAGGTATATTTGTAGGATGGTGACATCAGCAGACTATACAAAGTGGGTTACATTAGGTGACATTAGATGGGCTACATTCAAGGAATGTCTAAACACTTTGGCCATGTGAATATCAAAGGGGAGTTTACTATCTACCTGTGTCCCCAGGGCCATAATGACTTTCTTCGTACATACTGGATTACCAGCTATGTGGTAATTTGTGTGCACTTTGTTTTACCCAAAGGAGATGACTATGCATTCTTTGCCATTCAGCTTGAGGGCATTGTTTTGACATGAGGTATCTGTCTCTGTATGACACTTCTGGAGGACGTTTGTGTCAGCCATACAGTCAATTAGGGACCACAGTTACCAATCATCTGCAAACCTGTTCAGCCATACACCTCCCATGCTTGCCTGGACCTCTGAGCAGTATCTACTGAACAGTTGGGGTCCTAGGACCAAGACCTGTGGGATGCCATTTGTGACTGGCTTAGAGTTGGACATGGCACCTGCATCTCTGAACATGTGTGTTTGATCTGTGAGCCACTTGGCCACCCATCCTGTGACATATCTGTTAATGTTCAAGCTGGTACACTTGTCCATGATGACAGAGTGGGGAATGGTGTAGTAAGTCCTTTGTGAGGTCCAGGTTGGCTGTGTGGACTACTTTCACCTCCATCTATGTCCTTGTAAGTGTTTGAAATAAGTCAAGTAGGTTGTGAGCCAGGATCTGCCTTTAACAAGGCAAAGTTGTGTAGAGTCCAGTGTCTGGAGGTCTCCAGTGTCTCAGTTTATGGGTTCCATGGCTGAGTAGACATACTGGGCAATGGTTTCCAGGTTCTGTTTTGGCACATCCTTTGTGGAGCTGGATGACTGTTAGTGTATGCCATTCTTTGGATACATAGCCTATGGTACGCTTGAGTCTGGACAGTGAATGTAGGTGAGGGTGTAGTTCCTTATGGGCCTAGTGTAAGACGCAGCCTGGGACACCATCCAGTCACATTGATGCTATGTTCTTAGCTTTGGTGAGGGCTGTCTTCACCTGCATGTCCATGACGTCTGCATCTCTGCATCCTTCTGATGGACACAGGCCCTTTTGGGGGTGATGGGGGGGAGTTTACACTGAACCTGTCCCCCTGGATGTGGGCAATGAAAGTTGCTTTGGTGTATTTCTTTCCTTTTTTCAGTAGCTGACAGCATATTTGGAAGTTGACACCTACGTGTCTGGTACAGCTACTGAAGGCTTTGTGGTTCTTATTCTTACATTCCTTGGTTATTTGTCTTTAGAAACTGTCTTTGGATTATTTTATGAGCGATCATTGTTTCTTCCTGATAGTGATCAGTAATGCCTTTCCTTTAGTGAAGTTGGATCTATCATGTGTTTGTTTCCTACTTCTGTTGTCTAGCTTATTTATGGACAACAACCACCTGATTGTTGTCCTATTTTTGGAGGAATGCATCTTGGTTTTATTTGTGATGTCTCATTCCATGCATCCCTGTAGATGCTCATAGGATGCACTTGTAAATGATTCTGCAGATTGTATACCATTATCCTATAGCAAAAGGTCTTTGGAATGTTCCACTTTGGTCTTGGGATGTGTGCACTTTGCTTTTGCAAATGTCTTCACAGTGGTTTCATTGACTGGGTAGGGGGGCAGGATGTGGATGTCCAGTGTGATTACTTAATGATCTGATATTACCAGTGAGGGGTTTATCTCTGTTGTGGAACACTGGTAACCCATGTTGGTGATGATCATGTCCAGTATGTTGTCACCTCTAGTGGGCATGGTGACCAGCTGTTCCAGGGTGTTAGAGTTTTTTAACACTAGGAAACATTGGGCAAAGGACGTTGTACACGAGTAATTCCCCCACTCAATGTTTGGGTAGTTGTAATCTCCTCATATAATGGTTTTGATAGGACCTTTTTATTTGCCACTGTTCTCTGGAATACTGAGTGAGGTTACTGAGACAAGTTACGTGATCTGTAGCAGGCTACAATCTGATGGGCAGCTTTGACCAATGTTAGTTGCACTTTCATGGTCTCCAAGGCCTCATGCTGTGCCACTAAGCTGAAGGTGTGGATATCCATAAGGTAAATGGGTACACCCTTTCCTTTTGTATTTCACTCGTGGTTTTGGGTCCGATGGTCAGAGGGATTGTGAGTGTTTTACGTGGAGCATATCCAACAGCTCTGTGTTTGACATAGCTTTGTATGTTAGGCAGTGAACACTTCTGAGTAGGCGATATGCAAGGGAGTACAGCTGGAGCATTTTGCAACGGTCTGTATATGGCATCTATTTCAGGCCACTAATACTCTTTATGAGGTATTGCTGCTGGCTTTCCAGTTGTTATAGTTGTCTTGTGAGGTACATAGCAACAGTGGTGTTGTACTCTATTATAGTTCTAGTGAGTGCTGAGTAGAGGGGAATAATGTCCTCTTTTATTCTGCATGAGACACATTTTGTGATGAGGTGTGCCACATAGGAGGATTTCCTGACTACTGTGGGAATGTGATTATCACAGTTGTATCCACTGTCCACCTGTGACCCATGGTCTCTTGTCACACTTTCAGTGTGAAGTATACTACCACCTATGTTGTAGTTCTTGGCTACAGAGTTTTTAACAAAGGGGATGATAATGCACCTTTTGGTATTGAGCTAGAGCCTATGGCTTTGACAACAGCCATCTGTCTCAGTGAGGCTCTTTTGTAGTATGTCCACATCTTTACTGTTTACAATTATGGCTCCTAGTTTGCAGTCCTCTGGAACCCTCAGTAGCCACAGACCTTCCATGTTAATGTTTACTTCAGAGAAGTAGATACTACACAGCTTGGGAAGTTATCTAGTCCCATGGCTGCTGTGATACTGGCTTTGGAGAGTGTTTTTGACCTCAGCAGCCGTGATGACAGCAACTTTGCAGTCTTCCATTATAGAGATGTGTTTTTTCATGGGTGAGAGGGTGGTAAAGTTAACACTGATCCTATCTGCCAGGATGTTGGCAATATCAGTTGGCTCTGTGCATTTAGTGCCATTGAGCTGTAACTCAGAACAGATCTGAGTGTAACCATAACATGGACCTGTCTGCTGGGCAGAGATCTCCTGAGTAGACAGTATGCAACAGAGTACAGATTGGGTTACATTCAGTCTTTTTGCATGGGGCAACTATTTGAGGCCAGTAATCCTCTTGTTAAGGTACTTCATTGGTCTTTCTAGCTGCTGAACATGCCTAGTCAGATTCATCGCAAGTGTGTTATGGTACTCTCTGACAGGTCTGATGACTGCTGAGTAGTGGCAACCTCCTTTGACCTACATGCACAGACCTTGGCAGTTTGTGTGAACACACAGCATGATTTTCCAACCACTTTGTGAATGTGTTTCTGGAAGTAGAGATGACTATCCACATTTGTCCATAGATCTCTTATTATCACCTCCATATTTAGCCTAAGTGTGTGAGCATGCCCAGTATGACCTTTCAGTATGTTCCTGCCTTACATTTGCTTCATTTCTTTGCGTGTGAGCATGCCCAGTATGACCTTTCAGTGCGATGCTGAATGAAATCCACTACATTTGTTGGAGTGTGTGAGCACGCACAGTATACACATTTATACTACATGTGTATGGTAAATCAAGTTGTATTTTTACAGCAGGGCTCACCTTTGTGTCATAGATCAACAGGTGCCTGCAGGGCTTCCATGAGACACTTTTCATAGACTTATCAACATTTCTACATACAGGGGGGGCAGCTATTCTTTGTACATTTCTACCCGTGGGCATACTGGATTGTTACTGTGGGTGTACATAGGATGTGGGTTTCACCTGACACTTATACACATTTGCTATGCCTGCACTGCTATGTACAGGACACCATTTCAGTCTGTACTGTTGCCTATCGCACTGGCTTGAGGCATACTACTGTACTACAGATCTTAGCATCCAAAGTCGCGTATATTAGCTTGCGACGTCATAGCCTACACAACCCACATCACACCGCCTGGCCTGATGGTCTCTGTCTGCATAGGTGTGTGGGGGAGGTTACCCATTTGCCTTTTTAGGGGCATGATACAGCATTTCTTTGTGTTTACATTAGTGTACAATTGTCCTGCTGTGTCTGTGCCACTAAAATGTTATCATGGTTTAGTGGTTTCGTACTGTGACTATAATGCACAGTATCCTGGGTTCAAGCCCTGTCACTGCTTTTTATTTTCATGCTGGACAGACCAGACTGCTTAAGGAACAGTAAAGCAGATAGGAGCATGTTTAACTGACTTTGCTCAACTTTCTCTGACCTTGCCCAACATTGCACGTGCAATTATGTTTACATATACTAGATTTTGATGAAAGCTGCTTAGCACTGCTTTATATTGCTTAAAACCTGGAAATCATGCCTCAGGTGGTGCTGCAGGGCTGCCTATGATGGATGCACATACTACACTCCCTATACATGTTTGGAAACAGGTAGTGTCAAGTTAGGCATCCCTTTTATTTTATGTGCGAGTCAGAGAGAGTTATCATTTCCAGGGTTCCTACTGAGCCAGTGTATGTGCTATGCGTTGCCTCTTTGCCAAGGCCAAGGCATACTGGGCATGCCTTCTTCTGCCTACTGGGGCAGACTCAGGTTGTTCCTCCTCTGAGTCACACTGTGCATGTGCAGGCCTTGGCAATGGTGGGGGGCTGTTTGGTCCTGCCCCATGCTGTTCCTGCTGTAGCTGTTTTTGCAGGATCATATTGTGTAGCATGGCACATACCATGACAATTTGGGGACATGTAGTTGGTGAGTACTGCAAGGCTCCACCAGATGTGTCCAGGCACCAGAACTGTGACTTGAGCATCCCAAACACATGCTCAATTACATTTCGTGTTTGTGAGTGTGCCTCATTATGGAGTTCTTGTTCAGGTGTGTGTGCATTTCTGATGGGTATCATCAGCCATGGCTCCAGTGCGTATCCAGCATCCCCTACTAGTTGACCATCAGGGATGTCTCCATTGGCAAATGTCTGGTACAGCTGCAACAGATGCCAGACATGGGAATCGTGGTAGCTTCCAGGGCAGCCAGCACACACATTCAGTATTATGCCCTGGGCATCACACATGACCAGCAGTTGATGGAGTGGAAGCCCTTGCAGTTGATGTAGGACCTACCCTGCTCACCAGCTGGTGCTTTGATGTGTATGTGCGTGCAGTCAATTGCACCCACTACCTCAGGGTATTCTGCTATTTGCTGGAAGAGATGCATATTGCTGGCCAATACCTCACGGGAATTGGGGAAATATACATGATCACCGACATGTGCTGACATAGCAGCCAGGAACTTGTGCAGTACCCTGGATGCTGATGTCTGTGAAATCCCCATCATATCACCAGTTGGTCTCTGAAAGGCACCTGTTGCTAGTATTCTTAGGCCAACACATACCTTGGTTTCCACTGGGATGGGTTCCCCTCTGTTGGTTCTGTGTGTGAGACGTGGCCTGCACAACTCAACAATTCGCTGCAGGAGCTCTCTGTCCACTCTATAGTGCTCCACTATCTCCAGCTCATGTAGCCCCTGGTAGGTTACCCTGGGTCTGTACACTCTTCTCCGTCTCCTCACTGTGGGTTGCTCAACAGCATTTGCAATGCCACCACTCTCAGCATCTTGCACATGTTGCCTTATAATAGCAATGGCAGCCTCTAACATTTTTTTGTCTCAGCTAAGATTTTTAAGTTTTCACTTCTCTTTGCATACTGCAGTGTTGCAGTGTTTCTGAGAAAAACATGGGGGAATGTTGTTTGCAGAGTTTTAAGTGCTGGGCTGGGCTGGGCTAGTGTACTGCCTGTGTAATTGGCTGATTCTGATTGATTTCACCTGGCAGCTCTGCTAGTTCTCCTTGGTTAACCTCCTACTACTTCTTTTCCTTCCTTTTCCCTTTCTGTTTCCACAGGGGGCAGCGCCATGCAAACAAGCGCAAACATGAGCACACGCACACACACAGGCTTACACAGGCTTAGGCGGGTGCACACGCATGCACACAGTCTTACACAAGCTTACACAGGCTTAGGTGGGTGCACATTCGTGTATACAGGCTTAGACAGCCTTACACAGGCTTACACAGACACACACACATGCACACAGGCTTAGACGGGTTTACAGGCACTCACACGCATACACACAGTGTAAGCAACTTTGCAAGAAACTTTAGTGATAGCCATGGTGTACACCTTCAGTTTCTGGGTTTCAGTTTAGACAACTGTAGACATGCCTCTTCCAGTCCTGAGTAACTCACAGCAAACACATGCCACTCTGCTCCAATAAGCTTACAGTCTTTTTGATACATACCCCCTCATGATGTCACCCATCTTCTACTCTGTTACTCCCCTAATCCTACTCTTACACTCTAGGGACATGGTTCACATAGCAGGAAAAATTGGGATTCACTATCCTTATACTCATTTGCATAGGATTGCCTACTAATGCTTGGTTACAGTTCTCAGACTGAGTTTCCCTCTTAGCAACCACTGCTCAGTAGCCATGTTGTCATCAGCCTGCCATGCACTTGCATGGCAGATGAATATTTTGAATAAAATCCCTATTTGTGGCTTTTATTTTTTGTTTTCTGGTTTTTAGTGCGCTGCACGTTTGCGCGGCGCTACACTTAAACATCGGAGATTGAGGGAAAAAAAATATTTTTTATTAGTTTGCAACAGATAAAAATGCCAATGGCCATATATTTGGCCATTGGCATGCTTCCTCAACTGGATGCATCCTTTATTTGGAGCTGTCATTGCTCCGTTTTGCTATTTGCAGAACGGTACTCAGTTGCCAACTGAGTACATTTCTGTAAATAACACTACTCTTACTCGGACAGGTTAGAGTTTCCCAGATCGCAAATTTACCTCATTTGCATAGCTTTCAACAACAAATGAGGTAATCTGCATAAACTAACACTGTCCGTGCAAGAGTCATTTTAGGAGCTCTCTTGCACACCCCTGCCGGCTGTTCCTGGATTGCTCAGCAGACATGTTGGCTGGCTGGAGTCTTACTCTGCTCTTAGACTCTGTACAAGCCTTTGTGAATCCGGCCCTCTGTATAGTACACAGCATCACAAAAGACAGTATAAAATATTTTATGGTAGCATCATCACTTAGCACATCATATTTGTATCAGTGTACTGATTAAAAAAATAGAAAAGAAACATCATTAGGTGCCAAGAGGGAATGCGAGTTCAGTGCAAGAAAGAGCAGCCTTACAAGTGATAGTCCTCATTGGCTATGTGTTAACATTCTCAGTAGCTCATAAAAGTAACTAGAAAGTATTAAAAAATAGTATGTATTCAGTTACAGTGAACAGAAGATTAGCTTGATGGTCACAAAGATAAATTAGCATTCAAAATTCTGTTTAGCAAAGTACTTTAGCTATGGTCATTTTGAGTGACAGAAACACAAAGAAAGAGTGAATATAGCCAGCAAAAACTGCTCTAACTTGATATTAAGATGTGGCATCAGTTAGCATCTACTGGTGTGTAAACAAACCTTTTCAAGTCCAGCATAGTGCATACCTTCTAGTCTCAGCCTTCCAATAGTATATAGTTAAGTGGTATAAAATGTGTGAGAAATGCCAAAAATGAGGCATAGCAGCTTTTTATGTAGTTCTCAAGTTGGTGTAAAACTCTGTTTCCTAGCCACCACCACTTGTGAGCTTTGCCCAGGTTTTTTGTGCTAAGAGGTTGAGAGCTGTGGTGAGAAATGAATTCACTAAATGATAGCCATTAAGTTTCAGACTTCCTTTTTTTTTAAGAAAGCTGTTGATTTGGCATAGTAATATGTTGCTCTGACTGTAGTGCATAGGGTCCAGGGCTCAAAGTTTGTTAGTGAAATACATGGTGGTAACACATTTTATTCTAGCAACTTTACAAAATTATACAGAAGCAATGTTTAAAATGTGTCTCTGGTAAGTCTCTAGCCACCACCACTTGTGAGCTTTGTCCAGGTTTTTTGTGCTAAGAATTGAGAGCTATGGTGAGAAGTGAGAACTAAATTTGTATTCTCCCATTATTGGCTTTGTTTGTCCAGGTTTTTTGTGCTAAGAGGTTGAGAGCTATGGTGAGAAGTGAGAAATGAATTCACTAAATGATAGCCATTAAGTTTCAGTCTTCCTATTTTTCAGGAAGCTGCTAATTTGGCATAGTGGTATGTTGCTCTGGCTGTAGTGCATATGATCCTGGGTTCAAAACTTGCCAGTGAAATGCATCGTGGTAACACAGCATTTTATTGTAGCAACTTTACAAAATTATACAAGCAATGTTTAAAATGTGTCCCTGGTTTTTGACCTTTTGACCCCTCCCCCAAAAAATGAAATTGAAAATAAGTTAGAGATGCTGTGGAAGATGCCTATGGCTTACACTACTGTCATTCTGTTTATAGTGTGGATGTGGAAGTAGACGTTTATGATGGAAATGTTCTGAATTTGGCAGTTATGTCATTATTGGTTCATGCATTTTGTTTCATTGCCTGTAGTACAGCCTACTGGAAAAATGCAACTTCAAACAATAAATTTAAACTGCGCTCTAACAAGTGTGTTGTATTATACAAGGAATATAATTTAATAAAGTCAGGAAGGTGTGTCAAAGAAAACAACACATGTATGTTTCTTGTTTTGTGTGCAAGGGGCCAATGATTTGAAAACAGCCCAAAGGTAATCTTTATCCACCACTGGCCAGATGCATTTTCTTTGGATGTGGTGTGGGTTACAATGTTGTTTCAATGAATGTGAGTTTCAAGGGCAGAGAAGTTTTAATGCCAAGTCTATTTTCATTGTGAGACAGTATTGCTTTGTTTACCAGATGTCTATAAGTGTTTGTGCATTGTTGTGCTGTAAAATGTAAAAAATAAAATCCAAATAATCATTGTAGAAGTAAAGCAGTATGCACACAATAGTGTTTATGGCAAATGGGGCAAAATAGCCAGTTAATGGGACATTGTAATGGCTGCAAAGGGATTCTGGTGCCATATTTTCGTTGTCTGTTCTTCAGTTTGCGTTTGAAAGTTGAGTGGGGAAATCAGATTCTGATGAAATCCCTTGTCAAAGGGAAGAAAGCACTCAATCTAAATGTGTGGATTTTCGTAATAAAGTGGAATGTGTGTGAAACCAAATGCAGCAGTGTTTTCTTCGTTTTGTGTTAAATGGGGCGAAATAGCCAGTTAATGGGACATTGGAATGACTGCAGGGGGATTCTGGTGCCATATTTTGGTTGTTTGTTCTTCAGTTTGCATTTGAAAGTTAGTATCCCACAATTCCCATTGGAGTGGGTGTGGTTATGTAATTATGTATGCAAATTAAATGTTAATCAGCGTACAGATTTGTACCTATTTTTCGTGGGCCTTGTCCAGATTTTTGATGTTTCCAGGTTGAGAGGTATGATGCCCCCTTCTGTATTCACCTTGCCAAGCACATGCAGCAGCTGGAGAGACCACAGAGGTTTCTGACCAGGAAAAGCCAGGATCTCAAACACCTATCTGACACAGATAGAGTAAAAGCCCTGTCTCTCTACTCAGTCTCATACAGACTGCTCAGAGGTGACCTGTGTCTGGCAGACAAGGCCATCTCAGACCAGCCTTGATGGAGTTGCTGCATATCTGTAAGTCAAACTCCACTTGCGCAATCTGCATGCAAGGCCTTAACTTGGTCTGTGACATTAATAGAACTTGTTGGCGGGATAGATTTGTGTCCCAAAGACTCCCCCATCTGTGGAAAAGACTCCGTTTACATGTCAAGCAGAGTACCTTTCTAGCCCTCTTTAAGAGGAACCTGAATGACTGGATGGGAAACAGAAAGTACACCCCTGGGTTTCCACCTGGGTCCCTGCTGGACAGGGGAAACAGGTGCTGACTTTGAGGGAACATGGGCCAAATTCTTGGTTATGCTTATAAGAGCTTCCGGGCCAATAGCATAGTATCTTCCTATGAACCTATGAACCTATTTCTTCCTTCCATCTGTCTATCATCCATATTGGACTCCACACTGTGCATTACAAGAGTCTGTTAAATGACCTAGCATTTATAAGGACAGTATACCTTATAAATTCACAAATAAATAATCTGTTATTCATTTGCAAGGAACAATTGTGGGAGCATGTCAGGTCATCAAAGGTAGTTTTGTCAAACTTAAAAGCAACAAAGTAAGTTTGTTGGAAATACCTTTAGCAACAGTGGAGTTTGCCTTTTCGCCACTGTTGTATGACCCTGGGATTGTGGAATTGGTATATCTAGCTGTATATCTATATATATGTATATATCTATATCTATATTTATATATATATATATATATATATATATATATATATATATATATATATATATATATATATATATATATATATATATATATATGTTATATTTATACACACACACACAATGTGTGTATATATATATATATATATATATATATATATATATATATATATATTTATGCACACACACACAATGTGTATATATATATATATATATATATATATATATATATATATATATATATATATATATAGGAACACTACTATATCTCGAACTTTTGAAATCTCAAATTTCAAAAGTTCGAGATCATGTAGCCGAAACCGCACATTACCGAAAGAACAGAAGCACGAAATTCAAAATCCCGATGGTAAGGGATTTTGAGTTAGCTCTTCTGGTGTTGCGGTTCAGTTAAGTATGTGTGTGTAAGTGTGTTTGTGAGAGGTTTTCGTGTGTGTGTGTGTGTGTGTGTGTGTGTGTGTGTGTGTGTGTGTGTGTGTGTGTGTGTGTGTGTGTGTGAGGGGCTATAATGTGTGGGTGTGAGTTTGCCTTGTGTGTATGTCTGTGTGATCTCGGAGTTGGAATATTAAAGTCGGGGGGTGTGGGGGGCACAGCCCCCCACATGGGGGGGGGTGCAAGGGGGTGAAGCCCCCCTGCTTATCTTTAGTGTAGGGTGGTATGTTTGGTTATGGGGGGAGGCTGTGTATGTGTTTGTGTGTGTGCTGTATGTATGTAGTACTTTCGTGATTTTGAATTTCGCACTTTTAACATGTCGGTAATGTGGGGTTTAGGGATTCTGGTCTCGGTATTGTGGGCTTCAGGATTGTGTCCATTCGGTATTAAGTAGTGATTCTATATATATATATATATATATATATATATATATATATATATATATATATATATACAGATCTATTTTACAAGCTTGAAATTTCAAAATTTTGAACTGCAAATCGTTGAGACCATAAGATCGACTTTTTGAAACTTCAAAAATGTAATAAAAAAATATTTGTTTTTACATTTTTGCAGGGGGGCAAGCCCCCCTGCATCCCCCACACCCCCTATTAAATAAATATATCAACTCCAAGATCGCACTATAGTGAAGAAAACAGTAAATTTCCCATTCCACACTGTATGGTGAGCTCCATTCAAAATGTTTGACATTTCAAAACTTTGATCTTATGGTCTCAGACATTTGCAGTCCAAAGTTTTGAAACTTTGATCTTTTGAAGGGAATCCATATATAGTATATCGGGGTACAGGGTGTTGCCCTCCTGCACAAAAAAAAAAAAACTTTCCTGGTGATGTTTATTGAAAGCAGTTTTAGCAAAGATTTTGCAATGTCTTTCCTTTTGCAGAAACTACCTCCAGGGACTCAGTTTGAATCTGAATATTGCTAGTATATATTTTTACATGATATTAATGAAGTCAATGGATTCTGGACTGCTCTTGACATATCCAGCAAGTTGTTCAAATCAAGAGCATCAGCCATTTTCTATTTTGTTAAACCTTGCTGAGAGCCACTGGTATATAACAGACTTACCTGTGGACAAACACACATAATTTTATTTGGCTGATTTTAACTGCATGGCTTTTATTATCTGATTGTACATGTCCAGTACATTTCTATAATCATGATATTTTCTTTTGTTAAAACTGTATGATTACAAGTATATTGTATTTCCTGTAAATGTTAAAAAATATAATCACACACAACACACGTAATTACCAAAAAAAAAAAAAAACAATGGAGCTCTTCACTTTTTCACTTCTATGTTTGCACGGAGTTTGACATGTTACACCAATGTGAAGTGACAATGAACAGCTCTTCAATGGTGCAGTTTACCTCTGCATAATGCCTTGTAAACATGCTATGCTAAGGTAAAACACAGTAACATACAGTGAATGTAGTATACAAATGATTTCATTGCATTATCACTATTTATTTAAAAGTGTTGCATACACCTGGATTTGTAGATAGTATCATCTGGGCTCAAAGAGAAAACTGTCAGTGCATTTACACCTGCTGTCACAAAGTCAGCTAAGCAGCAGGTGTGTTTGATACAATTAGAACTAACTCTCATAATTGTAACAATAAGCCTCACATTCGCACACTGCTTAACTATGCGCAAATAGGGAAAGCAGTAGAAATGTGTTTCTCACATGCCCAAACACTTTGCAGCCATTCTGCAAACCTGCTGCTCAACATTGCACCATACAACGTAAATAATAGCATGTATTAGTTTTGTTTATTTTCCATTTAGTCTTCATGCCATGAAACTACATGTGGAAACAAAAAAAAATGAAGGCCATACCTAAGAATATGCCATATATTTACAATCCAGCCATGTGTTACCTCCCCCTATGCACTGCAACCCTGATATTTCTGTACTTTTGACAAATATATCGACTAGACTATGTAAGTTAATAACAAATGTGTGATATACCATGCACACCTTTAGAATGGAATACACATTCAGGTTTTCAAATACTTGTAGTAATGTGGACGCCTGTTTGCATATAGTTTGTAAAGCTGTCTCTTTACCTATATCTGAACATTGAAACACAACCATCACGCACTACTCATTGCACACTCATAACTCCAGTAACATGCAGAACTTGAACTATCTTGACAGCTGAACATGGCAACATATCCATTTCATTCAGACCTCCCAACATCTTCACTCCAACATCCAGTGCTGCTGTCATGGACTGACAGTATTTTGACACCTGCACAAGCCTACACATCCATGTCATGCAGGCCTCCTAGCAATGTCTTTCCAACATCCAGTGCTGATGTCATCCACCATAAGCAGTCCTGCAGCCTTGTAAAATTCAGACTTGTGCTGAAGCACTTGTCTTAAATACAGAGTCCTTTCAGCTGGTATAGTTACATAGGTAGGGGTTCTGTTCTCACTGCAGTCAGCTGGGGTGTGTGTGTATTTGTGCCCTTGCTTGATTTTACAGAGTCCATTTCACACCAGTATGTGGAACACTTCTATTAGCATTTTCTCCTCACCAGACACTGCTGATGTCTTCAGCTACAAAGTGCTATTTGACACTATCCAAATTATTAAATCACCAAAAACTGCCAACAGGTCAAAAAAGTAACTAAAAAACATATGCCAAGACCCTGGAAGAAAACACAATGAAGCTTATGGACAGGACAACTTAGTCAAGCCTTGTAGTTGTTGATTTAACAGTGTAGTCCACAGATTCCACAGGATAAAAACACCAAGGAACAAAGCTTTTCATCTGTTAAAATAGTTTAATCAAAGCATTCGCTTCACAGGAAAAAACACTGAAATCACACTAACACCCCAAATGCAAGTACGTTTTCATTTCAAAAACTTCCTCAGATGTGGGCTGGTAACTACATCCGTGCATATATATATATATATATATATATATATATATATATATATATATATATATATATATATATACATCAATTAACATTTAAAACCACCAATCTCATGCTGCATACTAAATGAGGCATAATTGAAAATTATGTCATGAAAACTTTTAAAGCACATTCTAAATGCATTATTTCTTGCATAAAAAGTGCTATTGACCTAATTGTACTAATGATAACAATCAGATATCATGCCAGTTGTCTAAAAGTTTGCAAACTCTTTGATACAGTCACTTTTATTACTTTAATTTAAACTTTAAAATCTCTAAAACTTTTTAAAACCTTTTCTAGAAAAACTTTTAATACAATGCCATCTTGTGGAATAAAGTTGAACTACCATTTTCCATTATAAAGAATGTATGCTTCCTAGACACCCCCAAATTAAGAACTTTGAAAACATGATAGTAAATGAGATTAGATCTAATTTTGACAAGGTTAGATACACCAGTAACTTGAATATGGAAAAAAGCAATATTTTAACAGAGTTAAGAAAGGATGTCAACCTCAGAATCATGAAACCAGATAAAGGGGGTGGAATGGTCTTGATGGACACACTTCTCTACGAAGGAAAGATGAATGAAATTTTGAGGGACCCTACTAGATACACTGGTTTTCCTAGGAATGAAATAAATATAGCTTACAGAAGGATTGACATAGTCTTAGAAGACCTTTCTTCTGAGGGACTTATAGACAACAAAACACTGAGGTACTTAAAAGTCGAAATACCAAAAATTCCAACGATCTTCGGGATTCCAAAAACACACAAAGATGGAAGGGATCCACCCCTAAGACCTATAGTATCTGCCAAAGGCTCAAAAACCCTACCACTGGCCAAATATGTAGATTTAAAGTTAAAGAATATTTGGTTGAAACATGACAATATTCTGAGGAACTCATGGGACTTCTTGAGAAGTGTGAGACAAGATATGTACAGAGATAATATTTCATTCCTTACTATTGACATTATTGATTTATTTTCCTGTATCCCTCACGAGGAAGGTAAAATAATGTTGGAAGATATAATTTTTGAAGACTGTAGTTTAAGCTGAGATGAATGTATGGTTATTGTACAACTAATGGATCTGGTTTTAAAGTACAACTTCTTATACTTTAAAGGTGAATTTTTCCACCAAATTAAAGGTGTAGCCATGGGCGCAGCATGTGCACCTACGTATGCCAATTTAATTTTAGCAAAATGGGAGGAAAAATGGGTACTAAACTCGGGATACAACCAAAAATGGTTGTTGTATAAAGGTTCTTGGATGATATTTGTATTTTTTGGAACACATCAAATGAGGAAATTCAAGAATTTATACACTACTTAAAAAATAGTACGGATTTCCTAAGGTTCACCCACAATGTTGATGATGCCAGGTTAAGATACTTGGACATCGAGATTTATAAAGAAAACAAGAAGTTTCATTCAAAACTTTACAGGAAAAATACGTATTCAAATTCCTATTTGCACTATGATAGTGCCCACCCCATTTATCAGAAAAGAAGTCTTGTGAGAGGGCAGTATATTAGATTATCAAGAATGACATCAAAAATGGAAGATTTTGTGGTGGAAATGAATACTTTGAACAATATGCTCAAGCATATGTGCTACCCACATTCCTTGATGGAAGACATAGAAAAGGAAGTTCTAGAGGGTAGAGCTGATAGATTTCAACCAATTTTAGGAAAAAGTGAAGTGGTTAATGTACAGACAAAGAAGTTAGAGGACAATTTCAGTGGTGCTTTAGTGATGGAATTTAATAGAAGCTCCAACCTTATAAGAAACACAGTGGTTAAGAAATGGAAAAGATTTTCCAATATTACAGATATAGACCAAATAAAAAATAAAAATGTTAAAATAGTTTACAAAAATGGGTGCAACCTTAAGAATTTGTTAAAAAGAAATGAAGCAGGGAACCTTAGAAACAGGAACCAAAGAAGAAAAGGAACATTTAAATGTGGACACTGTGCTCAGTGACCATATATTACAAACAGGGAAACAGTGTTCCTTGAAAATAGACAACTGTTTCTCCAGAGGAAAGAATACAGTAACTGTGAGGACAAAGGGATAGTATATTTGCCAAACTGTGGAATCTGTCAAGCCTTCTATGTTGGGAAGACAAAATGAATGTTGAAAAGAAGAATTTATGAGCACATGTATGAGATAAAAAACAAAAAAGAGACCAATGGTCTCTATAAACATAAGTTACAATGTGAACAGGCATATTATGAATTTTTTGTACTGGAAAAAAGTGAAATATGATGTTTGTGGTGGTTTATGGGAGGAAAGAATTGAGTACCGTGAGCTTTGGTGGCAAGTTACGTTGCAAGCCAACAAGCATCCGGGACTCAGTGAAAGTATTTCCATTGCTCACCTCCTCAAATTAAGAGCTGCAAAATTATAGATCCCAAACAGGAATCGATTGTTTTTCCTTTACCTAATTTTTAAGTTATTAACTAATTTCCAGGTCAGGATTGCTATCTCAGCTTGTATTTCAACAATATATTTTTCAGCATAAGATGATGAACTACACTGACGTCAAGAAACTGAAAGAATTTTTAAAGTGTTTTTAGAATGTTTTTAAAGTATTTGTATTTTGCATTTTGCTATTTTGCACGTTATTCATTTATTTATTTAACATGAGGATTTTAAACATATTTGTATTAACATGGATAGCTGCTTATCACTGTATTGCTCTGAATTTTGTAAGCATGATTACAACAGTTACTTCATATAAGTTCTGGGGCCAGAGAAATTTCTAGGAAGCATACATTCTTTATAATGGAAAATGGTAGTTCAGCTTTATTCCACAAGATGGCATTGTATTAAACATTTTCCTAGGAAAGGTGTTAAAAGGTTTTAGATATTTTAACGTTTAAATTAAAGTAATAAAATTGTCTGTATCAAAGAGTTTGCAAACTTTTAGACAGCTGGTATGATATTTGATTGTTATCATTAGTACAATTAGGTCAATAACACTTTTTATGCAAGAAATAATGCATTTAGAATGTGTTTTAAAAGTTTTCATGACATCATTTTCAATTATGCCTCATTTGCTATGCAGCATGAGATTGGTGGTTTTAAATGTTAATTGATGTATATATATGAACTGATGTAGTTACCAGCCCACATCTGAGGAAGTTTTTGAAAGGAAAACGTACTTGCATTTGGTGTGTTAGTGTGATTTCAGTGTTTTTTTCCTGTGAAGCAAATGCTTGTATTAAACTATTTTAACAGCTGAAAAGCTTTGTTCCTTGGCATTTTTATCCTGTGGATTTCTGTGGACTACACTGTTAAATCAACAATACAAGGCTTGACTAAGTTGTCCTGTCCATAAGCTTCATTGTGTTTTCTTCCAGGGTCTTGGTATATGTTTTTTTACTGTCCAAATTATACTTGAGCTGCAGTGCTTGCTTGAATACAGAGGTCTCTAATCAGTGTACTTAGATATGGAGGGGTTCTGTTCTCACTGCAGTTAACTTTGGTGTGTGTGCTTGTGCCCTTGCTTCACATTACAGAGTGCATTTTATATGAGCATGTGGGACACTGCTATTAGCATTCTCTCCTCACCAGACACTGCTGATGTCATCAGCTATAAAATGTTGTCTGGCACTCTCCATGTCAGAGTTGAGCTGTGGTGCTCACCTTAAATACAGAGATCTCTAATCAGTGTTCTTATATATGGAGGATCATAGGATGAAAAATAGGAAGTTACTAGACTATTAGCCCTGAGGCCCTTATATTCCTAGCCAAGAGTTTAGCCCATGTTTAGACAAGTCAGCACCCAAAGCCCCTGTCCAGCAGGGACATAGGTGGAATCCCAGGGGTGTATTTTCTCTTACCCATCCAGGTTGCACTTAAAAAGGGATAATGCAGTACTCTGCTTGAAGTGGAGAGAGACTATTTCACAGATGGGGAAGTATATGGGATCCAAATCTGTCCCACCAAGTCCTATTGATGTCACAGGCCAGGTTGAGGTTGCGCATGTGGGTTACTTGACTGGAGCTTGACTTGTGGATATGCTGCAGTCTCATCAAGGCAGGGTCTAAAATTGCTTTGCATGCCAGACAGAGGTTACCACTGAGGAGTCAGTATGAAACTGAGTAGAGGGACTGGGCTTTTAGCCTATCTGTGTAGGGTAGATGTTTGAGGCCCTGGATTCTCCTGGTGAGGAACCTCTGTCGTCTCTCCAGCTGCTGCATGTGCTTTGCGAGGTACATGCTGAAGGGGGCATTGTACTCAATAATTGGCCTTATAAGGGAAGAATGCAGGGATGTTATGACCTTCTTTTCCCTGGATGAGATACCCTTTACTTGTGAGGTAGGTCATGTAGAAAGCTTTCCATACAATGGAAACAACATGGTGGTTAAAATTCAGGTTGCTATCAACCTGGGTGTCCAAATCCCTCATGACTGATTGCATGCATAGGACATTGTTATTCATGTGATAATATGTGGGGACATCACTCTTCCCAAAGGGGATGATGATGCATTTTTTGGCATTCAGCTTGAAGCCATGTTCTTGTCACCAGTCATTTCTTTGAGTGAGACCCTCTTGTGGATGTCCACATCACTTGGGAAATTGATGACCATGCCCAGCTTGCAGTTATCTGCAAACTTGTTCAGCCATAGTCCACTGCTTTTCACCTGCACCTCAGAGACATATATCCAGAATAACAGAGGCCCCAAGACCAATCCCTGGGGTATATCGCTCATGATGGGCCTACTGCTTGAGGTGACTTCCCCTATTTTGATTAGGTGGGTTCTATTAGTGAGCCAGTGTGCTACCCATTTGGTACATATGGATTTATGCATAGTTGAGAGAGTTTATCTATTATGCCCGAGTGGAGAATAGTGTCAAATGCTTTGGCTAGGTCAAAGTAGGTGCTGTGCACTATAGCTTTGGTGATTGTCTCAAAGAAGTCAACCAGATTTAATAGACATGACCTCCACTTGATAAAACTAAACTGTGTGGGGTCGAGTGTTTGGAGGTTGCCAATGTCCTTAGTAATGAGGTCCATGATAATCCGTTCCATGGCCTTGTAGATCAGGTCAGTTAGGCTGATGGGGCTATAATTTCCCAGATTGTTGGATGCTCCACCTTTGTGTAAAGGTATGACAGTGGCTGTCCTCCACTTGGCTGGGACATAGCCGGCACTCAGGCTTTGGTTGACTAGGGTGCCTAATGGTGCTGCAAGTTCATGCCTGAGTTCATGTAGGATATACTCTGTGATGTTATTGGGTCCCATGGAGGCTGTATTTTTTTGCCTTTGAGAGGACACTGATGGCCTGTTCCCTAGAGATAAGGAGGGGAGGGGGGCAGGTACTGGGGATGTCCTGATTTACTGATGGGAGGACAGAGAGGTGAAGTTTTTACTGAATCTGTTACACAGTAGGTTGGCTATATCTACAGCATTTGTGTATGTGGTGTCCTTGACCACCAGTTCTGAACAGATCTGGGTGCTTCCTTTGAAATTGCAGACATATGTGAAGAAGGCCTTATGATTGTCTCTAGTAGATGTGGCCAATTTGGACTCGAAGTTGGCTTTAGAGGATTTCACTAGTGCTCTTATTTGCTTGCTCAGGCTAAGGAGAGATTGCTTCCAGTTGGACACCTGGTCTTTCTTGGTCCTGTACAGCAACTTTTTCCTTTTGTTATATAGTTTATTTATTGCAGATGTCCACCAGACAAGTTTATTCTTCCTTGTGGAAGATAATTTTGTCCTGTTGGGTATTCCTGATTCCATGCATCTGTATAAATGCTCATAGAGTACTTTGGTGTAGATTTGGACATTGGTCCAAGTTCCTACAAGGGGGGGGGGGGGCTGTGAATCTGTTTATACCATCCCTCAGAAGGTTATAATCAGCTTTGGAGAAGTCATTTTGTTTGACCCTGGCTAGATGTGGGTCAGGGGAGATGGTGACTTCAAATGTGACAGCTTTATGGTCAGCTCTTACCAGGGAGGATGATACTATAGGGGCACTGCAGTGGTTACTCATGTTGGTTAATACCAAGTTCAAGATATTATAGCTCTTGTGGGGGTATCAACTAGCTGTTCCAAGGCATTTGCACTGATAAAATTGAGGAATCTCTGGGCATTTGTGTTCTGGTATGAATAATTTTTCCACTCTATGGTTGGGTAGTTAAAGTCGCCCAAGATCAGGGTAAAAGGTTAAATCTTGATAGATTCAAAGAAATCCAGATGGGTGAGTGGGCATCTTGAGTCAAATTTGGGGGCCTGTAGCTAGCTATGATTTGAATAGGAGTCTTGTCAATGGTTAACTGCACCTGGAGTGTCTCCTGTGCATCATACTGTTTGACCACCCTGGAGGGGTGCGTGTCTTTAATATATATTGAAACTCCACCTCCTTTGGCTTTGCTGCCCACAGTTTGGGGTCTGAATGTATGATAGGATGAGAAATCAGGTAAGGCTGGGGTGCTCTCCACAGCTTTGAACCAGGTTTCTGTGACTACACAAATGTCAGCATCTTCCAGGGTTAATAATGCTTCCAATGAGTACGGTTACATGTTTAAACTCCTAGCATTTAGCAGCATGACCTTTAGTTTGCAGTTTGTCGAAATTTTAATGTTGGCAGTATGGACCTCATGATGTTTCCTTAAAAAGGCACTATGGGGGAGGCAAGGGCCATTGCCAGAAGCTTGAATCTCAAGTGAGACTGAAGCAGGCCATCTCTAGCAAAGCATCATGGTCTGTTGATCATATCTTCCCAGGCTGTGAGGTACTGGATCCCCCTGGAATGACACCAGAAACTCAGCCAATTGTTAAAGTTAATCATTTTCTGTTTGTATTGAGGCATCATTCTGAGTGATGGTAGAATGCTGCTTAAGGCTAGGGACATACCTGTCAGGACACATATTCAGTGAGCTCAATCACGTCTCTCTTCATATAGTCCAGGGAGGTACATCCAAGTCATTCACACCAACATGGACTATGACAGAGTCATAACAGTACCTGTTGTTGAGAAACTTGAGTGCGTGTGTAATATGGCGGAGTCTGGCACCTAGCAAACAAATAACCGTGACTTTCTCCTTATCCAGCCTGGTGAGACGCACATCTGTGTGTCTCACAATGGAGTCTCCTATGACTAATATGTTGGGTTTATGGTTAGGCCTTAGTGGTTGTGAGATACAAGTGTGTGGACAATG
Organism: Protopterus annectens; assembly: GCF_019279795.1. Lineage (NCBI taxonomy): Eukaryota > Metazoa > Chordata > Ceratodontiformes > Protopteridae > Protopterus > Protopterus annectens. The sequence goes on from NC_056751.1 coordinate 463,329,179, forward strand.
CATGATATGCAGTGTGTAGGATTGTGGAGTTCATGTGTGTTTTTGCCTCCGAGGTTTCCTTTGTTTAGGTTTGTTTTTTTGTGAAGCGCTGCGTATGTCGGTGTATATGTAGGGTTTCTTTTCTCACCCCAGTCAATGGGTGTGTGTGTGTGTGTGTGTGTGTGTGTGTGTGTGTGTGTGTGAGTGTGTGTGTGTGTGTGTGTGTGTGTGTGTGTGTGTGTGTGTGTGTGTGTGTTTTTTCCCTTGCTTGACATTATGCAGTAAATTTTTCACCAGCATGTGGGACACTGCTATTACCATCTCCTTCTCACCAGACTCTGTTGATTTCATCAGCTAAAGCTGATATGTGGATGTGAGGTATTCCCACCAGGGCAGGGTCAGATACTGGCCTGGAGACCAGACACAAGTCACCTCATCCTATGCAATACATATTACAATGACTGGGCTTTCAGTCTATCCATGTATATCATGGCATGGTTTGTAGACCATGTATTTTCTTAGTGAGAAACCCGTGTGGTCTCTCCAGCTTCTGCAGGCATCTAGTGAGCTACATGCAAAAGGGAGCATTATACTCTATTAGTGTTCTGACGAGGTTTGAGTACAGTGCTGTTATATCATCTTCAGATCTGGACATGATGGCCTGACTTATGATGTGCAAAACTTAGCCTTTCCATACCACTGTGGACACTTGGTGGTTGAAGTTCACATCGCTATCTATTGGTGTTCCTTGCACCACTGGGTTTCAGTATTGGGGGAGTGCTATTAATACTGTAATTAGCAGGGAATTCCACTTTGCAGAAGTCCAAACAAGAAAGCCACATTTTTGCATTTATTTGTAGACTGTTTGGCTTTGGTACCAGTCATCTGTGTTAGCTCCTCCTCTAGTATGTTATCATCACTGGTGGACTCAATGATTGCATCCGATATGCAAGAATCAGTAAACTTGGTAAGCCAAAGACCATATACTTTAGCCTGGACTGTCAAGAAATAGATTCTAAACAGTAAAGGGCCTAGATAGATCCCTGGGGTACACCAGTGGTGACAGTTCTACTGTTAGAGGCTGATTCACCAACTTTCACAGTATGTGTTCTATCGGTGAGCCAGTTGGTTAACCATCTTGTGACATAAGGGTTAATTCCCAGCTGGGAGAGTTTCTCAATGATACCTGAGTTGGGGATTATGTCAAAATCCTAGGCCAGATCAAGATAGGCAATATGCACTGTGTACCTTAATCCAGGCCTATTACACAGAATCAATGGGCTGTGACAACATCACAGATCACCGATGGCATGACTCAGCACATACACCTTTCTGACATGGCTGATTACACACTTCAACACACCCTCCACAAGGACTATGTTCCCTTAGAAGGGTGTACATCAGCATGCCTACATCTGATTTGGGGGGAGGAACAGCACGTGATGCATGCATGCATGTATGGACACATCCTGTCTCTCCTCATCTGTGAGGTAGACCAACATGTCATCATGGACCTTTTCTAAATGGACACTAGTAATATTCTGGCTGTGTGCAACAGACCTGTATGAGTTGTCAATGCTACATCCATGTCTGTTACATCTGTTAGATGTCCTCAAAGAGGTCATCAAGGGCATGCATGATAACAACACTATCATCCTGTGGAACTTGATCAGGCCAATGCATTTGATACAAATCCACACTGGGGTATTCACTCAACACTGTCTGATGTAGCCATAAACCCCTATATCACCAAGTGGGTAGACCACTGGATCACATACATGGCATGTAAATATGTTGAAATGTGTGAAGTGACCTACATCTCAGGTCCGGTGATCAGGTCTATACATCAGGCCCTTTCCTATCCGTTATTTAACAGATGATGTGAACAACATACTCATCCTGTGTCCAAACAGCTGCCTGAAGGACTAAGATTGTGGGCAATCATTGACTCCAACTGTGATATTAGTGTAATACAGACAGTAGCAACACACACCAAAGATTGCTGTCAAACCCATGATAACACATGAGATTAACCAAAAACAGGAGGGATTTGTTACATTATTAAATCAAATGCACAGCCCAAGGATTATGTAGACATCACACCCTATAAGCAGACTAACTGGTATGCAACCCGTGTCCGTGGGTAGGTGGTATGTGGAATGTCCATTAGCATGTGGACACAGTGCTGACTACTCCCTTGTATGTAACACGACTACTAGTATGGGAAGGACATCCACATCAAAGGACATAGGACATCTATAATTCACAACCTTCATCACACCAATAACTGAGTACAGTGCATCCTTCTTCAGGTACCTTCCTACACATCTTCCAGTGATGAGAAACTGAAGTCTACCCCCTTTGTCGCAGTGAACTGTCACACATCTTATTGCCCAAAACTAGGTATTCTTTTTGTTGCATAAACATTACTGTCTGGTGGTGCAGAACTTCCACAAAGGTGTTACACCACATGCATGTGTGATACCTGTTCTGGTGATGCATACAGTACATACATAGTTGTCTGACAACATTGATTGCATGGGTTACACTCGTGACAGTCTGGATTGTCGCATGTATATCTGGCATGCACGAGTCAACTAGCCTGTAGTGATCCTAATGTCACATACAGGTATAACACTGTCCCTCCTAACACCTCAAGCAAATGTTACGTTGTCAGGATGGTGTGCTTTATTAGCATCATAGAATGCTGACATTTCATAATAGTTGTACAAATGTGTTTCTGCAAAACCATCTACGATCATTCAGAATCACATATGTTGTGTCAGAGACATGGGATTACTGGAGGTATTATTCTGATATTGCCCTTGATTGAGTGTGCTTCTTTTATTGTTGTCAATGAGCATGTTACTGTATCTCATTTGCTGGAGACCTTTGCTGACATTATACTAATTTTCAGGCAAATCTGTTTGCCCAGCTTCACAATATGTGCCCAACACAAATCACAAATTTCATATAACGTCCCTAATATGTCCTCTCCATTGTTCTTGTCAGGATGCTTATCTCACAAATACATTTTCTCCATTGTTATGTCACCTTGTGTGACAGTTACATAATATACATTTTCACTGTGCAGTCCGTACTGTGCCATATTGATATATGATTAGTGTTCTTGCTGCAACTGTCTTCCATTAACATGCCCTCATTTGCTGTATGTTAGGATGTTTAACTTGTCCTCTTTCCTTGAGTTCATTCCTACAATTCATCTGTGTGTTTCTATTCAATACACACACTTCCCTTGACTGTTTATGTTAAATGGCAGTCCATCTACCCTTACGGATCATTTAAACAACTTTTGTAAAGATTGCCTGGAATGGGATTTCATGATACTCTGCACTGCATACACTGTCTTGTACTGTGTTTGCGGCATTCCACTCAATCCCGCTAAACCAGTTTGCTCTATTGTAAAAATGTTCGCTATCCATGCAGCTTTATACAGTATTCTGTCTGGCAACGCTGTTAACAGCCAATAAACCACACTTGTTTATGTTTAAATGCAGTGGGTGGCATGAATATGCAACTAGCTCTGTTACTCAACGCACAAACATGTAAACTTCATTTGGGTTTCTTGCAAAGCCTACATGGAGTGTGTTGAATCTTAAGATTTCTCTTTCCTCCATTAACCTATATTTCATATTCCTTTTTACCTGTAACTTATGTAATAAAACCCTCCACAGAAAAATTACAAAATATTTCTTTTTCTTCTGTTTTTTATCACTTGTTATCATCTTCTTTTAATTCCTTATTTTATTTTATTTTATTTGTTTAAAATTTTTACCTCGGTGGAATTGTGAACTCATTGGACTGATTTCAGTCTCAGCCTAAGATAAGCACAACAGACATGACATTATATACAAAGTGAATGGAAAAATGCTGTATAGATATATATTCAACACAAAGAGGCTAGAAAAAATAAATACATAAATGACATTATATACAGATTGGCTAACAAAACACAATATGTACATGCACTAAATGCAAAGTGGAAATCAGAGCTGGCATCTCAAATGAAAAGTAGTTGAGTCAGAGCAAGGTATGTAGTGGGAGACGTAGGGTAGGAAGAGGGTAAGTTATATGACTAGAGTGAGAGAGAGAGAGAGAGCAGCCATGCAGAGTTAGTGCTTGTTTTCCTTGCAAATTCCAAAACCTTTTTGAATACAGCCACAGAAAGGAGTCTACATGGAAAGAATGTTAGGGGCTGCTGCTGCTCTAATTCATTTGTATGTGCAACAGGCGGAAGCCTATGCTGCTGCTGCTGCTGCCAATAGACCTAGGCCTAGAAGGAGAAGATTTAGGGCCCATTTAACTTATCACAACCTGCATGATGTGGAAATTGTAGAGCACTACAGGGTGGATAGGGACATACTACAGGAACTCTGTAACCTCAATCATCCCCAACTCAAAGCCAGAACTGACTGAGCAGAACCTATCACAGTGGAGACAAAGGTATGTGTAGCATTCAGAATCCTAGCTACAGGTACCTTTCAGAGACCAACAGGAGACATGCTGGGGGTGTCAAAGGCATCAGCATCCAGAATCCTCCATCAATTCCTGAATGCTATGCGCCAACATGCCACTGGCCACATATATTTTCTCCATACCCCAGAGGAGAGGGCCAGAAATATGCAGAAATGTGTGTCTTGGATTCAGTAAATATTGTGTCTCTGAATCTCTGCAGTTAGCCATCTGAGCTCACTGAAAGTTGTTAGACTGCTTAAAATTCCTTTGTTAGTGTTAATTAGCTTGGGGGTTTCTGCTAGCATTAAAATCTGTGTTGGTTACATTACTAGTAATCATTTTAAATCAAGTTGCTGGCTACTGAGACTTGTCTGCATATATCAACTGGACACAAGCTGATTTAAGTATATTTTCTGCAGTTATTTAAGACTTGAGTGAGTAAATATTGTGTGTCTTGGATTCAGTAAATATTGTGTCTCTGAATCTCTGCAGTTAGTGCCCCACCCCCGCTCCCTGTTTCTTGTTGTGGTGTTAATTTTGGTGGCTTTGGAATTGCCCGCCCCTGCTGTAAATCTCTTTTTGCACACTCCTCCTGGACCCATCTCATTCGCTCACTCAACTGAGTACAGTGAGATCGTATTTTGATTTTGGATACTCTTACCAGTCCCATCTCCTCTGCGGTGTACAGAGAGAGCACTTGGGAAGGGCATTCCCCTATAGTATCTTAATCTGCTCTGTTTCCTCCATCTCAAAAAAAAAAAATTGCACTTCATCTGCCTTACTGTATTTGTGTTTCTTCCTACTTTATTACCTTATTTTGCTTTTGCCTCTTTTAAAAGTACTCAATTACATTTATTTTTCTGCCTTTATTACTGCTTGTTAGTAGCCTGATTAAATTGTAACTGTTATCCTAAGGCCCTTGGTTTAAACACTTGGGCTTCAAACCAGTTGTTTTACATTAAGAAGGTTTGTGGTCTACACTGTTGTGGCAGGACATGTAGCGTACATCCTTCTAAGTTGGGAACTGCTGATTGAAGGCTCAGTGTCTGTTATTCTAAAAGTGTATTAGTTCTAGGTTAAGGACTTGGGCTTCAGGCCAGTTATTTTACATTAAGAAGGTTTGTGATCTGCACTCTTGTGGGAGGAGAGGCTAGATTCTGCCCTTCTGAGCTGGGAATTTCTGGTTAAAGGCTTATTGCGCATGCTTACTTGAACTGTTTCTTTCTGAAATTGGTATGCCTTGTTTGCTGTAGCATAGACTAGATTCAGGCCGGCTGGATCTAGCTTTGTTTGTATGACTTGTGCACTGACCCAGGCCGTCTTTTTTGGAGAAGGTTTCTCTGTACCCTAGTGGCAGGACTGTGCAGTTAGAACTTGTCTGATTGAAGACTGCTGGAACAGGGCTCAGTTTTAAGCTTTTTAACTGGTTAATTGGGTAAAGTGTTGTTTTGATTGTATCTGCTCTATTTTCTGGAAAAAAAATATATATATACTTGTTTCTCACCTTTCTGAACTAGTATAGTCCAGTTTTCATGTTATTGCTGAATCCAGGGTTGTGTTATAAGTTTCTGTGTTGCTATACCTTACTTGGATAGAAGGAAGTTTCTCTGTTCACCTGTGAGAGAGGGGAGCTTTGAGCAGGCTATCTGTCCCTGGAGGAGTGGTTTCAGCCCAGAAGTTAGCAGTTTATTCGCCTTTTTGGGCTAATTTTGATTGTATATGCTCTATTTTCTGAAAAAAAAATTATATACTTGTTCCCCACCTTTCTGAACTAGTATAGTCCAGTTTTCAGGTTATTGCTGAATCCAGGGCTGTGTTACAAGTTTCTGTGTTGCCATTACCTTACTTGGATAGAAGGAAGTTTTGCTGCTCACCTGTGAGAGATTGGAACTTTGAGCAGCCTATCTGTCCCTGGAGGAGTGGTCTCAGCCCTGAAACTAGTAGCTTATTGGCCGTTTTGGGTCAATTCCTATCTCTTTCAGTTTCCCTGCTTTAAAACCCGCATTTGCGTGGTTTGCACTAGTATACAACTCCGCACATCTCCTCGTGGTGTCCTGCAGAGTGATACAGGCAACAGAGAGACCCAAGAGAGACTTTTCCAGATTTAAGTATTTTCTCTGTTTTTTTTTTTGGTCCGACTGCCTTTTCCCGCCTAAAAAGTGAATTTCTACTGATCTGTGCTTTAAAAAGTTTAAATTGCATTTGCCTTCTGCTTTTTACAGTTTTTGCACTTGTTTTATATCAATTTAAGTTGTTTTTGTATTGTATAACTGTTGTAGGCTACACACTAAAGTGCGCTAGCCTGTTTATAGCATTTACAGTGTTTTCTGTGTGTTTTTCTGCTGTTTCCTGAAAAAAAAAAAAAAAAAAAATATTCTCTTTTTCCACCTTTGCTGAGCTAGATTAGTCCAGATTTCAGGTTTTGCTGAATTCCGGACTGTGGTATAGTTTCCTGTGTTGCCTATATCCTTACTTGGATAGGAGGAAGCTTCTCTGTTCATCAGTGAGAGTGGGGAGCTTTGAGCAGCCTATCTGTCCCTGCAGGAGTGGTCTCAGCCCTGAAACTAGTAGCTTATTGGCCATTTTGGGTCAATTCCTATCTCTTTCAGTTTCCCTGCTTTAAAACCCCCATTTGCATGGTTTTGCACCAGTATACAACTCCGCACAGCTCCTCGTAGTGTCCTGCAGAGTGATACAGGCAACAGAGGGACCCAAGAGAGACTTTTCCAGATTTAAGTATTTTTTTTCTCTGTTTTATTGGTCAGACTGCCTTTTCCCACCTAAAAAGTGAATTTCTACTGATCTGTGCTTTAAAAAGTTTAAATTGCATTTGCCTTCTGCTTTTTACAGTTTTTGCACTTGTTTTATATCAATTTAAGTCATTTTTGTATTGTATAACTGTTGTAGGCTACACACTAAAGTGTGCTAGACTGTTTATAGCATTTACAGTGTTTTTTGTGTGTTTTTCTGCTGTTGCCGGAAAAAAAAAAATTCTCTTTTCCTGCCTTTGCTGAACTAGATTAGTCCAGATTTCAGGTTTTGCTGAATTCCGGACTGTGGTATAGTTTCCTGTGTTGCCCATATTCTTACTTGGATAGGAGGAAGCTTCTCTGTTCAACAGTGAGAGTGAGGAGCTTTGAGCAGCCTATCTGTCCCTGGAGGAGTGGTCTCAGCCCTGAAACTAGTAGCTTATTGGCCGCTCTGGTTCAATTCCTATCTCTTTCAGTTTCCCTGCTTTAGAACTCACATCTGTGCGGTTTTGCACGATTTTGCGCATAGCGCAGCATCGGGCAGCGCCGCTTAAACGGGTTTAAACTATTCCCGGCTCCACAAAGTCTGCTCTTCACTTTTTCCCTTAGAACTGTTCTAAATCTCAAAGTAAGCACTCTATTTTCATTCTAAAGCCCTGCAGTTACTCGTATAAGTAATCTTATAAGTAAGCACTAATAAACTAAAGCACTACACCATCTTATACTCCCTTTAAGTACTTGGCTCCCTATTGGTCCTTTTTGATCAGTCAAAAAGTAGTTCCTTATACTATTCTGGCATGTCCAAAAGTCAGTTTCGGGCTTACTCACCAGTCCAGCTGGTGAATCTGGGAATCTTGAGGCAATGTTACAACTGCCTTATGTACACAGAACACCCTCTCCTCCTCCCAACAAGCTCAAATATATGTGAGAGATGCAACTATATAGCCAAACTGGAGGCTGAACTCTCTCTTAACCCAATGCTGGCACAGTCAGTCAGGAGGAGAAGGTAACCACACACACCACAAATCCAGTCTCACATAGACCTATCGCAACAGAAAACCAAACACATAAACACACAAAAACATACTAGGAGGCTCTAAATAAAAATCCACCCAAGCAGCAGAGACCTCCAATGCAGAAATCCAAGCAACCACTACCCCACAACAATTCCCACGTATCACATAGTTCACAAAGTCAGTGTGCCACACAGTCACAGCCCTTAAGGCTAAACAACACACCTAATGCACTTGTAATAGGTGACTCTATTGTCAATAAAGTACGAAGAAAATGGAATAATACTGCCAAAAGTCACCAAAAACCAAACAAAAAGCAGTAACCACGACAGAAGGCGCCAACCAGTAATTTTGAAACAGACTTGTCCAATTTTATTCCGAACACACACAGATAAACATAAACGCCTTCACCATACATCCATTTGAGAATGACTTCATCAGATGACCAGCATACCCTAAAGCATTCAATTTATACTTAAATACATCATTTTCCACCAATAAAAATTCACTTTTAATTAATTAATTAAATGTTTTTTATAAAAATATATGTATATGTGTAAAATCCATTTCAGTTAAATATTGTTAAATATACTAAATGTATTTAATAAATATAATGTTGTAAACATATTCATTTTAAAAACAATCATTAATTAAAACATCAATTAAAATTAAAACATTAATATTACTTGCAGGGAAATAGTGTATCTCCTACCCATAAGTTTAATAAAACAGTGCCCTCTCCTGACCAAACTTATTTATGACATTCAAAGTTTTGCAGCTCTCAATTTTAATAGAGGTACTATGGAACTACAATCATTCAAACCCGGTGTTTTGTCAGCTTCTGAAGTGATCTGCCACCACAGTTCTCTAAATTCAATTCTTTCTTCCCATAATCCCCCTCTATTGTCGCTTTTAACCTGTTCTACAACTAAGAATTTGTACTTGTAGTCAGGACAAACTTTAGTATGCTTAAACAAAGCATTACTTTCTTTCCCTACTGAGATATCATAAACGTGTTCGTAAATCCTTCTTTTTAATTTCCTTTCAGTCTTTTCTATATAAAACATACCATATTTTTCACAAATAGCTATATATATTAAACCTTTGGATTCACAATTGTAAAATTCTCCACTGTTTACATATCTACCTCTACTTTCTAAAAATATTCTATTATTGTTAATAATATATGGACACTGGGTACAATGCCCATATTTGTATGTGCCTATTCTACTTCTCTTTTTTTTCTATTTTGTTTCTATTACTACTATTCTCTTATAGATCTTATGTTTTGTGAATTTTTGAAAATTACTTTCTGTGGTATAGTAGTTACATTTTCTATGTCTGTCAAGGCTATGAATTTCCCCCATTCTTTTAAAAATATTTTTTTGACTATATTATTCAGTCCATTATATTCAAGCACTAACGTTTGCTGATATTCTTCTCTTTCTTGCTTATTATTACTATCTGTTTCCTTAATAGCATCCCTCTTTTTGTATATAGGGCAAAATTTGTCACATCTCCCTTTTTCCACCTCCTGTCTTATCTGTATAATAAATGCTAATGGGTAACTTCTCTCTAGAAACATTTTTTCTAAGAGGTCACATTCCTTTTTAAAATCAGTATCAGAACTTGTCATTCTACTTCCTCGAACAAACTGTCCCTTCACTATGTTTCTTTTACAGTGAAAGGGGTGAGCACTCTCAAAGTGTAGATAAGAATTACAAAAAGTATCTTTTCTAAATATTCTAGTTCTTAATTCATTTCCTTCTTTGTATACTTCCAAGTCCAAATAATATACATTAGATTCGGAAATATTATGTGTAAATTTTAGGAAGTTAGTAGTATTTTCTATATATTTTAAAAATTCAATGAATTTTTCTTTTCCAGCTGTCCATAAAATTAAAATATCATCCAGGAACCTTCTATATATCTTCCAACAATTCTTAAATTCTGAATTAAATATATATTTTTCTTCCCAATAAGCAAGTATTAAATTAGCATATGTAGCCCATAGCTACTCCCTGTTTTTGCTGATAAAATTCCCCATTGAAATAAATAAAGTTATTCTTCAAAACTAATTCCATTAGCCAGGTACTTGTTAATTTCTCATTTTGTGTTAATAATACATCTTCATAAACAATTTACTCAAACATTTTTGTCCCTTCTTTATATGGAATGCAGGAAAATAAATCAATAATGTCTATTGTTACAAACAATATTTGATCATTAACAGGACTATCAGGTAATTCCATTAGTAAGTCCCAAGAATCTTTCAAAATACATTTCCTTTTCATCCAAACACTTTTTAATTTTTTATCTATAAATTTGGCTAAAGGATACGTTTTTGAACCTTCTGCCGAAACTATCGGTCTAAAGGGTGGATCCTCTTCATTTTTGTGGATTTCAGGTATCCCAAATATCGTGGGGGTTCTAGGTTTATCCACTTTCAAATATTTGAAGGTATTATAGTCTATAATTTCTTCATCCAGCATATCCTGTAAAATAACATCTATTTTATTATAGGCTATATTCATTTCATTTAAGGATACTATTGAGTATCTGACCTCGTTCCACAGGATAGTATTCATTTTACCTTCATATAGGATAGTGTCCATAATAACTAACCCACCTCCTTTGTCAGGTTTCATCACCCTAATTTTACTATTATTTTTTATTTTATGCAGCAAATCACTTTCTTCCTTACTTAAATTTGGGTTGTACCATATTTTGTTTACCTGTTTCCTAACTTCAGATTCTATAATTTTCTCTACATTTTTTAATTGGGGATGTAGCGGGGGGTTGTAGATGCTTTTCCGTTTCAATTCTGTCTTAAATTGAACTTTATTATTGTTGGGAAACATAATATGTAGGTTTACTTTTCTTAAAAAGCTTTTTATATCTAATATACTACCTGTTATATCCCCTTTCCTTTTAGGAATATATTTTAAGCCCCTAGAGAATAAATAAAAATGTTCTTTCTCTAAAACTAATTCACTGAAATTGTAAATTGTAAAGTTATTGTACACATATTTATACCTATCCTTTACTATTTCATTGTCAACATGTGGGTTGGGGTGGGGATTCAATCCCTTCTCCCCCCTCTCCCTGGAAAATTTAGCTGTTGAGGGCCCCGTTTGCTTTTCAGTCTTTCAGATCTCCTTAAAAGTGGAAATTCAATATCATAGTCTTGTCCATCCTCTTCATAAAAACATGTTTCGCCATCATTTACATTGAAATTATTTTCTCTATCATTGTATGTCCATCACCATAGTTGTTGTATCTTTTGTTAGGTATAGGGTAACATGTATTGTTCTCATATTCATTAATATCCTCTCAAGTTTTCTAATTTTCCAACTTATTAAATCTTCACATTTTATATCAATATCCTTCCTAATGTTGTAATATTTTCCTTTTCTTCTCTAATTGAAAAAAATAAATCATTGATATGCTGGTCCAATTCATCAATATCTTTCTGTAAAGCTTCTTGGCTTTTTGTGTTATCTTTTATAATCAGCTTTAAAACATCAATACCACATTTGTAACACATCCAAAAGTTGTTTATGAAAGTCAGTACCAATAAACACATTATTCGGGAATTTAAAAACACGTAATCCCTTAGGAACAATGTCTCTGGTAATACAGTCTTTTAAATACTCATTCTCAATACTCAATACTTTGAATTTGTGCAGTAGTTTAGACAAGTTATCAACTTTATTTTTGTAAGAATCATTTAAACTTTCTCTTTTCTTATTGTTACAGTCCCATTTAAACACATATTTGCCTTTTAGCCAGTCGGAGGTCTCTTTATATATAGTAGTTAACACAGTACCTGAGTTACAGCCACGCTATTCTCGAAAAGCATTGTTATTTCCATTTAGGAAATTGTCAGACACACTGTCGTCCCACTCACCAGGCTGAACAAGAAGAAGGTCACTGTAAGCTGCCTGTCAGGTGCCAGGATCCGCCACATAACACAAGCACTCAGGTCACTCCAAAGCAAGTACAAATATGACTCCGCCATTGTCCATGCTGGTGTGAATGACCTGAGACGTACCTCCCTGGACTACATGAAAAGAGAAATAGAGGAGCTCTATGATCATGTAGCCCAGGCTGGTATGACCCTGACCTTGAGTAGCATCTTACCCTCACCAAGAATAATGCCACAGTATAAAGACAAAATGATCAATGATTAATTTGTCTGTCAGCCTGGGATGACATGTTCGACAAGCCACGTTGCTTTGCTAGGGATGGCTTTCCCCTGTCACCCCTGGGCTTTCAAGTACTGGCTAAGGCTCTTGCCACCCCCATAGTGCCTTTTTTAGGCAAGGCTCAAAAGACAAACCCACCTCCATAGACAACACAAAGAAAAAGAAACTAAGGGTAATGCTGCTCAACGCCAGAAGTCTAAACCTCAAGATGCACGCACTCGAGGCTCTCCTCAGTATGGAGAATATTGATATCTGTGCAGTAACAGAAACCTGGTTCAAGGCTCCTGAGAGCACCCCAGCACTACCAGGTTATACCTCATACCATGCTTTTTGGCCCCAAAACTTGGACCGAACCACAAAAGGAGGAGGAGTATCCATATTCATCAAAGATACCCACACCTCCAGGTTAGTGGCACTGCATGAAGCATCAGAGACCATCCACGTGCAACTAACAGTGGGCAAAACTGCCTTTCAGTTTGTAGCCTGCTACAGACCACCCTCCCAAACTCAGGAACCCCACTCGGCTTTCCTGAGAACACTGGAGAATATGAAGGTCTCTCCAAACACCATTATATTGGGTGACTTCAACTACCCAATCATAGACTGGGAGCACTACTCAAGTCCCAACACCTTCGCCCAATGGTTCCTAGAATTTATAAACTCAAATGATATGGAATAACTGGTCACCACTCCCACAATAGGGGAAAACATATTGGACCTGATCATCACCAACATGGGTACTTTATGTTCCATACCAGAGGTATACCCCTCATTGGTAAGATCTGGCCATAAATTAATCTCACTGGACATCCATATCTCGTCCCCACCCCCAGCCAAGGAAACCACGGTGAAGAACTTCTCAAAAGCAAACTTCACACTTCTCAAAACCGAGGTGGAATACTTCAAAGCCCCCGGGCCAGTGGAAAATACGGCCCAAACCACAGAATCCTTTACAAACACTTTCTAATGACACCTACAGGAATTCATGGATCATGCTATCCCAAATAAAACCCAGACTCATTCCTCCAAAGGCAGGAAACCTGTCTGGTGGACCCCAGCCATAAATAAGCTATACAACAGAAAGAGGAAGTTACTACATGATAGAGCAAAATCCCAAAAAGGGAAGGCATCTCTGATCAGTACTAGCAAGAAACTACGGGCACTCATAAAATTGTCTAAGGCCAGCTTCGAGAGTAACATTGCACAGGACACTAAGGATCATCACAAGGCTTTCTTTAGTTATGTTAGGAACCAGGGTGGGAATTCCCAGATATGCTCAGAATTAGTCCAAAATGACAAAAAATAAACCAAACCCACAGACATTGCCAACATCCTAGCTGACAGGTTCAGCGCAAACCCCCCCCCCCACCAAAAGGGCAAATATCTATCCCAACAGAGTGTTACCCCCCTGACATCTCAGATGCTTAGGTAAGAGCTGCCCTCTACAAAGCAAAAAACACAGCATCAATGGGACCAGACGGTGTCCCGGGCTGCGTCCTACATGAACTCCAAGAAGAGCTAAACCCAAACATAAAACTACTGTTCAATCTCAGCCTTACTACAGGATGTGTACCCAAAGAGTGGCATACAGCAACAGTGGTCCCTTTCCACAAAGGTGGTGCCTCAATGGATCCTGGAAACTATTGCCCCATAAGCCTGACTAGATTGGTCTGCAAAGCTATAGAAAGGATCATCATGGACCTCATAAATAAAGATATTGGGGACCTACAGACACTGGATCCTACCCAGTTTGGCTTTGTTAAGGGCAGATCCTGCCTCTTAAATGTGGTTGATTTCTTTGAAACAGTCACCAAGGCCATTGACGAGGGGAAGGTGGTCCACACAGCCTACCTGGACCTCGCAAAATCCTTCGATACAATACCCCACTCGGGCATTATAGATAAGCTCACCAGCTTAAATATAAACCCCTATGTCACTAGATGGGTTGCAAACTGGCTCAAGGACAGAACCCACATGGTTAGAATTGCTGGAGCCATGTCAGACTCCAAACCAGTTACAAGTGACATCCCACAAGGCTCAGTCCTGGGACCTCTCTTGTTCGGTATATATTTTTCGGAGGTACAGGCCAACACGGAAGGACTGTGGCTGACCAAGTTCACAGATGACTGCAAACTGGGTGCCATAATCGATTCTCCAGCCGACACAAGCATCCTCCAAAAAGGCCTTATAGAAACAGACAACTGGTGCCAGAGCCATGGCCTCAAGCTAAACGCCAAAAAGTGTATAGTCATCCCCTTTGGCAAAAACAAAGTGCCCACAAATTACAACATAGGTGGTAATCCATTAAGTACAGAAGAAGTAATTAGGGACCTGGGTACCCAAGTTGATAGCAATCTCTCATTTGAAACCACATGGCCAAAGTGATTAGAAAACATTTTATATAGCCCATCTAATCATGAAGGGATTCATATCTAGATCAGGGGAGGGCATCGTGCCTCTTTACTCATCCATCATCAGGCCCATAATTGAGTACAATGCCCCTTTTGGGATGTACCTTACCAGACACCTGCAGCAACTGGAAAGACCCCAAAAGTACCTCACCAAGAGGATCAAAGGGCTCAAACAGATGCCATATGCTGCCTGGTTAAAGAAACTCCAGCTCTACTCAGTGGCATACTGCCTGCTCAGAGGCGATCTGTGCCTGATGTATAAAGCCATGTCCAACCCGGAATTAATGGACATGCTGCACCTCAGAAAATCCAAATCCCATCGAGCTATGCACTCGAGACTTAAACCTCAGCACTGAAATAAATAGGACATGCTGGAGGGACAGATTCATAACCCAGAGGCTCCCTTCACTCTGAAATAAAATCCCAGTCCAGGTTAGGCAGAGTCCCTCATTGACTCTCTTTGAGAGGAATCTTGATGAGTGGATGGGAGATCATAGGTTTACCCCGGGTATCACTTCTGTGTCACTGTTAGACAGAGGCACAGTATACTAACCTCGAAAAAGGGCACAGCAAAATTAATTTAAAATGGTTGGCGAAAGCCAAACACACTCTGGCTAGGCTTATAAATGCCCTAGGGCAGATAGCCTAGTATGAACCTATGAACCTATGAACATGAGAGCTCAAAGCAGAGTGGACCACAGCATGTCCTTGACATGGGACCACTCCTTTGGAGTCCCAATAGGAGCTTCTAGGTAGGCTTTCTTATATGACCAGTTGAATACTGTTGTGCAGTAAAACAATTAAAATAAAAGTTACTTCTGCATCACAGGTCTTTTTTTTGGGGGGGGGGTGTTGAAGATTGCTACAGTTATAAGTTTAGTTTGGCATTGTCAGCCATGGTTTTGCTGTATGTACTTTTAATGTGTTTATAGAGGAGTACATGTATTACCCCGTCTTACTGTTAAATGTGATTATGTTGCCCTTATCTCTTGTTTAACTTATTTCATGACCATCAGGAATCCGGCAACATATGCCTCCTGGAGGTGATGAGCCAAATAAATTTATGTCAGTAGTGCAGGGCAATTTAAAGAAATATCATAATGTGTCATTTTAGGCCTGTTGTGTGTATTGCTGTACTGTCTGTAGTAGTTGCAGCACTGTTAGTTGTTTAGCATATATTGCACCAAAGTAGTGCAGGTATTAATGTATGCCTGTGTTTCTTCCTTTTTATCACAGGTGATCATGACAGTGAAAGTGTGGGTCCTGTGCCAACTGATGTTAGTGTCTCAGCAGAGACTGATAATGATGGTGGCAAAATGAAGGCACAGTCAGGTGGTGCAGTGTTGAATCTGACACAGAGGTTGACATCCAGCCACCCCTTTCATTTTCCCTGGACACAGCCATTAGGTCTACACCTACCTAGTCCACTGAGCCAGCAAATACTGGAAAGGTGAATGGTGAGGATATTGATCAGAGAATTGTGGCGACTGTGGCTTCAGTGCCTGTTGACTCTGGCTGTAGCCAATGTGTGGGTGAGGTGCCATGTAGGAGGGTTTGATAGGAATGCTTGGAGGGAGCATGCTGTCCCTCCTCCACCTAGTGTAGGTGTCTCTTCCCATATCAGTCAAGGAATATTTATGGCCATCATGGAGGCACAGGCACATTCAGAAAGGCACTTCAGACAAATGATCAGGGTTGGAGGTGTGGCACAGGCTGACATGTATGACTGCCTCTACCATGTTGCTGATTCACTGGATAGGATGAATGACATGTTGGAATGAGGCTGTCTGTGATGGACTGAGGGGTGTCTGTCATGAAATAAGCATTATCTGTGATGGGACATTTACTGGGAGGGGAACTTTGTCCTTGTGGGTGTAGGTCCGCCACAGCATCTGCTGATAGCCAACGTGGCCATGCCTGATCACATTCACATAGTGGCAATACTTCCACTGATCCATTGGTGAGTGTGCTGTCC
The DNA here is from genome assembly GCF_019279795.1 of Protopterus annectens. Classification (NCBI taxonomy): domain Eukaryota; kingdom Metazoa; phylum Chordata; order Ceratodontiformes; family Protopteridae; genus Protopterus; species Protopterus annectens. Next base: position 463,345,991 of record NC_056751.1, read on the forward strand.
ACACCCAGACATGGTAGGCCATGGGGTCACAGTCCTGGGTGTTCCATGAAGGGAGTACATCCAGCAGACATCAATCACATTCAGGTAGCGGCACTGCATCTAACCTTGAGCATGGAGGTCCCAGTAAAACTCCTGGCAGAGACAGTTCTCATGGTTGGGGGCAACAATGATGAGTTGCCAACTCTACCATGCATGTCTTACACCTGTTTGACATACCACAGACACACACACAACAGTTCCATGGTTCAGCCTGCCTGCTTGACTTTCTTACTCACACTCTCTCACCGACCTTTTGTGTCAACCTAACCCTCCTGCCACCCCCCACACACCCCACCCAGTGCAAGATATGATAACAGTGCCATATCCCTGTTTTTCTCTTTTGGATTCAGGGATACAAAAGGTTTGTGTCCAATGCACAGGGTGTGTAGCTACATTAGTGATTTGTATTTGTGTTATTGAACTGATAATTGTACCTGTCACTTATATTTGCCTTGCCAAGTTATACAATGGATAGCATCATCATGTCAGTACTTTCTAGAGTATTCCTTTGTAAGAGTTGTGAAGTCAGGAACTGCAATGTGACTCATTACTTTCGAACATTCTCTTTAATGATTTTTCCAGGGCACGTGTATGGTGCACATCATAAGTCACATCATCACATTCCAATCTCAGGATTGTATGACAGCACTGTATTCAAATCTCATCAGAACAGTAATAGAGTATAATGCTATCTTTTGCATGAATCTCAACAGACACATGCAGCAGCTGGACAGACCACAGGGCTTTCTCAACGACATAGCACAGGGCCTAATAACCATGCCATGATGTATATGGATAGATTAAAAGACATGTCACTGTAAGCTGTCTGGTATTGGATGAGATGATGTCTTCCTGGGCTCCAGGCCAGTGTCTTATCATGCCTTAATGGGATGACTGCATATACAATATTCTGATATAGCCGATGACATCAGCATTGTCATTTGAGCATATGTTAATAACATTGTCTCACATGCTGGTGTAAAATGATCTCTGTACTGTCAAGTAATAGCTCAAACACACACACACACATACACACACACACACACACACACACACACACACACACACACACACACACACACACACCGTTGACCAGTTGACTGCACATAACTCTAAATACACAGACTACAGAACACAGTGCTTTATGCATGTGCCACAGCACAATTCTGACTTTTACATGGCTGCAGGTCAACTTATAGTGGATGACGTCAGCACTGCATGTTGGGGAGAAGATGCTGGGAGGCCATGCCACTGGAGAAGTAACTGGAGGATAGCATGTCTACTCTGCTGATTAAACACACACACATACACATACACACATACACACACACACACACACACACACACACACACACACACACACACACACACACACACACACACATGCACGCGTGTGACATGCACACACACACACACACACACACACACACACACACACACACACACACACACACACACACACACCAAGTTAGCTGCAGTGAGAACAGAACTCCTACCTGAACCCAGTATCTACGCAAGAACCATGGCACAGGTCCACCATTTTCATGGCTGCAGGTCAATTTATAGTGGATGACATCAGCAGGCCATGTGGCAGACAAGAGGTTGTGAGGCCTGCATGAAATGGATGTGTAGGCAGATGCAAATATCAAAAAAAGATGAGCCATGCATTTAGAGAACTAACTAGAGGATAGCACATCTACTCCACTGAATAGATCCACACACACACACACACACACACACACACACACACACACACACACACACACACACACACACACACACACACACACACACACACCATGTTGACTACAGTGAGAACAGAATGCCTACCTAAGTGCACAGACTAGAACACAGTACTCTACCCAGTCACCATGGCACAAGTCTGACTTTTACATAGCTGTATGTCAATTAAATTTTAATGGATGATATCAACAGTGCATGTTGGAGAAAAGTTGGGAGGCCTGCCTGAAATGGATGTGTAGGCAAGTGCAAGTATCAAAATGCTGTCAATTTATGGGATCAGGGTGGTAACTGCAGGATACACACTTGATCTTCCGGCTAGACACACACACACACACACACACACACACACACACACACACACACACACACACACACACACACACACACACATACACACACACTAGACTGCTGTGAGACCAGAACCCCTACCTAAGTACACAGACTACAGAAGTCAGTATTTTACGCAAGTGTCACAGCACAAGTCTGAATTTTACATAGCTGCAGGTGCTCTTATAGGAGAAGACATCAGCAAGTCATGTGGGGGACAACAGTTTGGGAGGCCTTCATAGGCAAATAGGGTCATATGAGGCTAGTAGCCTAAGAGCACTAGGGTTTGTAGAAGCCTAGCTGTGTACAAACATAAGTACCTTTATTGAGCATAGTTGGATATTTGAGTTTAGCAGAGCAAGGTGGTCAGCACCATCAACTGACCCTATTTGTGAGGGATCATACAACATTATATATTACACTTTGTAGTGTGATTGATATATGTGTGTAAAACAAATACTGAGACCATAGGGTTGTACTGCTTGGTGGAGGGCAGGGCAATACTTGTATGTAATGTCAATATATAATGTATACTTAGCATGTGCCCTCAATTTGCAATGTTTCCACATGTACTTTTATGTCATAAAAGGAAATGGAGACTAAACACCAATAAGACAGCATCATAGATATACAGTTCCATAGTGGAGTGAGCAGTGAGTTTGCAAGATAGTTAGCAAAGTGTACATGTGTCTGAGTTACACCTGTTTGCGCATAGGTAAGTATTGCACAAATGCCAGCTGCATTGCTAATGTCTGACAAGCAGAATGCAACAGTAGGCAGCTGTTTATGTGTTTCTTGCAAAAGGTAAATCCATGCTGGTCCAGATAGCAGACATACATTTACAGGACTGTAGTACTCAATATACCTGTCGTCACACATTGCATGATAAATGTGATAATACATAGATTACTCAATTAGTAAATGTATTACTGTATGGGATATGCTGCATTTGAACCTAGGACCATGTTTATAGCAGTCCTACACTTACATCTGTTGCCACAAGAATATTGAAGTAGCAGTTGTCTATGTTGCACTTTATTGTTGCAAACTACAATATCACAGCAGTAAAACAAAGGTTGCACACTCTTGTATTACAACCCAGTACCATCTGTACTTCAATACTCCATCGCATATCGCCTAGTCAGGGGCAATCTCTGCCTAACATACAAAGCTATGTCAAACCCAGAGCTGTTGGACATGCTCCACTTAAAGAAATCCCAATCCCTCCGAGCTACACGCTCTAGGGACCTAAACTTGTCACCACAATAAACAGAACATGCTGAAGGGATAGATTCCTGTCCCAGAGACTTCCCATACTCTGGAACAGACTACCTATCTATGTTGAACAGAGCTCCTCATTAGCACTCTTCAAGAAAAATCTTGATGATTGGATGGGAAATGGGAAATTCACCCCGGGGATCACTTCTGTGGATCTGCTCGACAGGGGCACAGGAAAATAATTTTCTTGGGTGGCGAAAGCCAGGGTACATTTTTTGGCTAGGCTTGTATGGGCCCTAGGGCCGATAGCCTAGTACCTACCTATGAACCTATGAACTTAAGCTGTTTTTTCACAATGGCCAAGGGCATTCATTGAATGTATCTGGTTTCTATTGTGGGCTGTCTGCTTCCCAGGTGGTCCACTGCACTTTGCGCAAACCAGATAAACATAGCCAATTCCCTGCTTCCACTGTTTCCCCTATGTACTGCATCACACAAAAGTGCAATTAAAAACAGGAAGAATAAGTCATAAAAAACTTAGCGATGCAAACATATAAGTAAAATAAGTGTCTGCTCTCACATGTTAAGGTACTTTCTGTACAAATCCATAACTATTTACTTAATTACAACACCAAGTTAAGAAATACAAGGATATGGTATAATATTAATAAAGAATACATTCTAGGTTCAGGACTTACCTTGCAATTGCAGCAGTTGACACACTTTTAGTTCAAGGCTAAACTTTCCTTGTCTCTACTCCCATGGTATTGAAATATTCAGGAAAAAACAGAATGGAGGCTACATGGATGCTTTATAGATTGTTGAATAGCTCCACCATACTGAAAATCACCTGCTTATGCTGCAATTAGCACCTATGAAAAACATCTGCTACTTTACTGAATATATCAACTCCAGTGTTGCTCATTAGTGCACTATGTGCACCTATGGGGTGCTGTGTACACATATGCTTAAATAATGTAAACACAAGTAATCTTGTTTACATGCAGACCCTGTACTAAATCCAGGACCTTCTATATGCTAGCCCTATGCATACACGTGCTGCCACATTAATCATAGGAGGTTACTAGGCTATTGGCCCTGAGGCCCTTATATGGTTAGCCAAGAGTTTAGCCCATGTTTAGACAAGTCAGCACCCAGAGCCCCTGTCCAGCAGACACCCAGGTGGAATTCCAGGAGTATATTTTCTGTTTCCCGCTTAAAAAGGGATAATGAGGTACTCTGCTTGACATGGAGAGGGAGTCTATTCCAAAGATGGGGTGGTCTCTGGGACACAAATCTGTCCTGCCAACAAGTCCTATTGATGTCACTCACCAGGTTGAGGTCGCGGGTATGGGTTGCTCAAGTGGAGCTTGACTTGCGGATATGCAGCAGTCTCATCAAGGCAGGGTCTGAGATGGCTTTGTATGCCAGACAGAGGTCACCTCTGAGGAGTCTCTATGAAAGTGAGTAGAGGGACAGGGCTTTTAGCCAATCTGTGTATGGTAAGTGTTTGAGGCCTGGATTTTCCTGGTGAGGAACCTCTGTGGTCTCTCCAGCTGCTGCTTGTGCTTTGTGAGGTACATGCCGAAGTGGGCTTGTACTCAATAATTGGCCTTATAACAGAAGAATACAGGGATTTTATGACTTCTTTGTCCCTGGATGAGATACCCTTACTTATGAGGTGGGTCATGTAGAAAGCTTTCCATACAATAGAAGCAACATGGTGGTCAAAAGTTAGGCTGCTATCAACCTGGGTGCCCAATCTCTCACTACGAATTGTGTACTTAGGATGTTGTTATTAATGAGATAATATGTGGGGATGTCACTCTTCCCAAAGGGGGTGATGATGAATTTTTTGGTGTTCAGCTTGAGGCAATGTTTCTGGTACCAGTCATTTATTTGGGTGCGCCCAGCTTGCAGTCAGACTTGGTCAACCATAGCCCACTGGCTTTGGCCTGCACCTCAGAGAAGTCTATCTCGAATAACAGAGACCCCATGACCGATCCCTGGAGTATGCCACTCATTACAGGTAAACTGCTTGAGGTGGTTTCCCCTATTTTGATTAGGTGTGTTCTATCAGTGAACCAGTTTGCTACCCATCTGGTAACATATGGATTGATGCCTAATTGTGAGAGTTTATCTACTATGCCCGAGTGGCAAATAGTGCCAAAGGCTTTGGCCAGGTCAAGGTAGGCAGTGTGCACTGTCTTCCTTCTTCCATGGCTTTGGTGACTGCTTCAAAGAAGTCAGCCAGATTTAACAGACATAACCTCCCCTTGATAAAGCCAAACTGTGTGGGGCCGAGTCTTTGGAGGTTGCCAATGTCCCTGTTAATGAGGTCCATGTTAATCCATTCTATGGCCTTGCAGATCAGGCTAGTTAGACTGATGGGTCTATAATTTCTTGGATCGGTGGATGATCCACCTTTGTGTAAAGGGATGACAGTGGCTGTCCTCCACTTGGCTGAGACAAAGCCAGTACTAAGGTGTTTGCTGAACAGGGAGCCTAATGGTTCTGCATGTTCATGCCTGAGTTCATGTAGGATGTAGCCTGGGTCATGTAGTCTGGGTCATGTAGGACAAGAACCGAGAAGCCTGCCATGCATTCCTCCATTTCCCATAGTTGTGCTAAGCACCACATCACACAAATAATTACAAAAATTTAAAAAGATTTTATAACAAAGTGGGCAGAGGTGATGCATTTTAGCAAACAATAAAATGGATGAAACAGAACTTGTGAATTGTGCACTGCTTACATGCACTTTTACACTACACAGACCTACATGTACACCTCTGAAAGTGCAACCTGACACACCCCCGATGTCATTATTCACTTTTGCCATCCATGGAAGTGTCTACATGGAGTGAACATGGTTACAATTGTTTGCAATTCAGCAAGTTTAATGAGTTTTCACCACATTGCATCTTCACCATGCTGACAGCCCTGAATCTACACAGTGGGTAACTATGTAAGCAAGGAGACTGAAGGAGAGCCCAATGTTGTACACTCAGGGGAGGGTATTACTTTGCTATATATCTGCACAGAGGAGTGCAGGTTTCGATAAAATTAACTGTATTATGTCAGATACATACTGCACATGCTTACCTGATAGTATGAATAGTACATTTCATGGGGTTTACACTTTTAGCTGTCTACATTAGTTATGAGTATATTCTTCACTGGGGGTAAGGAAGCAAAGCTGCATTTATGTCATGGCACTTTAAAAGGAATTTTTGCTATCGTTAATCTAATTTTCTAGCATGCACTATGTCTAATAATGTCATAATGTGCGTGTGTTACATGTTGTGATCAGTTCTGTGCAAATCTATGGACTTTTACTTGATCTTGTTTCAGGGTAGACTCCATTCCGTGGCTGTATTTGGAAAACTTTCGAATACAAGAACAACATGAACACAGAGTCTACATGGTTGCTTTATAGATTATTGAATCAGTCCACTATGTTGGTTTGGTTCATTAGCATACAATTCAGCTACTTATGCTGTAATTTACATGCCACAGAAATTTCCATGTTTCTGCATGAGTGCACACCGCTAGATGGAGTTTACTGAATCTAAAACTGTTCACGGCCATGTGCACATAACACAGTGATGTCCACACAGTCAAAAATGACAGTGTAGGCTTTATTGAATCCCCCCTAATGTTATCAGATTTAGATTTCTCTATCAATGTATCAAATACTAAAACATGATGGAAGGACATAGGAAGGTAAACAAGAAAGAAAATAATTATGTGGCAAAAAATAAAAAAATGTATACAGAAGAAAGAAATACAATAAAAAGAAATCACTGATAACCCAATAAGTAAATTAAATATATAGTTTTTGTTACAGCACTTTTTATAGTGTTTTCTGTTTATGTCTACATCATAGTACTCGATAGCTCAGTTGCCTTGATACAGTTCACCCATATCATTCCTATTTCTCATGGGCATTTATTGGTAAAAGCTTACAGACTCTTTGCTAACAATCTTCCCTCATAAATATACTTTATCCTACAATGATGTCATGGTAGGGATAACATGTTTACTAGTCTATAGACTCTAATGGATACATCACCACTCATGCCCAATGATTGTGGAGCGAATGCATCATGGTGTGACAAGCATCATACACTGTGCCATAGTGCAACAGATAAATGAGAGCCATGAAGAAACACAGAAATAAGTTTTAAGTGTAATGGGCAGGTCCATAATGTGTCCATTCAACTTAGTAATTATTTGGATATGAATACTAAAAAGAAAGTTCAAAGGGATAAAGCCCTTACTGCTGCCCAGATGTAGATTACCAGCATAGCTACTGCAGAACCTGCAGGGTGAGGATAGGAGAAACTATATGATGTTGACTCAAACATCATGAGAAGAGGAAGACGGATTAAGTTCACTTCAATATACAGTATATGAGCCTGATCTCCTCAGTACTACATGAACAATTAACTTTTTGTTGGGAGATTGTACATGCACAGAATCACTCATATAGCCTCCTAAAGATAGTGTTGCTATATATGGCAAGGGCAATACAAGCAGCTGATGTTAGGGTATACTCCTCAACAGCAGTGCATTGCTGTAGGATTATGCACAGTCTCCTGACTGGCCTGAACAGAGGTGAAGTTGTGTTCAGAGGAGCTAAAGTCAGTCTGGTAGACCCAGTGAATGAGGAGAAAAGATGATTGCAGCTAATGGTCAGCTATGGGAGTAGAAAGAAAGAAAGAAGGAGAGAAAGAGAGAAAGAAAGAAAGAAAGAAAGAAAGAAAAAGAAAGAAATGAATCACAAGAAGAAAGAAATCACGTTTTAGTGAGGCAGCAGAATTCATACACACACACACACACACACACATATATATATATATATATAT
>NC_056751.1:463356688-463379188 GCF_019279795.1 Protopterus annectens
ACACACACACACACACACACACACACACACACACACACACACACACACACACACACACACACACACACACACATGGGTTTATATTACTTTGTTTGAATGTTTGGATACTTGAAATTCATATGGTCAAGACCAAATGATCGAGTTTCCAAAAACTCGAAATTAAAAAAAAATCTACATTTTCATCCACTCACCCCCTGCAAGTTATATATACGAACTCTGAGATCGCACTACAATGGGATAAGGGTAAATTCCCCAGTCACCACAGTACTGTGATCTACAGGGAACTGCTTCAAAGAGGAATTTATCATTTTCCCCACTGTAGTGAAGAAAAAAAAACACCACACACAGTAAATACGGGTTCAAAAGCAAATGCACACATCTACAAATCTGTGGGTACAAGAAGATGCTGACCATTACAATTCCCACATATTGTGCTAGAATCACTACTCTAGTAACTCCTATGATAAGAAATGACACCATTGCAAACTTTCTTCAAATTTCAACACTTTTCAATGAAATTAGTTTTCATTGTTAAGATAGCTACTCATTTATAGGGAAAGCATTACAATAAGGATTTATCATAACCAATTTATTTTCTGCTCATGAAACGAATGTCTAAAAATCACATTTACAACACAGTGAAGAAAAGATTGAGAAGTACATTTTGATTTACATTTCTTCAAATTGCATTGCATTGAGCATGAGTAGAGGCAATTAATTACAATTTTCTGTACATAATAAAGCTTAATCTACTCATGCACTATCAGTTACAGGGAAAAACAGTGTTGGAGAATAAAGTTTGTTACAAATCTAAAAGTTTTGATGCACTTGCATGTGTTATGTATTTTGTGTTATGCATGCAGCAGACATAAAGGAAAGGATATGTCTGATTAACTAATTGCATTCAAACATGTTACTCACTTCATGTTGCCATAATTTTATCCCACATGACAACACAAAGTATCTTGCAACTTCCAAAGCTGCCAAACATTTCCAGTAGTTTTAACAGCTACCACGTGTGCTGCAGTGTAAGACTAGCTCAAACAAGTAAGAAAGTTGCATAAGAAGTGTACACTTTTCTGATGTCATAAAAGTCCATAACAGGTGTATCTTGTACCAATGTCTGACAATATTTACTATGCTAAATATACTACAGTTTGCTATAATTTCCAAGCAATATCACACCCCTCTACAGACTCGAGTAAATATATCACACACACACACACACACACACACACACACACACACACACACACACACACACACACACACACACACAGATATCTATCTATCTGTGTATATTATATTTAAAACACAGAAAATCCACATACACACATATACATACACAACTCACTTGAGCTGAAGGATTCTGGTCCCTCCTATAACACAGATGCAGTGACAAACTCGGGAGGTAGGTACAAGCAAAGAGAAGGGTAAGCATACAGAAACAGAACAATATCTAGAAGCAGACCCACTGACCTCCAAAACAAGTTAAGTAAGCAAAATGTAATGAGTTTAAACCAGCTTGTGTCAAATCTGGTGAAATATATGCATTTTATTTTTAACCCAGCAGACTGAAGGCAGTATCTTAGGCAGGACCTCAACTCCTAATACATTGTGCAGTTATTCCCACATCAGGTTTGGGGGTTAATATAATTAAAATGTAATTGTTGTCACTATGATGGGAAATGACATGACAATCTATGATTCACGCAATCTGCTTCAGCCATCATGGTAAGAAAAAGACAGCAGTGGTACAGAGAAATTAAGGGAACATAAACATGAACCACTAAGCTATACAGAGGATAAGCAAAGGTCAGTGAGTGAGGAAGTCTGCTAAGTAGTTGAAGCAACGAAGATGAAAAGATGAAGGACTGGAACTATTTGTTTGGAGTGACTCAGCTGATACCAAAACTACATATTAAACTTAAAGCAAGAAACAGTAGATACATACAATCAATAATTACAATGTATTCTTAGAAAGGATGGGGAAGACCTGATGTTTCTAGTAGAAAATAAATACTTTGTTTTAGGGCTGCAAAATATGTGGTATACTGATAAAATCTGCAAAATGCATTACTAGTTGCTTTTCATTCTGCCAGTGACAATAACCTACACTGATGTGAAAGCCCGAATAATGAACCTGTATTAGGTTTTTTCAGTCTATTGGTTGTAGGTACCCCCTTTCAAAAACAACATTGTAATATAGTTCTGGTGAAGTGTTCAAATGAGAAAGAAACATGAGACAAGAGTGATGCTAATATTCATTACATCTCCATTACATTTTTTTTGTCAGGTACTACCCACACTAATCACAGATTCCAATGTTTCTGAGCATTGTTTTGCTTTTCTAGGATTCACAAGCTTATAAATCCATAGATTATTATTAAGCTAACATCAAACGAGACCTTCAAGAAGTTCAGCAACAACACTTGATACTGGTGGAAAGCTAACAATGTCCCACACTAAGTAGACTTTCCACATATCATGGGTGAAAATTTCTGTTTTTTATTTATTTATTTATTTGCAGTTTGTTAACTGGGATAGTCCCCGGGGCCAAAATGCACCCATTTTCAATGGAGGACTGGGGAGAAAAGCTCCATATACAATTATTAGAAAGCTAATATCAACAAAGTTAACAAGCACAATGCAATTTTCAAAAACTACTAAAACAGTAATATAGAAGGCAAGATGTAACAAAGCATTGAATGAAATTAAAACATAAGTATTTTGGAGTATGTAAGTATAATTTGGAGTGCAGGCATTTATGCACTCAATGTTTCATGAAGGAAGAATTAGAGGAGGAGAGTAGAACAGGGAAAGGTGAATAGGGTGAACAAAGGGAAGGAGGTGGAAATGAAATGAAGGGAGTCACTAGGGTGAGTTATGAGAAAGGAAAAAAGGGAGAGGGAGTGGAAATGAAATGAAGGGAGTCACTAGGGTGAGTTATGAGAAAGGAAAAAAGGGAGAGTAGAAATGAAATGAAGGGAGTCACTAGGGTGAGTTATGAGAAGGGAAAAAGGGAGAATAAGTGGAAATGAAATGAAGGGAGTCACTAGGGTGAGTTATGAGAAAGGAAAAAAGGAGAGGGAGTGGAAATGAAATGAAGGAGTCACTAGGGTGAGTTATGAGAAAGGAAAAAAGGAGAGGGAGTGGAAATGAAATGAAGAGAGTCACTAGGGTGAGTTATGAGAAAGGAAAAAGAGAGGGAGTGGAAATGAAATGAAGGGAGTCACTAGGGTGAGTTATGAGAAAGGAAAAAGGGAGAGGGAGTGGAAATGAAATGAAGGGAGTCACTAGGGTGAGTTATGAGAAAGGAAAAAAGGGAGAGTAGAAATGAAATGAAGGGAGTCACTAGGGTGAGTTATGAGAAAGGAAAAAAGGAGAGGGAGTGGGAATGAAATGAAGGGAGTCACTAGGGTGAGTTATGAGAAAGGAAAAAGGAGAGGGAGTGGAAATGAAATGAAGGAGTCACTAGAGTGAGTTATGAGAAAAGAAAAAGGAGAGGGAGTGGAAATGAAATGAAGGGAGTCACTAGGGTGAGTTATGAGAAAGGAAAAAGGGAGAGGGAGTGGAAATGAAATGAAGGGAGTCACTAGGGTGAGTTATGAGAAAGGAAAAGGGAGCAGGAGTGGAAATGAAATGAAGGAGTCACTAGGGTGAGTTATGAGAAAGGAAAAAGGAGGAGTGGAAATGAAATGAAGGAGTCACTAGGGTGAGTTATGAGAAAGGAAGAAGGGAGAGTGAGTTGAAATGAAGGCAGTCACATGGGTGAGTTATGAGATAGGAGAAAGGAGAGGGAGTGGAAATGAAATGAAGGGAGTCACTAGGGTGAGTTCGGAGAAAGGAAAAAGGGAAGGTGGGAAATGAAAGGAGGCGAGTCACTAGGGTGAGTTATGAGAAAGGAAAAAGGGAGAGGGAGTAGGAATGAAATGAAGGAGTAACTAGGGTGAGTTATGAGAAAGGGAGAGGGAGATGGAGCGGGAATGAAAAGAAGGGAGTCACTAGGGTGAGTTATGAGAAAGGAAAAAGGAGAGGGAGTGGAAATGAAATGAAGGAGTCACTAGGGTGAGTTATGAGAAAGGAAAAAGGGAGGGAGTGGAAATGAAATGAAGGAGTAACTATGGTGAATTATGAGAAAAGAAAAAGTGAGAGGGAGTGGAAATTAATTGAATGGAGCCAGTAGGGTGAGTTATGAGAAAGGAAAAAGGAGAGGAGTGGAAATGAAATGAAGGAGTCACTAGGGTGAGTTATGAGAAAGGAAAAGGAGAGGGAGTGGAAATGAAATGAAGGAGTCACTAGGGTGAGTTATGAGAAAGGAAAAAGGAGAGGGAGTGGAAATGAAATGAAGGAGTCACTAGGGTGAGTTATGAGAAAGGAAAAGGGAGAGGGAGTGGAAATGAAATGAAGGGAGTCACTAGGGTGAGTTATGAGAAAGGAAAAAGGAGAGGGAGTGGAAATGAAATGAAGGAGTCACTAGGGTGAGTTATGAGAAAGGAAAAAGGAGAGGGAGTGGAAATGAAATGAAGGAGTCACTAGGGTGAGTTATGAGAAAGGAAAAAGGAGAGGGAGTGGAAATGAAATGGAGGGAGTCACTAGGGTGAGTTATGAGAAAGGAAAAAGGAGAGGGAGTGGAAATGAAATGAAGGAGTCACTAGGGTGAGTTATGAGAAAGGAAAAAGGAGGGAGTGGAAATGAAATGAAGGAGTCACTAGGGTGAGTTATGAGAAAGGAAAAGGAGAGGGAGTGGAAATGAAATGAAGGAGTCACTAGGGAGAGTTATGAGAAAGGAAAAAGGAGAGGGAGTGGAAATTAAATGAAGGGAGTCAATAGGGTGAGTTATAAGAAAGGGAAAAAGGAGAGGGAGTGGAAATGAAATGATGGAGTCACTAGGGTGAGTTATGAGAAAGGAAAAAGGAGAGGGAGTGGAAATTAAATGAAGGGAGTCACTAGGGTAAGTTATGAGAAAGGAAAAAGGAGAGGGAGTGGAAATGAAATGAAGGGAGTCACTAGGGTGAGTTATGAGAAAGGAAAAAGGAGAGGGAGTGGAAATGAAATGAAGGGAGTCACTAGGGTGAGTTATGAGAAAGGAAAAAGGGAGAGGGAGTGGAAATGAAATGAAGGGAGTCACTAGGGTGAGTTATGAGAAAGGAAAAGGGAGAGGGAGTGGAAATGAAATGAAGGAGGTCACTAGGGTGAGTTATGAGAATGGAAAAAGGGAGAGGGAGTGGAAATGAAATGAAGGGAGTCACTAGGGTGAGTTATGAGAAAGGAAAAAGGAGAGGGAGTGGAAATGAAATGAAGGGAGTCACTAGGGTGAGTTATGAGAAAGGAAAAAAGGAGAGGGAGTGGAAATGAAATGAAGAGTCACTAGAGTGAGTTATGAGAAAATAAAAAGGAGAGGGAGTGGACATGAAATGAAGGGAGTCATTAGGGTGAGTTATGAGAAAGGAAAAAGGAGAGGGAGTGGAAATAAAATGAAGGAGTCACTAGGGTGAGTTATGAGAAAGGAAAAGGGGAGAGGGAGTGGAAATGAAATGAAGGGAGTCACTAAGGTGAGTTATGAGAAAGATAAAAAGGAGAGGGAGTGGAAATGAGTCACTAGGGTGAGTTATGAGAAAGGAAAAAGGAGAGGGAGTGGAAATGAAATGAAGGGAGTCACTAGGGTGAGTTATGAGAAAGGAAAAAAGGGAGAGGGAGTGGAAATGAAATGAAGGGAGTCACTAGGGTGAGTTATGAGAAAGGAAAAAGGGAGAGGGAGTGGGAATGAAATGAAGGGAGTCACTAGGGTGAGTTATGAGAAAGGAAAAGGGAGAGGGAGTGGAAATGAAATGAAGGGAGTCACTAGGGTGAGTTATGAGAAAGGAAAAAGGGAGAGGGAGTGGAAATGAAATGAAGGGAGTCACTAGGGTGAGTTATGAGAAAGGAAAAAGGGAGAGGGAGTGGAAATGAAATGAAGGAAGTCACTAGGGTGAGTTTTGAGCAAATGAAAAGGGAGAGGGACTAGAAATAAAATGAAGGGAGTCACCAGGGTGAGTTATGAGAAAAAAAATAAAGGAGAGGGAGTTGAAATGAAAGGAGTTACTAGGGTGAGTTATGAGAAAGGAAAAAAGGAGAGGGAGTGGAAATGAAATGAAGGGAGTCACTAGGGTGAGTTATGAGAAAGGAAAAAGGGAGAGGGAGTGGAAATGAAATGAAGGGAGTCACTAGGGTGAGTTATGAGAAAGGAAAAGGGAGAGGAGTGGAAATGAAATGAAGGAGTCACTAGGGTGAGTTATGAGAAAGGAAAAAGGAGAGGGAGTGGAAATGAAATGAAGGAGTCACTAGGGTGAGTTATGAGAAAGGAAAAAGGAGAGGGAGTGGAAATGAAATGAAGGAGTCACTAGGGTGAGTTATGAGAAAGGAAAAGGAGGAGTGGAAATGAAATGAAGGAGTCACTAGGGTGAGTTATGAGAAAGGAAAAAGGAGAGGGAGTGGAAATGAAATGAAGGGAGTCACTAGGGTGAGTTATGAGAAAGGAAAAGGAGAGGGAGTGGAAATGAAATGAAGGAGTCACTAGGGTGAGTTATGAGAAAGGAAAAAGGAGAGGGAGTGGAAATGAAATGAAGGGAGTCACTAGGGTGAGTTATGAGAAAGGAAAAAGGAGAGGGAGTGGAAATGAAATGAAGGAGTCACTAGGGTGAGTTATGAGAAAGGAAAAAGGAGAGGGAGTGGAAATGAAATGAAGGAGTCACTAGGGTGAGTTATGAGAAAGGAAAAAGGAGAGGGAGTGGAAATGAAATGAAGGAGTCACTAGGGTGAGTTATGAGAAAGGAAAAAGGAGAGGGAGTGGAAATGAAATGAAGGAGTCACTAGGGTGAGTTATGAGAAAGGAAAAGGAGAGGGAGTGGAAATGAAATGAAGGAGTCACTAGGGTGAGTTATGAGAAAGGAAAAAGGAGAGGGAGTGGAAATGAAATGAAGGAGTCACTAGGGTGAGTTATGAGAAAGGAAAAAAGGGAGAGGGAGTGGAAATGAAATGAAGGGAGTCACTAGGGTGAGTTATGAGAAAGGAAAAAGCGAGAGGTAGTGGAAATTAAATGAAGGAGTCACTAGGGTGAGTTATGAGAAAGGAAAAAGGGAGAGGGAGGAAATGAAATGAAGGAGTCACCAGGGTGAGTTATGAGAAATGAAAAAGGGAGAGGGAGTGGAAATGAAATGAAGGGAGTCACTAGGGTGAGTTATGAGAAAGGAAAAAGGGAGAGGGAGTGGAAATGAAATGAAGGGAGTCACTAGGGTGAGTTATGAGAAAGGAAAAAGGGAGAGGGAGGGAATGAAATGAAGGGAGTCACTAGGGTGAGTTATGAAAAAGGAAAAAAAGGGAGAGTGGAAATGAAATAAAGGGAGTCACTAGGGTGAGTTATGAGAAAGGAAAAAGGGAGAGGGTGTGGAAATGAAATGAAGGGAGTCACTAGGGTGAGTTATGAGAAAGGAAAAGGGAGAGGGAGTGGAAATGAAATGAAGGGAGTCACTAGGGTGAGTTATGAGAAAGGAAAAGGGAGAGGGAGTGGAAATGAAATGAAGGGAGTCACTAGGCTGAGTTATGAGAAAGGAAAAAGGGAGAGTGGAAATGAAATGAAGGGAGTCACTAGGGTGACTTATGTGAAATTAGGAAAGGGAGAGGGAGTGGAAATGAAATGAAGGGAGTCACTAAGATGAGTTATGAGAAAGGAAAAAGGGAGAGGAAGTGGAAATGAAATGAAGGGAGTCACTAGGGTGAGTTATGAGAAAGGAAAAAGGGAGAGGGAGTGGAAATGAAATGAAGGGAGTCAGTAGGGTGAGTTATGAGAAAGGAAAAAGGAGGGTCAGTGGAAATTAAATGAATGGTGTCACTAGGGTGAGTAATGAGAAAGGAAAAAGTGAAAGGGAGTGGAAATGAAATGAAGGAAGTCACTAGGGTGAGTTATGAGAAAAAAAATAAAGGAGAGGGAGTTGAAATGAAAGGAATTACTAGGGTGAGTTATGAGAAAGGAAAAAAGGAGAGGGAGTGGAAATGAAATAAAGGGAGTCACTAGGGTGAGTTATGAGAAAGGAAAAAGGAGAGGGAGTGGAAATGAAATGAAGGGAGTCACTAGGGTGAGTTATGAGAAAGGAAAAAAGGAGAGGGAGTGGAAATGAAATGAAGGGAGTCACTAGGGTGAGTTATGAGAAAGGAAAAAGGGAGAGGGAGTGGAAATGAAATGAAGAGGTCACTAGGGTGAGTTATGATAAAGGAATAAAGGGAGAGGGAGTGGAAATGAAATGAAGGGAGTCACTAGGGTGAGTTATGAGAAAGGAAAAAGGGAGAGGGAGTGGAAATGAAATGAAGGGAGTCACTAGGGTGAGTTATGAGAAAGGAAAAAGGGAGAGGGAGTGGAAATGAAATGAAGGGAGTCACTAGGGTGAGTTATGAGAAAGGAAACAGTGAGAGGGAGTGAAATAAAATGAAGGGAGTCACTAGGGTGAGTTATGAGAAAGGAAAAAAGGAGAGGAAGGGGAAATTAAATGAAGGGAGTCACAAGGGTGAGTTATGAGAAAGGAAAAGGGAGAGGGAGTGGAAATGAAATGAAGGGAGTCACTAGGGTGAGTTATGAGAAAGGAAAAAAGGGAGTGGGGTGGAAATGAAATGAAGGAGTCACTTGGCTGAGTTATGAGAAAGGAAAAAATGAAGTGGGAGTCGAAATGGAATGAAGGGAGTCACTAGGGTGAGGTATGAGAAAGGAAAAATGGGAGAGGGAGTGGAAATAAAATGAAGGAGTCACTAGGGTGAGTTATGAGAAAGGAAAAAGGGAGAGGAGGAAATGAAATGAAGGAGTCACTAGGGTGAGTTATGAGAAAGGAAAAAGGAGAGGAGTGGAAATGAAATGAAGGGAGTCACTAGGGTGAGTTATGAGAAAGGAAAAAGGGAGAGGGAGTGGAAATGAAATGAAGGGAGTCACTAGGGTGAGTTATGAGAAAGGAAAAAGAGAGGGAGTGGGAATGAAATGAAGGAGTCACTAGGGTGAGTTATGAGAAAGGAAAAAGGGAGAGGGAATGGAAATGAAATTAAGGGAGTCAATAGGGTGAGTTATGAGAAAGGAAAAAGAGAGGGAGTGGAAATTTAATGAAGGGAGTCACTAGGGTGAGTTATGAGAAAGAAAAAAAGAGAGGGAGTGAAAATGAAATGAAGGGAGTCACTAGGTAAGTTATGAGAAAGTAAAAAGGGAGAGGGAGTGGAAATGAAATGAATGGAGTCACTAGGGTGAGTTATGAGAAAGGAAAAAGGGAGGGAGTGGAAATGAAATGAAGAGAGTCACTAGGGTGAGTTATGAGAAAGGAAAAAAGAGAGGGAGTGAAAATGAAATGAAGGGAGTCACTAGGTAAGTTATGAGAAAGGAAAAAGGGAGAGGGAGTGGAAATGAAATGAAGGGAGTCACTAGGGTGAGTTATGAGAAAGGAGAAAGGGAGGGAGTGGAAATGAAAGGAGTCACTAGGGTGAGTTATGAGAGAGGGAGTGGAAATGAAATGAAGGGAGTCACTAGGGTGAGTTATGAGAAAGGAGAAAGGGAGGGAGTGGAAATGAAATGAAGGGAGTCACTAGGGTGAGTTATGAGAAAGGAGAAAAGGAAGAGGGAGTGGAAATGAAATGAAAGAGTCACTAGGGTCAGTTATGAGAAAGGAAAAAGGGGAGAGGGAGTGGAAATGAAATGAAGGAGTCACTAGGGTGAGTTATGAGAAAGGAAAAAAAGGAGAGGGAGTGGAAATGAAATGAAGAGTCACTAGGGGAAGTTAGAGAAAGGAAAAAGGAGGAGGAGTGGGAATGAAATGAGAGTCACTAGGGTGAGTTATGAGAAAGGAAAAAGGGAGAGGGAGTGGAAATGAAATGAAGGGAGTCACTAGGGTGAGTTATGAGAAAGGAAAAAGGAGAGGGAGTGGGAATGAAATGAAGGGAGTCACTAGGGTGAGTTATGAGAAAGGAAAAGGGAGAGGGAGTGGAAATGAAATGAAGGGAGTCACTAGGGTGAGTTATGAGAAAGGAAAAAGGAGAGGGAGTGGGAATGAAATGAAGGGAGTCACTAGGGTGAGTTATGAGAAAGGAAAAAGGAGAGGGAGTGGGAATGAAATGAAGGGAGTCACTAGGTTGGTTTATGAGAAAGGAAAGGAGAGGGAGTGGGAATGAAATGAAGGGAGTCACTAGGGTGAGTTATGAGAAAGGAAAAAAGGAGAGGGAGTGGGAATGAAATGAAGGGAGTCACTAGGGTGAGTTATGAGAAAGGAAAAAGGAGAGGTAGTGGGAATGAAATGAAGGGAGTCACTATGGTGAGTTATGAGAAATGAGGAACAGGAGAGGGAGTGGGAGTCAAATGAAGGGAGTCACTAGGGTGAGTTATGAGAAAGGAAAAACGGGAGAGGGAGTGGAAATTAAATGAAGGGAGTCACTAGGGTGAGTTATGAGAAAGGAAAAAGGGAGAGGGAGTGGAAATAAAATGAAGGGAGTCACTAGGGTGAGTTATGAGAAAGGAAAAAAGGAGAGGGAGTGGGAATGAAATGAAGGGAGTCACTAGGGTGAGTTATGAGAAAGGAGAGAAAAATGGGAGAGCAGAAATGATATAGAGGGAGTCAAGTGGGGTGAGAGCATGAAAATTCCCAGTGAGAAGAAAGATGGGAATTAAGCATGGTCTTGAAGGCAGAGTGGTTTTGGGTGACTTGAATATGAGGGAGAGTGACTTCATAGATGAGTGAGGGAGAAAGACAGGAGAAACTGCCCAGGTGCACGTAATGGTTTGTACAGTTCGAGAAGGTTCTAATTAATTAACCTGAGTAGTCTATCAGGATGATGCAAGGTGAGTATGGAGGAGAGGGAAGGGCAGTTAGTGGGTGTGAAAATGAGTTTGTGAGCAGTTAACAGTTGAATGTAAAAGAGATAGTGGGGGTGTTCCAGCCAGTTCAAGGTGTAGAGTGCATCACATCACTGTGATCTTTTGTCCAGTCACTCAGACTGATGTCATAGGTTACTACGGAAGTGCATAGATCTGTCTCATTGCATCGTTTACTACATTTATGGTTTTGCTGTAAGAAATTGTCTGTAATGAAAACTGTCAACAATACAAAATTTAGTATTTGGATTTGTGCCCAATATCAGCAGGCTAGGTAGTAGCTCATCGGGTCTGTTTTTCACTTGCTTTAGGCTTTCTTTTCTTCTAGTTCAATGTGGTATGTACGTATGATGTATACATTTTGTCTCCATTATTCTAGTGTTTGAAAATCTTAATGCTTGGTGAATCTTCTCCTAGATTTTTCATCTCATACAGATCTTGGTCCTCCATATGTTGAGATTAGACCAGTGGAAAAACTGATAACAAGAAAGTTAAACACCACTGTGTCGCTGACGCTCCATGTCTTGGGAAATCCACACTCCAAACCAACAAAGCACTCCGACCACTTCAAGCAGAAAGCGAATGAATAAACGACCAAAAAACACTTGAAATAGTTGATACTTTATCTAAAAAATAATAAAATTACAAACTCCACTGTTAGAATGACTCCACAGTTAAGCGTTTTCACTTGTAAAAACACAAGCTTCCTCAGAACACTCTAACTGACAAATTCAGATGTTAAATGAACTTTTTGGCACCAACAACTTTTGAATCTCTAGCATATTTAAAGACATACATACCCTTAATCTAACCAACTGTCCATCCTCATCTTATATACAATATATGATATATATAAAATTGAATGTGATATCACATAAATCTAATAAGGCTAAAAATTACTGTTGATAACTAAAAAATTACTAATAAAAACTAAAAAATGACTACTACCAAATTCCTAGAAGATGTATAGTCACAGAGTCAAATAAAAATACATGAAATATGTGTATATACAGAAAAATTATTACATACACATAATACCTGTCCTATTTGTGCAATACTGTTAAACCATGCTCGATATCATATATACCAAGTCCAATAATCAATTCAAAGACAACAAAGGTTTAATTGATATAGTGTCATTTAGACCTGGAAACACAGAGGCATCTGTATATATTTGCCACCTTAATTCTTTATATAAAAGCATACCATTTAAGTCTCCCCATCTCGGGTCCACTTTCAGTATATCAATAATCCCAAATTTAAAATAATGATTATCACCAAACACTTTGATATGCCTATATAGTGCATTTTTTTCATCCTTTCTTTTAATACTATATAGGTGGGAATATAAGTCCAAAACCTTCCCGATGGGTAAAGTAATAGATACATATTTGAAACATATTTATAACAAAGTTGTACACTTAGTAAAAGACTCATGGGAATTTTTAAGAAGTTATCCCATCTATTTATAAAAAGAATTGTTATTTGTGACAGTCGATGTAATCGATCTGTTCTCATGCATCCCTAAGGAGGAGGGGCTTGAGGCTTTTGCAAATAGTATCAGAAAATATGCAGATATCAGTTGGGATAACACATGTCTCCTCACAGATATGATGTCATTGGTATTAGATCACAATTACATTTATTTTGAGGGAGAATACTTCAGGCAAACAGGGGTGTAGTGGATGGGAGCAGCTTGTGCTCCCATCTATGCCAACTTGGTTATGCTGGAGTGGGAAGACATGTACATATTTAACAGTATATACATGAAGTACATTAAACATTACTCCAGATTTTTGGATGACATCTATCTGATATGGGATGGAGGAGAACTGTTGTTGGATCAATTTTTGGTATATCTCAACAACACCAATAGTTATTTGAAATTAACTTTTTCCAAACATGCAACAGGTTTGGCTTATTTAGACACTATTGTGAGTAGGGAAAACAATACTTTTAGTTCTAAGATCTATAGAAAAAGTACATTCACTAATGATTACTTAGAATACACCAGCAATCATCCCAAGAGACAGTTCATGAATATATACAAAGGGCAACTTATTAGAGCAGTCAGGATGACCTCAGTATTTAATGACATGTTAGAGGAAGTGGAATACATTACCTCATTATTTAAAGATAGAGGATATAATGTCAAAGCCATGTCAAAAATAAAGGATTATGTTATTAAAGAATGGGGGAAAAAATATATACCCCTACTGGGTGACAAGTATCACAACAGAGGAGATAGTGAGACCTGTAGGGAAATAGATACAACAAGAGATGACAGACAGTTTGATAGGACATGCATTTTAGAATTTGGAACTTACACAGGCAAGGTAAAGAAAATCCTGATCGATAATTGGTGTATTATTACAGCAGATCAGGAAGTTGCCTTGGTTTTAGGACATAGCCCCAAATTTGTAAACAAAATAGGCATTAACATCAAGCTAATTTTAGAGAGAGGGCATGGTCATAAGGTTATTACATACAAGAATACAAGTAAATGTGGAGCATGCAACCAATGCCACACTATAATACAAGGAGACAGTGTGGTGTTGGATAATTACAATCATACTAATATTAGATTTTGTGGAGGGAATTGTCAAACCAAAATGGTTATATATCTTGCCATATGTCAAACTTGTTCAGGATTCTACATAGGCAAGACACAGAGGAAGTTTAACAGATGCATATATTCCCACCTATATATATAAACTGAACAGTAAAGCAAAAGAAGCATGAATATAATACAGCAAAAATAAACAAATGTCTATATACCTTACACTTAGGAATCACAACTCCTATGAAAGAAGATGTATATTACAACAGTTTGTCATGAATAGCACACCACCAGGAACTCAAAAACACTGCTAGAGTTAGAGTGTTCTGAGGAAGCTTGTGTTTTTACAAGTGAAAGCGTTTAACTGTGGAGTCATTCTAACAGTGGAGTTTGTAATTTTATTAATTTTTAGATAAAGTATCAACTATTTCAAGTGTTTTTTGGTCGTTTATTCATTCGCTTTCTGCTTGAAGTGGTCGGAGTGCTTTGTTGGTTTGGAGTGTGGATTCCCCAAGACACGGAGGTGTCAGCGACACAGTGGTGTTTAACTTTCTTGTTATATGTTGAGATTAGGGACTGGGGCTGAACCTTTGTACAAAACGTGTAGCTGATTTACTGGATTTGTTAGTACGGGGTGCTTTTTCAGTTTGTCTGATGCTAACTTGAATTTTTGCCTGGTACTTCTTTTGCCACATAAGCTGCTTTGACTAGTTCATTTATTTCTTTTTATGTGTTTTTCTTTCTTGATTTGATTTGCTTTGCAAACTGGGTGAGTTGTATGATCCAAGAACATTTTTTTAACCATGACCTAACTCAGAAGGTATTACAACTTAAGCAACAGACAGCAGCAGTTTATAATATTTGTGGTTGAGGCAATGATACTAAGTTTTTTAACATACCAATCCTCAGCAACCCAATGGTAACCAAGAGCAAGCAAACTCTTCATGGAACAAAACACAATTTATTGCAGCAATGAAGGCTTCCCACAGCATAAAAACATTAACGCTAAAAATCAACAATACGTTTTCGTCTATCACTTCATCAGATGTACAAAGTAGCACCACATCAAAGACCCTTTATATACACACCCCAATTCAAATCACCCAATGAAAGATGAAAAAATGAAATATTTATTTATATGTAATTAATTAATTGTAGACTTTCATTGGGTTTCATTGGGTTTGTTTCTGATGGTAATTCCAGGTTTAATAACAGCCAGAATGGATTTCGTGGCTTACCGAAGGTTTTTTGCACGAATGGTGATGGACAAAATGAGCAGGAACTGGCGCATTCCCCTGAAGGAATTGAAAACCCGCCAACAAGAGGTGACTGTAACATTCAAAGGAATAGCCAAATGACTTTAAATGCTTGGTTAAGATGTAAATTTAGTTTTAATGCAACAAATGTTGACAAGTCTTACAGATGTTCTTATAATGACAACGTGAATATGCTGAATGATTTGCTGTACAAATATAGAAGTTTAGATTTAGACAACCATTACCTTAATGAAAGTATTGTTATAGGTATAGTACCGAAAGGATTGAGGGTTTGGAAATTTCCAAACAAAATGTTGAGCATGATTCAGAATTTCATCATGAATTAATTGACTTATTTAATAAATGGGGTTTTGATCTGATGAATGTTATTATTAAAGAAAATGAAAGGAACATGGTGTTGTTAATGGAAAACATTGAAAAGGTTAATGATAGTATCATTAATGACTTGCTGTTTTCAGTGGATGAGTACAAGAAAAAAAACTTTGTTGTTAGAGAACAAATAGATAATAAATGTCAACAGATTATTATGCATAAGAAAAAGAAAATAGAAAGAGATAGACTGGAATATTTGCACAAAACCCACTATCCCCGACCTAGGTTTGCTAATTATTGGTTCAATAAAGAGAATATTGATTTTCAAGCAAGGACAGACGATGCTCAATTTTTTAATAATAATGAAGTTCAAGAAGACCAGAAATTTTCATGATATTCCTCCTTCCTTGGATGACCTTATTGAGTATCCCCCCCCCCCAGGAGATCCGAAAGGATCCGGATTCAACATCCGGTGAATTACCAGTGAAGCAACGGGGAGGGCAGAGGGAAGCAATGGGGGGCAGAGGGAGATTCTGAGTGAATCATAACGAGATTGTGAGGTAATGAAAGAAGGTTTTAAATACACTTATCAGGTTTTAATATATTTAATTATAGTGAAGTGGAAGTGAATAAGAACTATTTCCTTTTACTATCTAAATGGTTAAATTTTGTTCCAGCTAAGAGATGTGACATCAGTAAAACTATTATAGATTTAAAAATGTATATAAGGAAAATAAACTTCCAATTAATGTTTGAAGAGAAAAATACTATTCAAGACAATACCAACATCCTACAAAGGGTGAGCATTTATAACCTAACCTTGCATCCCCAGTTAAAAAATCTTGAGAGTAATATCGAGCATGAGTTAAGGAAGAATTTATATAAAAGCAGAGTCCCCTAAATTTAATGTTAGAAGAGAGAAATTTATTGTATGAGTTAAAGGACAATAAACAGTTAAGGGTTATGAATCCATACAGGGGTAGGGGTTGTTATAGGTTCATAGGTTCATAGGTAGGTACTAGGCTATTGGCCCTAGAGCCTATACAAGCCTAGCCAAAAAAGGTGCCCTGGCTTTCGCCACCCAAGAAAATTATTTTCCTGTGCTCCTGTCAAGCAGAATCACAGAAGTGATCCCCAGGGTGAATTTCCTATTACCCATCCAATCATCAAGATTTTTCTTGAAGAGTGCTAATGAGGAGCTCTGTTTGACATAGATAGGTAGTCTGTTCCAGAGTATGGGAAGTCTCTGGGACAGGGATCTATCCCTTCAGCATGTTCTGTTTATTGTGATGACAAGGTTTAGGTCCCTAGAGCGTGTAGTTCAGAGGGATTGGGATTTCTTTAAGTGGAGCATGTCCAACAGCTCTGGGTTTGACATAGCTTTGTATGTTAGGCAGAGATTGCCTGTGAGTAGGTGATATGCAATGGAGTAAAGCTGGGTTTTTTTGAGACAGTCTGCGTAAATCATCTGTTTGAGGCCAGTAATCCACTTTGTGAGGTATTTTTGTGGCCTTTCCAGTTGTTGTAGATGTCTTGTGAGGTACATACCAAAAGAGGCATTGTACTCTATAATGGGTCTAATGATTGATAAGCAGAGGGGAACAATGACCTCTTTTTTTCTGGATGAGAAACCTTTTGTGATGAGGTGTGTCAGATAGAAGGATTTCCTGACCACTGTGGCGATGTGATTATCAAAGGAGAGACTACTGTCCACCTGTGTCCCAAGGTCTCTTATCACACTTTCGGTGTTAAGTAGACTACTGCCTATGTTGTAGTTCATGGGTACAGAGTTTTTACCAAAGGGGATGACAATGCAATTTTTGGCATTGAGCTTGAGACAATGGCTTTGACACCAGCCATCTGTCTCAGTGAGGCCCATTTGTAGGATGTCCACATCGTTAGGAGTTTCGATTATGGCTCCTAGTTTGCCATCATCTGCGAATTTAGTTAGCCAAAAACCATCTATGTTAGCCTGTACATCAGAGAAGTAGATACCAAACAAGGGAAGACCCAGGACTGAACCCTGTGGTACTCCACTTGTCACTGGTCTGAAGTCTGATTTGGAGTCTGCTACTTTCACAGTGTGGGTTCTGTCAGTAAGCCAGTTGGCAACCCATCTTATGACATAGGAATTTATACCTAGTTTAGTGAGTTTATCTATAATTCCAGAGTGGGGGATGGGGTCGAATGCCTTGGCGAGATCTAGATAGGCTGTGTGAACCACCTTACCCTCATCTATGGCTTTGGTGACTACTTCAAAGACGCCTATCAGGTTTAGGAGACATGATCTGCCTTTTACAAACCCAGACTGTGTGGGGTCCAGAGTTTGGAGATCTCCATTGTCTTTGTTTATGAGTTCCATGATGATACATTCCATGCTCTTGCAGACCAGCCTCATCAGGCTAATGGGGCTTTAGTTTCCAGGGTCTGTTGTGCCCCCCCCCCTTGTGGAGTGGGATAACTGTCACGGTGCACCATTCAATGGGCACAAAGCCTGAGGTGAGGCTATGATTGAAAATGGTACTTAGGTGGGGTGCCAGTTCATTCTGTAGTTCATGTAGAAGGCAGCCTGGGATGTTGTCAGGTCCCATGGATGCTGTGTTCTTGGCTTTGGAGAGTTAGGTTTTTACCTGTGCAACCGTGATTACAGGAACTTTGCATTCTTCCGATATAGAGATGGGCCCTTTATGGGATGAGAGAGGGGTAAAGTTAGCACTGAACCTATCTGCCAGGATGTTGATAATATCAGTTGGTTCTGTATATTTAGTGTACTTGTGCTGTAACTCAGAGCAGATCTGAGTGTTGCCATTGAGATTCTTGACATAGCTATAGAATGCTTCGTGGTTGTCTTCAGAATCAGTGGCAATATTGTTTTCATAACTAGCTTTAGAGGATTTTATGAGGGATCTCAACTTCTTACTGAGGCTGACCAGGGAGTTCCTCCAATCGTGGGATTTTACTTTTTTTTGCAACAGTTTCTTTCATCTGTTGTAGAGTTTGTTTATGGCAGAAGACCACTAGATTGGCTTCCTTTTTTGGAGGATAGCATCTTGGTTCTGTTAGGGATAGCACGATCCATGCACTCGTGTAAGTGCTTATAAAGTGCATTTATGTAGGATTCAGCAGTCGTACCTCTAGTGTCCATCTGCATGGGTGTTGTGAAGTTTGCCACTTCTGTCTTAAGAAGCGTGAAGTTGGCTTTGGAGAAATTTTTTACAGTTGTTTTCCTAATGGGGGTTGGGAGCGGGATGTGGATGCCTAGGGTGATTAGCTTGTGGTCGGATCTGAACAACGAGGAGCTGACCTCTGGTGTGGAACACTGGTCACCCATGTTGGTGATGACCAGGTCTAGGATATTGCTGTCCCTGGTGGGGGTGTGGATAAGTTGATCCAAGGCATTGGAATTGATGATTTCCAGAAAACTTTCAGCAAAGGAGTTGGTACGTGAGTAGTTTTCCCAGTTAATGGTAAGGTAGTTGAAATTACCCATTATTAGAGTGTTGGGTTGTACCTTAATATTGTCCAGTGTATCAAGAAAAGAGGAGTGGGAATCCTGGGGCATGGTGGGGGATCTGTAGCAAGGTACAATCTGGATTGCGGTTTTGCCCAGAGTTAGTTGAACTTGGATAATCTCGAATGCATTATGCTGAGCAACTAGCTTGGAGGTGTGGATATCCTTAATGAATACGGACACGCCTCCACCTTTAGTGTTTTGGTCCGGGTTTGGTTGCCGAAAGGTGTGGTATGAATTATAGCCTGGTAATGCAGTTATGGTTATGAACAACATTATGTATGAGGCTAATATGTTAGAAATCTTAAATAATGACATCAAGTATAGAGAGATATCCCATAATCATATCAATATAGCATATAGGAAGATTTATGTGGCTTTGAATGACCTAATATTAGAAGGTTTTATAGATAATAAGTTGTTTGAGTTTTTACATAACCCTCAGCCACAGGTTCCTGCTATATTTGGGATACCAAAAATACATAAAAATGTGCATGACCCACCCCTTCGACCAATAGTGGCTGCTGAGGGGTCGGTGACTGCCCCACTGGCCAGATATTTAGATGTAAAATTAAAGGGCATAGTTATGAAAAATTATACTATATTAAAAGAATCATGGGATTTTTTGAGAGTGGTTACACCAGGAATTTTTGATAATGACACAGTATTTATAACCATCAATATTGTTGATTTATTTGGATCTATACCCCACAGTATTGGTATTCAATGGGTGGAGGAATATTTGAGGAATGATGCCCATTTGAGCTCTGATGATATACATATATTACTCATGGAATTGGTACTGGAACATAATGTTGTATATTTCCAAGGGGAATTTTATCAACAGATCAGTGGGGTGGCAATGGGTGCGAGGTGTGCCAACTTGGTATTATTAATGTGGCAAAATAAATATATTTTGAATAGTAAATACCAAGAATGTTGGACGCTATATAAGTGTTTCTTGGATGATATTATTATTTTTTGGAAAGGATCGTTTCAGATGTTCCTAGAGTTTTATCAATATATAATACAGTCTACTGATTTTTTTAATTTTACTTATAATATAGGACATAAGGAAATAGATTACTTAGATGTGACTATTTATAAAGAGGATGGAAAATATAATTTGAGAGTTTTTAGGGAAAAAAAACGTATTCTAATTCAATACTTGATTTTTCTAGTGCCCACCCTTACCACCAGAAGAAGGGTATTGTTAAGGGTCAATTTGTCAGAATAAGTCGGATGACTTCAAGTGAGGAAGAATTTGCTAGAGAATGTGAAAAGTTATGTAATATGTTTATTGAGTGGGGTTACCCTGTAACCTTGATTGAACAAGTTATGAATGAGGTCAAAGGAGAAAGGGAAAATAAATATGCCCCCAATTTAGGTGTAATAGATATAACTTCAAAGTCTATGCATTGTGAGACTGATTTTAAACAATGTGATGAGATTTTTTGTTCAGCATTTATCACTGATTTCAGTGGTGATTTGGGTATTATTAGTAAGACTGTAGAACAAGAATGATTTAGGTTTAGTAAATTGTCTGATTTAAAGCTGGATTTTGATACCCCTTTTAAATGTATTTATAGGAAAGTGCTTAATATTATGAATATTCTTCAAGGTCAGCAAAAGGGCAAAGGGAGTACAAATCAATGTAGGTGGGGGACATTTAAATGCAGTAGGTGTGCCTAGTGTCCCTACATTATTAATAAAGGATTCCATTGTTTGGATCCTAGAAATAGAACCTTAACAGCAAAGCAGTATAGTAATTGTGATAGTAGCGGTGTTATATATTTAGCTATATGTGTATGTTATGCGTTCTATGTAGGTAAAACTGAGAGGAAATTAAAGAGAAGAATATATGAACACCTCAACGCAATTCTTATTAAAAATATTAATAATGCCCTATACAAGCATAGCACACAATATGACAGGGCTAAATTTGTTTTTTTTTGTCCTAGAAGAAATTCCTAAAGATACGAGAGGGGGAATGTGGGAGACGACAATCGAATACAGGGAACTCAACTGGCAGATTTTGTTGGAGGCCAGTAGATCACCTGGATTAAATGATGCACTTTCCCTACTTCCAGTTCTTAGATTAAGGGCAGCTAGACTATAAATAATAGTTCAAATTAACAACTTTGTATTTACTAGTATGTTTATTTAACTATGTTTTTTATATTTATTTAATATTTTTAATGTAATATGTTTATATAGTTAATAAATGCATAAGAACTATTATTTATGTTTATATAAAAATGTAATAGATTTTCCACTAGAGGGGGTATTCACCATTCGGAGACTTTATTATTTTAACATGAAATGGATGTACATTATGATTGTTTTTATTTGTAGTGTGACCTACGTAATTATATATTTATTTAAAATGAAGTTTCAATAGAGTCTATGACATTTTATAGTGTGATTATTTATTTAGTATATATATGGAACAGTGTGTTTTAGTTATATAAATATTTATTTATATGTACTTAATTAATTGTAGACTTTCATTGGGTGATTTGAATTGGGGTGTGTATATAAAGGGTCTTTGATGTGGGGCTACTTTGTACATCTGATGAAGTGATAGATGAAAACGTATTGTTGATTTTTATCCTTACTGCTTTTATGCTGTGGAGAGCCTTCATTGCTGCAATAAATTGTGTTTTGTTCCATGAAGAGTTTGCCTGTTCTTGTTTACCATTGGGTTGCTGAGGATTGGTTTATTGGACTTAACAGCAATATTTTCTCTTTTTCTAAGTATTTTAACAGAGTCAGTGGGATACTTCTAGGTAAAATCCTTACAGACATAGTGTCTTCATATGTCATATGTATATGCCACACACTTCTTAAATGTTTGCAGGTAAAACATATACAAATAGTAAGTATACAATTATGTCAGTTAGCAGAATATACAGCATTTACAATATTTAGAGTATGAATGTGCAAAATTTAATGAAGAGTATTGAATCCAAGGACTTTAGACATTACTAAACTGATTGTGCATCATCAGATAATTATTACAGTTAGGAAGGTTTCAAAGACAATTTGACTAAAGAGATGTGTTTGTGATCAGTACTGATTTTGCTGAATCTACTACCTCTGTAGTAGCAACGTGTATACTAATAATATGTAATGTGATCTGATACTTTAGTTGTGAAATGTGCATAGTTATTTTAATTGTGAATATCTGCTGTAAGGTGATTTCATTTAGCTGGAAAACCATCTTAATATGTTCCAATAGCAAACAATGACTCGAGACTTTATAGTATCAGAGTACTTTAAGAGCTGATGCATGTCTGCTGCAACCCCACTCCCCAAACTACTACAGCAGATTCATAGCTATGTGCCAGACACAGGGATACCCCGGTACCTCTGTTATGAAGACAGGCTATTCATTGGGAAGTCTGTTCAGGTGAATGCAAAGCTGTTGTGATTTGCCTGATAAGACATATTGTGGGATTTGTGTCATCTCTAGCTGAGTGGGATTTCTTACTTTCCTAAGCTTACTGGTGCATAGACCAGTCATTTGTAGTATATTTGATGTAGCTGTCTTACCTTTTGATCTATTGTAAATATTTATATCACACATGTGGTGTTGGGTCACAACTTCTAGCAGACTCCTTTCTGAGAATACTTTGTTTAATCCGGAGCTTCTTTTTATTTGTCTGACCATTAAGTTTTCATATGTTGTAGTTCTTATTTTGAACTTCATGATCTGGGTCATTGAGTCCTCCTTCCATCAGATGGACATTTCTGTTCTTGTCTTTAGGAAGATGCTGTCTTCATCTTGACATCGGTGTATAATGTGACCTCAGTATTATTCTAATTCATACCAGACATGCTGTTGCTTAGTATTCACTGATTTAATTATCTTAACAAATTAATAACATCACAGCTTATTTAATTTTGTAGATTTAACACTTGCTCTATTTCAATAACAGATTGAAATAACATTTTTGTAGTCAGT
>NC_056751.1:463381688-463574188 GCF_019279795.1 Protopterus annectens
TGCAATAACTGCTGAATGACTGTGAATTATCTAAAAGTCAGTTCCTCAATTCCCTTTGAGAGTTTTTAAGCCTAGTTATCACTGAGCACTGAGATATAAAATGGATCAATGAATACTATTTTTCCCTTATTGCAGTTAAATGCTGAGTCTGCTTCCTATCATTGCTTGGGGGTATGCTCATGTCAAGGCTTTACTTACACAATAATCTAATTTCTGATATTTTTGTACACGTGATATGTTCCTCATCCTAAACCAAATCAATACATGCATACAAAAGGAAACCAGATATAATGCAATATCACACTCCATGCTGTCACTGTAATATGAAGGCATATGTAAAGATGAGGGACACAGAGGGCCAGACCTTATAACTGCTATCAGGGGCACTTCATACAAAAATTATTATATAGACTTTGCTTATTATTTTGATGTGCAGTGTTTTGGGTTAGCATTTTTTTTTGAGATTTAGACAATTTGTTTATGATATTTTGCATTTCAGTGACAAGAAACATTACATTTCATTTTAGAATTCTGTTTATATTAATAACTGAGTAGAAAAAAAGAAGAGTTACATGGAACTGCAACACAAATTTTTTAAGAAATATTATAATAATAATAATAATGGATAGTTCTAAGAATTTTATACAAGGCAGAAAAAAATCTGTGAGATTTGCATGATGCATATTGTTTCTATAAGCCCTACTTCTGTCTATCTCTAGAGACCAGCAAATGCAATGCACTATATATAATGTCAGACCTAGCACTTGTACATGGCACCACCATACCGCTCAACCTCTTAGTGCAAAAAACTTGGACAAAGCTATAAATAATGGGGGGACAAAGGCCCAAAAATAGGGAATTTTTTAAATATTGCTCTTACAAAGTTAGAAAATAGGCAGAGCAACAAGTTTTGTATTAGCATGAATTTTCTGAAGGGTGTATAGTCTGAAACTCAAATGACTGTCATTATTTTCTATATTCAACCATTGATGATTTGCCAATAAAATACAATTTTATGAGAAACAGACCAAAAATATGAGGCAAAAATCTGGACATTCTGTGAAAATGTGTACAGCTGAGAGGTATGGGTACCACAGTCCCTAATCCCAGATATAGTGCTGCATTCTTGACTGTTAATTATGGTCTAGCTTGGACCCTAGCTCACTGCTAGGTATAGCTTAATCAATGGGACTTAGCTGTCTCAAATCATCCCTGCCAGAATCACTCCCGTCCTCCTCTGACTGGTTTCTTTATCATACAGTACAACTGCATGAACCATTGTTACTGTGTCTTCAGTCAGAGTGGCATTTGTCTGTGTCTTACAGCTGGCCTAATACCTTTATATGTGGATTCCCAGTAAAATTTTCAAACATTCTCTTCATATTATTCTTCCAGTTAATTAACTTGATCTCCATCCTTTCATGAATTATTTTTAAAATACACTTTCAGTAAGGACTGACTTAAGATGAAATACATGACTGATCTTGTTCAGGCTTTCACCGACTTATTCCTATTCAATCTCTTTGAGACTGAATCCTACTTCTTGCTTTCTTCTTGTCTGTTGTATACATTCTTTTGATGCTGCCTTTCTTTCCTCTTCATGAGTGACCTGTTCTTAAGTGCAGAGGTATAGATGCAAGCAGAAATGGGGCACCTACCCTAGGTTCAAGGTCTTGGTAGCTTGATTGGCCACTGTCAAAGGGGTGGAATGTTAGTACCAGCTTTCATTCCTCCAGCTCTTTTTGCCTCTATGAGCCCCATCACTGAGTGCTTGCCACCAAGTCTACCTAAAACGGCTTTTCCCCTGCTGCTCAGCTCCCCTAGGGACATAGAAATGCCAATCACATCTGCCGGGCTTCAGTTCTGCTATCTGCTGTGTCAATTTCAAACACAGTACCTCAAGTCTACCTAAAGAGTCTTTTCCCCTGCTGCTCAGCTCCCCTAAAGACACAGAAATGCCAATCACATCTGCCCAGCTTTGGTTCTGCTATCTGCTGTTGCAATTTCAAATACAGAATCTGTATGTGTCACAGTTAGTAAATTAGCTGTTTTTTATCCTGGGCCTTGCTCTCTTACACTCCGGTGGCAAGCACAGGTGTACTGGGCTGTATTGTCCCTGCACATTCTATCAGTTCTCCCCAAGACCCATACTCATATTTGGCCTGCATTTTACTACTTTCAGTCAGCACTAAACAGCTCCCCTTGTCCTACATACAGCTATCGGAGCAGCAACAACAGTTTAATGCTTGCTTACCTGTATGGTTGCTCGTACTCATAGCCGGCCTTAGGCATAGCCCAACTAGGCAGCCGCCTAGGGTGCCGCTGTTGCAGGGACACTTTTCCAATATTTATTTGGTGTAGGTAGACCAGGATGGGTGCACCGTGTGGTGTGGGGACACCACAGAGTTGTTTTGCCTAGGCACCTGTTGACCTTAGGCCACTCCTGATTGCACTAATTGGTTTTTGAGAGTTTTGTCTATTGCGACCTGGGTCAGTAACCTGCATGGTTTCTCCACCAACCGTTTTGCCTTTTTTCACCACCCTGGCTCCCAGCTGCATGAAACTTGATAGTTAAGTTACCTTACAGTTCCTCCTCCAACCAATCAGGCAAGGACAAACGTTTTGTGATACCTGGCCTGAGAAAGAGTGCCATTTTTCATTCCAGCTCTTTTTCCCTCTATGAGCTCCATCACCAAGTGCTTTCCAAGTAAGTGTGCTGTTTTTCTACTGTGCAATTTTTAACTGTGCAATGACTTAAACTACCTTTAAATATTTTACCTCTGAATGATTTATTATCTTACTGTGATTGTTAAACTGCATTTAATTACATTGCTTGTCCGCCTTATGTTGTGATGCAGGGTTGTTTACCTGTTACCTTACAGCATTAAGAACAGAAAGCCCATACAGATTATAAACTGCTGGTTACATGCTGCTATACATGTTATATAAAGTTTGGACCCTAAGATTGAGACCCGCTAGAACTTATAATGCAATACAGCCATACCATGCTGCTGTACTCTGTTAAAAGCCCTATTTTGAGAAATACTTTTTGTAAGTGCATTTAAAGGGATAGAGTCTTTGTCATCATACTAACTCCATGCTGCAGTCCTTGATGTAAAAGCTTAATTTTTAAGAATTACTTTTTTCTAAGTGTATATAGGGGACGGGGTCACTGCCATTGTACTACAGCAATGCTACTAAATTTGAAATAAACAGCTGTACTTGAGAATTAGGTTTTAAGTTTGACTAAGGGGATATATTCATTGTTATGTGTCCTAATCTTTAATGAGTTGTATTAGCTCAACACTGCAAGACTTGATATAAAAGCTGTACTATGAGAATTTATGTTTTTAAGTTAAGCCATACTGCTACTTAAACCAATGTTTTTCTGACTCTGAACCACTATAAACTGAATGGTTAGTTTTGTATGCTACAAGTCTAACCAAGTGGATTATCTATGTGCTGTGCTCTAATTTCCATAGACAATGCTCGGGTTTATGCTGCACTCTCTAAGGTGAGTGCTTACAGGCTACTCAGACCTGTTTGATATTCCAACTGTTTATCCCAATCTGCTGAAACTGCGAAGTGGTTTACTGTGCATACTGCCTTACAGCTGATTTAGAGTTTTGAACAGTTACTGCGATATGGCATTCTAGCTGCCTTTGCCTTTCTCTACTCCCTGCATACCTAAATGACTGCCTTTTAAATTCTCCTAACTGACTTTTTCTCTCTCTCCCCTTCCTTTTTTCCACAGCAAGTCTATCTAAAGAGGCTTTCCCCTGCTGCTCAGCTCCCCTAGAGAAACGGAAATCCCAATCACATCTGCCAGGCTTCAGTTCTGCTATCTGCTGCAGCAATTTCAAACACCCTACCTGTATATGTCACAGTTAGAAAATTAGCTGGTTTTTATCTGGGGCCTTGCTCTCCTGCACTCCGGTGGCAAGCACAGGTGTACTGGGCTGTACTGTCCCTACACATTCTATCAATTCTCCCCCAGACCCATACTCAGTTTTGGCCTGCATTTTACTACTTTCAGTCACTAAACCACTCCCCTTGTCCTACATACAGCTATCCAGTCAGCAAAAACAGTTTAATGCTTGCTTACCCATACTGATGCTTGAACTGATTGTTTTTTGAGAGTTTCATCCATTGCCACCTGGGTGTTCACACTCCGTTTGCCCTTTGGGCACACTCTGCTCCCCTACCCTGCCCCCAAATCCCAACCACCCCCAATACTCCTACATTTATTTTCACTATTTGGTCACACCTCCATAATTACAATCCAATCCAGCATCA
Source organism: Protopterus annectens (assembly GCF_019279795.1). Taxonomy (NCBI): domain Eukaryota; kingdom Metazoa; phylum Chordata; order Ceratodontiformes; family Protopteridae; genus Protopterus; species Protopterus annectens. Next base: position 463,385,985 of record NC_056751.1, read on the forward strand.
AGTCTTGCATAACCCCTCCCTATCACGCCCACAGTCAGTTTACAAAACACTTATATCTCTCTCTCCCATACTCCTTCCCTCCCCACATAGCTAGAGCTAAATCTCTACAATCTACTAACTTTCATTCTCTACTTCAATACCCGCTCATTTCCATGCCTTCCAGACTCTTCCAAACTCTACAATCTAGAAACTCTTCTAAATCTCTACAATCCAAACTGTCATTCTCTGCTTCACTACCCACTCATTTCCATGCCCACCAGACTCTTCCAAACTCTCGATACCCCCTTCCCCTTTCTAATATTATTAATCCCCTATACCATGCAACCTCCTACTCTACAACCCATCTCCCTCCCCCCTTCTCTCCCCTCTCCTATACCCCTCTTCACAGAACACATCACCCCACTCCAAAATACTTCTACTCCATCTTCGCCTCTCTGATCCAACCTAACTTCCTTCACCACTTTACACTACAAATTCTTACTACCACAACTAAGCTACATATGACTAAATCTACAATACATTTCCCCCTGTATTATAAAAGAAAACCTAAACCTATAGTGCTAACTCTTCTCAATACCCTCCACCTGGCAGGCGACATCCACCCTAATACGGTCCAAATTCATCTGTAGATATTACTATTCATATCTCCAGCCACCCCCTCACCCAGAAAACTCTTCAACTCTGTACTCTCAATGCCCAAAGTTTATGTAACAAAGCTTCTGCATTTCAAGCCTGGTTAAACAATAACCAATCAAACATCATAGCTGTCTCTGAGACATGGCTCAAACCCCATATCTCTGACTCTGAAATACTACCTCCAGGTTTCCAAGCCATTAGGTGTGATCGAACAAATAAAAAAGATGAAGGTGTCACCCTAATATACTCTAACCTATTCTCTATAATCCCCTACCCAAACCCTATTCCTCAATTTGCTAATGCTGAACTTGTAGCTTGCCTACTAAAAATAAATAATCATAAAAATCTCTGCACCATTTCCCTTTATATCCCACCAGGAAATAATATTCCAAACCTTGAAGAAATTCTCTCATGGGCCTCAACCAATATAAACAATGAAACATATATACTAGGTGATGTAAACATAAACTGGGGAACATCCATAACTCTACACCCTCCCAATCCATCAGTGTACTCACCTACACCGAAATAATTAATTCCATTACCAGACCCAATAAATCTAAACCCCCAGGCACTACCCTTGACTGGATCCTAGTCTTCCACCCAAATATAATCACTAATTCTGGCACCATTCCTGACTCCATCAGTGACCATCTCCCTGCTTTTGCCCTCCACTCAATGTCCTCCTCCCTGCACCAACACCACTACATACACATAACGTCAGTAACTTAGACCCCATCATATTCTCAAATACTCTCAAACAAATCAACTGGAGCACCCTAAAAACACTCTCTATAGACAATGCTGTGACTACTTTAATGTAATTTTTCTAAATACATTAAATAATGTGGCACCAGCAAGGACTAAACAAATAAAAACCAATTCTGCCCCATGGCTAACTAAAACTACCAAGCAACTAATGCACCAAAGGGACAAATCCTGAAAGCTATATTAAAAAAAAACAAACTCCCAAAACCCTCTTTCAATACCCTCAGCTCCATAACCTTGTAAAAAAAAACAAATCATTGGATATAAAAAAATCTTACTACATCAAACTTCAGTCCAACCATGCTAAAAACTCTATAAATACTCTTCTCAACCTAGGTACCAAAAACAATCCCTGCCCTGACCCCAGCAAATCTGATCAAGAACTAGTCTCATTATTCAACTCAATCTTTGTTGATACCATAGCTGAACTAACTAAAACCTTTCCCAACAGCCCTCCCTCTATGTGGACTTCCCCTTCCTCATCTACCCTACTTACTGTCCTCACTCCCCCCATCATCAACCTTAAACTAATATCTACCAACTACATAAAAACTGCTCTCCAAACTAAAACCCTGCTCTAATTCCCCAGACAATATACCCTCATGTTTTCTCAAATGTGCAACTGACGGGATTGCTTTCCCTATTAGCATCCTAATCAATAGAGCCATACAGGAATCTTACATACCCAAACTCTGGTGTAAAGCCTATACTCTACCTCTCCATAAAGGTGGTAAAAACACAAACATCTCTAATTTTTGCCCCCATAGCAATCCTCTCTCCAATCTCCAAAATCTTAGAAAAATGCATCCATCTCCAACTTATGCCTTTCCTAATTCAATACCATCTCCTCACCCCAACCCAACATGGATTCTGACCTGGGCACAGCACTACAACAGCTCTCGTCTCAGTCCTAGACACAGTCAACCGTGCCCGAGATTCCGGGGAAATAGTATCCACAGTGCTTCTAGATCTCTCCAAGGCATTTGCTACTGTTTCCCATACCCATCTTCTGGGCCATCTCTCAAACCTAAATCTTTCTCAAAATCCTCTCTTCTGGTTCTCAAGCTACTTGTCTGATAGATCTCAGGCTGTGAAATGGAAAAAAGGTATCTTTCCTTTTCTCTTCTCACCCCAACCTGCATACCTCAAGGATCGATTCTTAGTCCAATGCTGTTCAATATCTTTATCAATACATTTCACTCTGTTATTGCTAACAGTAAAACTATCCAATATGCTGATGACTTAACTCTAGTCTGCTCTGCCACCAATCTTTCTGAACTTCTAACTAATACCCAGACTGCCTTCTCAACCACAGAGGCCTGGATGCTCCAAAACCACCCCTCCCTAAATGCAACCAAATCTAAAATATTAATCTTCCTATCATCAAAATCCTTTCCTTTTGATAAAATCTTTTTCCAAATTCTATACCAAAACAACTCTACTATTGAAATTGTCCCCATGCCAAATTGCTGGGTGTAATCATAGATGAGCACCTATCATATCATATTCTTCAAAACATAAAGAAAACCCACCAAAAACTCGGCATGCTATACAGGAACAACCACTTACTCTCACTCCATACCAGACATACACTTGCCTCTGCTTACCTCCTTCCCTCCCTAATGTATGGTGCTCCCCTACTAACCAATCTAGCTGTTTCCCTTATTTCCAAACTAGGAAACTGTTACAACAAAATTTCCAAATTCGCCACTAACACCAAAAACTTCTCCCATCATTGCCTTACCCTTCACTCCTGAAATTGGCTAGAACTTCTTAACTCATCACAGTTCCCAGACTACTCTTCAACCCCACTAAATGCCCAGCCCTCTCAAACATCCTTTCCCCCTATGTTCAAAATAGAACTCTTAGATCTATACAACAAAACTTAATTATAGTTCATAAACCTAAGCGTATACCAGGAAACTACTCCACTCTTTCTCCTTAGCCAAAAAATGGAATTCTCTTCCTCCTACCCTAAGAACATTGCAGAACATGAAAAACTTTAAAACTCAACTTCATTCCCACATCTCCTCTACCTGGAAATGTAATTGCATTCTTACAACATAGCTCATCCCTTCCAGCCCTATATAACTAAGCTTCATCTCATCTACCTTATACTAACTTTCTTCAACCTAATACGAACAAATAATACTCCAATAATCTACCTACTCTAAACTGCTATCTTAAAATCTTAAATTTCTACTTATTCCATTAGGTTTATAAATATGGCTTCAAAATCAATAATGTCAAATTACATTTAACTGTCTGATGAATATTGTAAAGTTTTCTCTTGATTTGTAAATATGCTTGTATCTGTTGATTTGTAAATAAGCTTCTATTTGTATTTTACACCTGTTGCATTTTCTTCGGCATTACTACTTTTATTTTGTATCCTTAGTGTAATTTGTATAGTTTGGAGCTTTTCTCCCTGGGCCTCCACTGAAAACAGGCTCCTTGGGCCCAGTGGACTTCTCCGGTCATCAAACTGGTAATAAATAAATAAATAAATAAATAAACAAACAAACAAACAAATAATAATTCTGAAATGAATACTGATACTGTATGTGTGGTCAAGGCTGAAGAGCTCATGCACTGTGTCTGTGGTACTTTAACTGTAGCAAGCCCAGTATTAGGTTTGGAGGAAGGGATTTGCTACAATTTCTTTTTTTTTTTTTTTTGTTATCAACATCTGGTAAAGGTGCTCAGAATCTCAAACCCACTAGAAATTACTTTTCCCTCCTTTTTTTTTATTAAGCTATCCTTAGCCAAAACAATCCTTACTTTTTATTGCTTTTTTATAGCTAAGGACAGCTTACCAGTAAGCGATGTTCTCCATGAGCAAGATGGGGGCATTCCAATGAAGGCCTTGCTATTTAAACTTGAGCAATTACACATCTTCACATTTCCTCATCAGTAGCTCAATGGAAGCATGTGTGATTGAGCTGGCTTGCAGTGACCACATGGGTGAGTACTCTTGATTTTGACTTGGTAAAAAATGTATGCATTTTCGAATAGCAAAAAAAAAAGAAAAAAGGATGTAATATGGTTTAATTGGTTCCTTTAGACTCAAAGTCAGTGAAAAAAAAACCTTTCAAACATTAAGAGCATTATGAACATTGCTGCCAGGCTAATTGACAAAGTAAGGGCAGCTCTCAGGGTAATTGGCCCTTATTCTGAGTCCTTTTGGCCTGCTTACAACATTTCCCCCATTAGCCTAGTTTTTAAAAAGCAGTAAGGGGAGTACAGGCTGATTTACCACCTCTCTTACCCTGATGGTTAATTAGTCAATTACTTCATTGACAAGGAGCAATCCAAGGTTTATTATTCTTCCCTAGAACAGGTGGCAGATGTCATCATAGAATTCTTGAACCCCTGGCTTTGCAAGCTAGATATCCAGTCAGCCTTTTATTTTTTGCCCTTTTGGGCACTAAAACTGTCCCCTTCTGGGTTTTCAGTTTGATGGGAAATATTTCTTTGACACTGCCATGCCCATAGGATGCTCTGTAGCATATGCTGCGTTTAGTCTTTTCAGTATTGTGCTGTACTGGTGCAGGCAGGAAAGGGCACCTTAGTAATCAGCACTCTACAACCTTAATGACTTTTTAATTTTGAGTGAAGGTCAGGAGGGAGCAGTGGAAGAGATAGCTTTATTCAAAGAAATTTGAGCTAACTTAGGGGCTCCTTTGGCTAAAGACAACTCAGAAGGGCTGAGTCAGGCTTTGATATTTTTGGGTTTGGCAGTTGATGCAACTGGCAGGTCTTTTAAAGTTCTGCAGGCAAATTGGAGCACCTCAAGTTAACACTTCTAAAGCCTCTGGGGTTTAAGAAGGCCTGTACATGGGAAGGAATGCAGCTTCATGGCATATTGAATTTTGCTTGCAGAGCAATCTTGCCAGCACCTTTCTCTGGTCTATTTCTAATTTGCTCAATGGAAATAACCACAAGCATTATAAGGTTTGCCTTATGAGAAGGGTCAAGGAAGACCTCCATCCTTGGTTCACATCTTTGAGCTCATAAGTTTTTATGGGTGTGGCTGGTGGGATTGGAATATGTGGATACTTTCAAGATAGCTGCTTTGCAGGGAGGTGGCTGTAGTCCTGGTTGGAAGAGAGGAAAAGGGACATTACCTTCCTGGAGATCTTTCTTTTTTTTTTTTTTTTTTTAATTTCTCCAAATATTTTGGGTTTCTAATGCAATGACGTGAATGGACCCCATTCCTAAGTCAAAGTACGATTAATGTTCATGAAATTAGTAATGTTTCCCTCTTCGATGCCAGCCAAAAGTGCTCTTCACAGCACCCGCAATGTGCCTATTTATGACTCCTTCTGTAATTCGTATGGAATTACATGTATTGGTAGCATATGTAAATATGATTGTTGACTCTTTTTTTTATAAGACCCACTGCTCCTATTACTATTGGAACTATCTTGGTATCTTTCTTCGACAATGATCTAGTTTCTGCTTGCAAATCCTGATATTTTATTGCTTTTTGTCTCTCTGAATGCAAGACAGTTTAGTCACTGGGTGTATGATTTCAATGATCAATGCTACTTTTGTCTTCTTTTCTTGGACCACAATATCCAGTTTTCTAGCATCTATATTTTGAACTGTTGGTAATGGGTAATCCCATGTGATATAGACTTCACCATTTTTTATGATGCTTTGTGGCTCATGTTTCCAGTGTTATTCAACCACTTTACTACCATAATGTTTGCACAATCCCCAGTGCGATAGTCTTGCCACATTATTATGCCTTTCAGTATGCAGTCCTTCTGTCATTAGTATGTAACAACCAGCAATGAGGTGTGTGACTGTTTCCAGTTCTGCTTTACAAAACCTACATTTGTCTGTTACTCCCACATGTGCAATGGACTTTGTTAACCAGTGTGTATGTAGCCCGCTATCTTGGGCTGCCAGTATTAACCTTTCATCTCTTGGTTTGAATTTGCCTCTCCTTAGCCATTCCTGCATTTGTTCCTGATCAGCATGAGGATCTTCCAGAATTTTTCTATACTTGCAACTATATTTAAGCTTTTTCCACATTTCTTGCCTTCTCATATGGTCCTTCACCTTATATTCTTTCTTTGTTTTTTTGACACATTCAGTTGCTGCCTGATTTTTATCTACTTCTGATTTGATTTCCATTTCTGCTTGGCACAGATATGCTTCTTCTAGATTAAGCAGAGAAGTCATCTTAGATTTATTCTCCTCATGTTTCAGAACTTTCACTAGGGTTTGGGTCTTGTGAGGTCAGTATATATGTGTGGAATCCCACAATTGCAGATCTATCCATGTAATAAATTTCAAGGAAGCTCATCCCTCCTTCGGAATGGGGAGTATATAATTTTGGTATACACACTGATTTTTATAAATCATTTGGTGAGCATAAAGCATCCTTCTTGTTTTCCTGTCTAATCTATCCAGCACATTTTGGAGCCAGTCAGTCACTCCAAAACTGTAGTTAGGACAGGAAGAGCAAATTGGTTTATAGCTTGGATTTTGTTCCTAGGTGTCAATGCTGTTTTCAGAATTAATTTAAGTCTTCTAAAGTACTGCTTAGTAAGTTTTATTCACATTTGTTCATGTTTAATTGTTGATCCTTCATTAATTCCCAAATAGTTATACACTCCCTCTTGCCCTAGTTCTTTTATATCACATTCCTGTCCCAAACTGATGTTTTCCTGTGCTGTAGTTTTCTTGCTTTAAAGGCTGCTTTTGCACACTTATCAACATCAAATGACATTCTTATATCATCCGAAAAAGTTTTGGTAATCTGCAGCTGTGCTTTCAGTTCCTCATCTGATGAGCTACACTGTTTTAAATTATTGACAAAGCGAAGATGATAAGTCTTTACACTCTGTTGTTTTCTAGGAGCCAAATTGTAGCCATGGCCTAAGCTGTTAGGTAAACAGCATAATGGATTAATGGCAAGGCAGAATAGCAACGGTGGCATAGAGTCACCCTGGAATATCCTCCTTGGAATTTTTATCCCTAGGATAATAATCTGCCCTTTATCATGGCTTAATAGTAAAGTGGTCTGCCACTGTTTCATGGTTACCGTAATGTAATTGATCAGTGTAGGATGTATTTTATACATTTTTAAGCACTCTTTTATCTTTTCTCCATGAATGTGCAATAATATCAAATGCTTTTTTATAGTCAATCTGTGCCATACTTAAATTCTTCCCCTTTTTACAGTTCTCTAGTATGACTTTATTTAACAACAAATGATCCTTTGTTCCATATGCCTTCCTTTTATTGCCCTTTTGTTCTACTGCCATAATTGAGTTTTCTTCTAAATGATTATAAACTCTGTTAACATCAGTTCCCATGTATAGTTTATATGTTGTCTTAAGGCAAGTTATTAGTATATAATTTTTAGGGTAGCTTGCAGGTTCACTCTTAAGTAGGAGCATTGTTTTGCCTGTTGTTAGCCAGGTTGGTGTCTGTTTGGGGTGCGCCTATAAATAGTTCTTACCCATGGCTAAATCTTCGTGCAAAGATGCTAATACTTTTAACCAAATGTTAGGTACTGCATCTGGAACTGGGGTTTTCCAACTAGTGGCTTTTCTTAACTTTGTTTCAATCTCTCTGGCTATTACTTCATTCCATTTCATATCCTGTACCTTTAAACTTCTTATTCTTTCTTTTATTTCTTCTTTCCATTTAGCATCTTTGTTATGTTCCACAGGATCTTCATAGATACGTCTCCAAAATGTATCTATTGCCTCTTTTTTTGGTGGTCTTTCAATTCCTTTTACCTTGTTTCCCAATTCTGATAAAACTTTTTTGGGTCATTAATAAATTGCTTATTTTGTACTTTTCCTTTATATTTATCTGAGTATCTTCTAAGTTTTTCCACCTGTGCTGAAATTTTTAGTTTGTTCTTTGCGATAGTGCATGATAGTTCCTAGTCTGTCCTAATACTGCACATTGCTTTTATTACATATATATTTCTTAGTACTTTTGTCAATCTATTCCCTCTTCTATAGTCTTCTAACAGTGACATTCCTTGTCTTAATTACTTTATAGTTTTCTCTGTTCTTTACTTCCATGATGGTATTCAATTTCTCCCCTTCCTTTCCCTCGCTACCCTGTATTCTTGTGATAGAACTTTATCAGTTATTAATTTAGCAGCACAGTAATATATCCTGTTTACATCTATTATATCGCATGGATCTCTATGGGCAGTCCCAATTAGTGCATTCATTTGTTTTATCAAACTTCTGACTTTTGTGTTTTTATTGATCTAATGCAGTCTGTTTCTCTCATTGATCTTAATCTATTTATCCATGTCTATTAAATCAAGCAGCTGTTCTCTTAGCTCATTATCTTGCAAACTGAAGGCACAGCCCTTGTTTTCCATTTCCTGTGGGTATTCTATAGAAAGGTCTATAGCATCTTCCTGTGGCACCTTCTCTTTAGTTTCATCCGGGGCCATCCGTTGCTCGGTCATATGGGAACTCACTGCCCTATCACTCCTCAACAGTGACTGCAACAGGGTTTCCACAATTTCCTGTTCCTTTTCTTGCTGTGTAGCTTCAGGTGAACATTTATACTGGTTTCCTGTGGAAGGCTCCAAAATATCTTCATATGGCACCTGACCAATTGTTTCCTCATCATCATCTTCTTTCAGCTGCTCCCATTATGGGTCACCACAATGGATCATCTGTTTCCATTTCTTCCTGTCCTCTGCATCTTGCTCTGTCGCACCAACCACCTGCATGTCCTCTCCCACAACATACATAAACCTTATCTTAGGCCTTCCTCTTTTCCTGTTACCTGGTAGCTTCATCCTTAGCATATTTTTCCCAATATACTCAGCATCCCTCCTCAGCACATGTCCAAACCAACATAATCTTGCCTCTCTGGTTTTGTCTTCAAACCTTCCAACCTGGGCTGACCCTCTAATATACTTATTCTTAATCCTGTCCACCCTTGTCACACCCAGTGCAAATATTAACATCTTTAACTCTGTCACATCCAGCTCTAACTCCTGCCTTTTTGTCAATCCCACTTTCTCCAACCCATACAACATAGCTGGTCTCACTATCCTCTTGTAGACCTTCCCTTTCACTCTTACTGGTACTTGTTTGTCACAAACCACTCCTGACACTCTTCACCACCCACTCCATCCTGCCTGTACTGTCTTCTTCACCTCTCTTCCACACTCACCATTACTCTGAACTATTGATCCCAAGTATTTAAACTCATCCACCTTGGCCACCTCTACTCCTTGCATCCTCACCATTCCTCTATCCTCCCTCTCATTCACACACATATATTCTGTCTTAGTCCTGCTGACCTTCATTCCTCTTCTGTCTAGAGCATATCTCCATCTCTCCAGGGTCTCCTCCACCTGTTCCCTACTCTCAGTACAGATCACAATGTCATCTGCAAACATCATAGTCTGCAGGGACTCCTGTCTGATCTCGTCTGTCAACCTGTCCATCACCATTACAAACAAGAAAGGGCTCAGAGCTGATCCTTGAAGTAATCCCACCTCCACCTTAAATGCATCCATCACACCCACCGCAGACTTCACCGCTGTCACACTACCCTCGTACATATTCTGTACCACTCTTTCATACTTCTCTGATACTCCCGACTTCCTCATACAATACCACAACTCCTCTCTAGGCACTCTGTCATATGCTTTCTCTAAGTCTACAAAAACACAATGCAACTCCTTCTGACCTTCTCTGTACTTCTCTATCAACACTCTCAGAGCAAACATTGCATCTGTAGTGCTCTTTCCTGGCATGAAACCATACTCCTGATCAATAATCATCATGTCCCTTCTTAACCTAGCTGCCACTACTCTTTCCCTGAACTTCATGCTGTGACTGATCAATTTAATCCCTCTGTAGTGACCAATTGCTTCCTGTTCCATGGGTTTCCCCTTAATTTGGATATCCATTGCTTCATACTCTTGTGGATCTTTCTGCATTTGATTTTCTACACTGAATCATTCACTTTGCAAGTACACCATAACCTCAGTTTCTATTTCTTTAACTTCTCCATTACTAATCTCCTTTTCTGCTTTTCCATTTTGTGTTCTTATTTTTTTGTATTGTAAAGTTGTCCATGTCTGGATTCCTTTGCCTGTATTTCTCTTCAAATATCTTTGGTGCTGGTCTTTTTGTATTGATTAGTGTTACTTTCTCCTTTTCATAAATATTACACCATATTAAATCTCCTTTTCTTTCCCATGTCCATATTTCTTCTTCAGATGTCTCCTGATCTTCCTGTTTCTCCTTACTTTGGGGACTCACTCCATTATGCTGTGATGCAACCTGTGTTAGACCTTCTACATGAAATCCTTCACTTCGCAGGCACTCCCTAACTTCAACTTCTATTTTTTTTTAACTTCTACTTTAATAATCTTCTTTTATACGTTCCATCTTTGTGATATTATTTTTTTATTGTGAAATTTTCCCTATTCGGATGTCTTTGCCTGTATTTATCTTCGAATATCTTTGAGGTTGCCTTCTTTATATTGATTAATTTGGCTTTTTCCTTTGCATAAATATTGCACCATATCAAATCTCTCTTTCTTTCCCATGTCCATATTTATTTTTTATACTTTTCAAATATCTCTAGGTTTTGTTGTTTATAATTTTGCACTTCCTCAGATGCTTCTTTTTCCAAACAGATCAAAGATTCTTGATCTATATACTGTTTTTTTTAGAAATCTGTTGTATTAATGAATGCAAATTTTCATTTGAAGCTTCTGACAGTTTTTCTTGCAGATGTATTTTTCTTTCCTCTAATTTCCTCTAATCATTTTGTATATTTTGTGTCTGGAAATTCTGGGCTTTTTGCATAATAGTAGCAATACATAATTTATTTTTTATCCTTAATAGTCCACTCTATCATCTTTATGGCTCTTCTTTGGCCTATCAGTTTTTGTTATTTTTATGGACTGCTACTTCCTTCTACAACAGGAGGGTGTGTCCTCCCCAGGGCCTGGCCTGGCCCCATTGTAGGAATGTTTCCATATTTTTAGGATTCTACACTGCCATTTTTTCCAGTCCTGGCACCAGTGCACCTACCAGGATTGGGCACTTTTTTATCCTGGGAATTATGCACCCAGCTATCTCTTTTAATTTTTGACCTACTTCTGTCCATGATATATGCTATATAAATACATTCTATATATCAATGTTGCCTTGGTGAGATTTTGTGAAAAAAAGGTTCACCTCATGAAGATACTCACCAAGACGTGAGGATGATTTCAATTTCAGCACTACTAGTCTCCTTTGCTTGCTGACTTTTCTTCTCTCCATTTGAAACCCCCTCAGATCTTTCCTATGTGGGTTGCCATATTAGTATTAGAGAAAGAATGATGTAATAATAGACATTTGTTTTGTTCGGATATCATTGCAGTCTCAATAAATTTTCTTTGAAGTTGAAATCAGTTCACTTCATCATTAAGCTCCTAGTTTTATTGGACTTGGAAATGAATTTAACCTTTTCTTACATACATATGCCTGGTTGCAAGAATGCAATAGTTGATAGCCTTTTGCATTTTTAGTTCACCAGGTTTTATCAGCTGGTCAGGGATGTGGAGCTTACAGTCACCTCCATTCCAACCAGAAGTCTGGCTAATTTGTGAAGATTAGTGACAACCTTGATAGCAAATTCATGAGCCTGAAGTGCAAGGAAAGTGTCTTCATCATCAGTGCAGGCATTCAAGGGTTTTTACAAGTCCTTGCCCAGCTGTCATAGACTTTGGGGATTGCCTTTGGTCCTTTGTTTCCTAACTTTCAGACACTCCATTGGAGATTCTCTCAGTATACTCAAGGTACCTTGGCGGCATTAGGCTGGTTGCCTTGTATAGTTGGTCTCAAGGATTTGGCCAGTCACTGTATGACTAGCAGGATGATCAAGGCTAGGGAGAATATCAAAGAGGTTTCAGAATTCTGAAGGAAGTCAATAGGATGCCAACTCTTTGCCATTATTATCAGGGGGTTGTTTGATGTAGCTCCAGATTTCCACACTTTCATAGTTCTGGCTGCTTTATTCACTTCCCTATATATTTGTGCTTTTCAATCTAGCAAATTTTTAAATTCATTGTACTTGGAGGAGATTGTAATTCACAGGGATTTTCCATTAATATGGGTTGGAAAATCTAAAATGGACCAGGCTGGCAGAGGAAAAGATATCCATGTGGATAGCTCAAGGTGTCTGGTTATTTGTTCAGTATAATGGTTCAGTTTATTACACAAGCTCACCCGTAGGGCTTCCCAGACAGGCCTTTATTTATTTATTTATTTATTTTCAGGGAATGGCAGCCTTATCAAGTTGGCTGAGGTTAATGCACTGCTGCATAAGGCTATATATGGGCAAGGCATACATCCCCATAGGGGACTTGACGAAGTGGGGTACACACCTATGAAAGCGCTAGTGTTGTTTTGTGTTTGGATGTCATCTGTTCTGGAATAAACTACATTGAAACTGGAATCTGCAGCCTGCTCCTGGTCCTTCTTTGGTTTGCTTACATTTGGACTATATTTGTTTTTTGGGCCTGGAGACTTGCATTTGGTGGTAGCTATTTTTCTGATGCTCTTTTATAATAAGCTGATCCTTTAATTTAGCTTCAGAGAGCCATTCTACCATGGTTCTGCAGAAAATGGGAAGGTGAGTATATGATGCTATTTTGTCATATATTAGGCAATAACCCATTGATTTTATGTCTCAGGGACAGAAGTTAACCGGATTGTGGGACATTCCTTCATCAAGAGAGTAGCTATTCAAGCCTTATCTCACCAGTCTGGGTATGTGGGTTTATTAGAGCATAGGAATTGGTTAGTTCATTGCTTTGGTTTTTCAGTACTGCCTTGATTCCAATTTTGGGAAGTTTAGTGCCAGCTGACATCCAGCTGCAGGTTGAATAAGATCTTAGTTATTCACCTTGGTGAAAGTGACCTGAATTTAACACAAAAGAGAATTTTTTTGGCAGGAATCCTTTCCATTATGCACTGGGTCTGTTCATTATATCTTGAACAAATAATGTTTTGGTTAATGATTGTGCCGCAGATCCATTGGGAAGGCACAAAGAAGATCAGTGCAATTGAGATGTTCAGGCATGTATTACCCACAGACTAGCTCAGGGATATGGTCAAGTCATCATTCAACATAAATATATCAATAGATTGGACTATGATTTTTATAGCTGTGATAGAGATCATTTGAATAACTTAGGTTTTGACTTGTTTAATTTAGACATTATCCTGGCCATCAAAGAATTGTTTAAGGTGAAGTCTCAAGGACTGTGGAAGTAAGGGATAGGCCATCTTGGACATGAGACTGCTGAGGAGGGAATGGCATGGAGGCATACCGGTGTACCAGCTGCCTTGCACGCCCCCTCCCTGTTTTCACCCTGGTTGTGCTCAATGGCCTCACCATGCTGAGTGGTTGGTTTCAGTTATCTAGTTGCCTGGCAAGATGTGTTTGAGTTTGGAAGCAAGTCTTTACAAGCAGGTCTGACACAGCTTGGTTTGCACACCTGGACCTTGAAAGCTTATTCAGAATTGGCTTGATTATGCCAAGTAGCACAACATTAATGGTTAATGGATGTTAATGTTTCCCCAATGACAATCAAGAAATACAAAGAAGGCAAACATTATGGTAGCCTGGATTCCAAAGAACGTACTCGGGCAATCGAAAAAATATAAAAATGTAATCCAGCAGATAAACCAAATGAAGAAATATTCAGTGTGCCACAGATTAAGTGCTTTCATCCACTCCCATTGTGGACTTCAACAGAACATGCAGCACATCAAACTAATTGTTTAAATATCACTTTTTTGGCGCCAATGGGCTGATTCATTTACTCCACACATTTAAAGTTGTATACTACCTATATACTATTATGTATGGCTGTATAACTTAACTAATGTGTTAGTTTTAATATATCATCACAAACATTCCGTACATACTCATACATAATAACAATATTAAACAATAATTTATATAAAAATGGTGAGTAGAAAACTGACATAAACCAAATAACTAAATGTTCATATTCTGTGACCTTATGCCCTAGCTACTAAAATGGGCTTAACAGGAATATTATCATTTAGACTGGGGGGGGGGAGTTGTAGCATCAATCAACAATTGCCACTGTACTTCCTTCTGCCCCAATATAGCCTTTATGTTGCCACCTCTAGGATTTGTCCTGACCTGTTCTAAAATACCAGACTTAAAGTTATGGCTATTCCCCCACTTCTCAGTGTGCCTATATAAGGCATTATTTTTGTCCTTTTTCCTAATCCTGTATAAATGGTCATAGATTCTGTTCTTAAGACATCTGTCGTTTTTTCCCATGTAGTATCTAGAACATACTGTGCATTTGGCTAAATATATTACATGTTAAGTATTACAGTTCCCTATTTTAAATGTAACCATAGTTTTGTTGATATTTCCCAACACTACCTTATCATCCTGTAATATAGCGTGGCATTGCCCACATGCCCCACACTTCTTGGTATAACCTTTTTTATTATTCATCCTAGTCATTTCCCCACATTTTTCTAGGCTACTCTTTAAATTCCACCCAGTCTTATAAACAAAAACTGGTGCCTCACCCACAACTTGTGTAATATTCTCATCTGCCGTTAGAATATTCCAGTTGTGCATAATAACTTTTTTAACTTGATTTACAAAAGGACTATACTCTAAAATACAAGCACGGTTGAAATGAAATTCACTACCAGCAGATGTATAAATAGGAGGCGGATTCTGTACCAACCCCGTACCTAATAAGGGATTGTATTTACCACCCCATTCACTTATGACATATCTGGTAATATCATTAATTAATCCTTTAGGGTACCCCGTTCACTAAACATACATCATATAAAGTTAATCTCCTGCACCGTATCTTTGTATTGTGAAGTCATTCTGGCAGCTCTAATACACTGCCCTTTTAATATATTTTCACTTCTTGGATGATTACTTGAATATTCTAGATAGGCATTACTAAATGTATCCTTCCTATGAATACATATCTTAAACCCAGTGGGTGTATGGCTGACAAGAGTATCCAAATAATCTATACCTTTAGTATTATAATTAAATGTGAATTTTAAATATGTACTTGTATTATTCAGATACTCAATAAATTGCTTAAATTTATCCAAAGAGTCATCCCATAGAATGAATATATCATCCAAAACGCGAGTGTATTATTTAATACTACCAACAAACTCACTCTTGAACACATATTTATCTTTCCAATCAAGCATGACCAGGTTGGCAAAGATGGGAGCACAAGCAGCTCCCATCGCTACCCCCCTGGTCTGCCTGTAATGTTCTCCTTCATAGAAGATATAGTTGTGATCCAAAACAATAGACATACATTATAATATGAGGCTAACACTATCCCACTCCATGCCACCATACTTCCTGATTCTGTTACAAAAGGCATCCAAGCCTTCTTGCTTCAGGATGCAGGAAAAGAGGTCAACCACATCAATAGTGATGTATATAAGTTCCCTTTTCCATAAATTAGATGTTAGTCTACTCAAAAAATCCTAGGAATCTTTTATAATATGTGGGACTCTGTCATAAATGTGTTTCAGCCTCCTGTCAATCACTACAGCTATAGGGAATGTCTTTGACTGACTGCCTGAAACTATGGGTCGGAAGGGAGGATTTTTTATATTTTTGTGCATCTTAGGGATACCTACTATAGTTGCTTGTATAGGGAACTCAGCTTTCATAAAGTTATAAATGTTGGGGCTAATTCTGTTCAACAAATAGAATTCTTCCAAGTACATATCTATATGCCTATATGCAATGTTTATCTCATTAATAGACACTACTTCATAATTTCCAGTCTGATGTAAAATGTCATACATTTTATTCACATACTCCAAAGAGTCATAGCTTACCACTTCTCCGACTTTATCGGGTTTCATGATCCTGATGTTATGGTCACATTTTAATTGTTGTAAGACTTCAATTTCTTCTACTGTCAAGATATTTCTAACATTTTTACCCATAAAGTTGTATCTGCAACTTATATATTTCTCTAGTGACTACTTTTTCATATGTGGCAATACTGGGATGTGTGGGGGGAACAAATGTACTTCTTTTTTTAAGTGTACAATTTTTCTTGCATATCTCACTACTATGGTATGTTGTCTTGTTAAAAAATACAGCTAAATTGAGTTTCCTCAAAAAAAGCTTAAATTCCATCAAGTTGTCCACATTATTAAAAGGTGTCTTGGGTATATGTGTCATAGCTCTGGACAACAATCTAAAGTGCTGGTGTTCCAATTTAAAACTAGTGTAATTATAAATGTTAAAATTACCTAAACTGTACACTACTCCATCAGTAGTTCTAATTACCGAAGCACCACTTTCATTCACCTGGCCTGCTTCCATTGCCCCCTCTGCTTGACCCACTTTTGGTTTGTTCTGTTCCAATATGGCCTGTGTAATCCCCCCTGCTCCCTGTTCCAATCTTTTTTCGACTGGGGAAAATACTGATGTGACCACCCCTTCTGAAAATTTGGTCTATAATGTTCTGTTCTATTGCTGTTTTCAAATCTATATGGGGGACACCCGTCATCTTTCTCTTGTTGGTAATGTTCCTGCTGACATGTATTTCCTCTACCAGTTTTCCCCCCATCCATAAACCTTATGAAGACTGTATTGCTCTAAATCCCTCTGTAACTTTTTGCATTTCTTCTTATAAATTTTCTCAGTCTTATTGTCAGCAATATCAAACTGTCTGTTGTATAATTTATGCCATTGAGTAAACAACAAATCATTAACTATGGCAACATTAAATTTTTCGACTTCATCTAATAAATAACTTAACTTTTCATCATTATATTTTATAATTAACTTCATGTATTCAAAACCAAACTTGTCAAACAATGCACTAAATTCATTGCAAATCTGTTCATTAATATGAATACCCATTGGTGCTTTAAAAAATCTCAAACCTACTGGTACAATTTTCAGTTGTAAGCATTTGTGTAAATATGCATTGTCCAATTTGATGCCTTTAATAACTCCCAATTTCTTCCCAAGGGAGTACATCCAATCTTTCAAAGTTCCATTGTGATTATTCCTCTCATGGCCATTGTGAGAGTCTGTATGGACAACACCATTTTCATTATACATATTGAATTCAAAATTAGAGTTAAAAAGGTAATTTAAATTATGATTGCCCTGAATAGTATTTGCAGAATTAACTGTGTTACACCCACTAGGTACACCTCTCCCAACAGTACCTGATTGAGCCACTGCTGTAGAATAAGTCCGAATAGGTATGGCTCATTTGGGTTTGGCCCCTTCTCTAACAGAATCCAGGCTACCATAACATTTGCCTTCTTTGTATTTCTTGGTTGATTAATGGATGTGTTATGCTATGGTGATATGTTGAGTTACTCTGGTATCACCAAAGTTGCCTAATGATGATTAATAAGTGGTCACAGCATCACTTTGATGTGGTTATTGACTCAGCCTAGAGGGCAAATTGTTATATTGTGGTGGTTCATAGCTAACAGTGAATTAAATGTAGCCACTTCTTGTTGCAGCTCTGAAGCCTTACAATATGCAGCCTGTTCACTTTTATTGGATTCTAGAGATCTTACTGAACAGCTCAGAAGGGTAAACTGAACTAGTTTCTTGTACTGTCAGCAGGCTAAGGTATAAAAGCTATTAATGATAAAATTTCTGTACATCTCCTGGTAGACTTTCTCTTCTGAAACACATTATATCGGGTCATTGGATGCACTATTCCTCTTGGATCCAATTTCATGCCACTACACAATTCTGCTTTCACATTCATAAACAAAAGTATGATATATGAATTTGTATTGCCATTTTTCCAGTTGCAGCCACATACTGATCTCTTCAAAATTGATTTACACTGTTAATTTCCTTGTAGATATATAGCTTTAGTCTTCATATTCTACCATATTTTACAGTGATGACGATTAAGCTGTACATTTAACATCATAATTGTCATGATAAAACTTACAAATGTTCTTTGTTAAATGCTGAGTAGACCAGTAAGGGGCTTGAAAAGATATTTGACAAATGAAACCAAGAGCATTTAATCAAAATAAAAATAAAATTTACATTAAGGGAATATATTATGTAGTGCAGCCATAATGATGATGGTTGATCTGTTGTTTTCTGATGTCTTGAAATGCTAACAAAGAAGAGACAGCTGCATATCACACACATACACACGTATATATATATATATATATATATATATATATATATATATATATATATATATATACATATATAATACACAACTCTAACTTGAGAGTGATGACGACAAGGGGAATATCATACTCTTGTTGAAACAGATATGCGTCTCACTTTGGAAGTTTTTTGTGGTGTGTTGCCTCAGAATGTGATAGGGACGGGACAGAAGCTATTTCATCTCTATACAAGGAGTATGTAGTAACATCTCCATGTAAGGTTGTTAAATGGGGAGCACTATAAGCATTCGATTTCCAAGTGCTCAAAGACCACTGTGTTGAAGCCAGGGACTCAAGCGTCTTATAACTTAGATAGGCTGCCACTTGTGTTCAAACTAGAATACGAGTTCAGACAAGCATTTGCCACAGCTTACCCAAACACAATATTCTAGTTTGAGAAATGTAAGTGCTGCATGGTGATAGTAGAGTGAAAAAGAGGGTTGGAGTATGGATTAGGGCACCAGCCTGAAAAGAAATGTGATGTTTAGGGAGGCGGAGACATTTTAGGTTTAGTAAGAAAGAAGTGGGGTTTTAGAGTTAGGGAGTAAGGACGTCTTAGAGTTAAGCAGCAAGAAAAGCATCTCAGGGTTAGGGAGTGGGAGGGGAATTTAGGTTTAGGGTGCAGGAAGAAATTTTTAGGGTTCAGGAGTGAGAAGGGAGTTTTAGGGTTAGGGGAACAGGGAGACATTTTAGACTTAGGGAGTGAGAAGGGAGTGGTTCTAGAGTAAGAAGGGAGTCTTATGGTTAGGGAGCAGAAGGTGGATTTTAGGTTTTGGGAGATGGAAGGGAGTTTTAGGTTTAGGGTTCTAATAGGGCTATATACTGTTCTAGGATAGGGTGTTGGGAGGGCTATGTAGTTAAGAGACATCAAGTATGTGGGAGTTTGAGCACTTGTCTGTTTTTTTGAGCAGGTGACAGCAAGCGTGTTACAAGCTACTAGCAGATGAGCACCTGTGGTAAATCCTGCTAAATGTACTATTATGGCATTAAAGCTTGATGGTGCAAACTAAAAATTACTTAACCACTTCTTTCAAAATTTAAGATAATGTGAAAAATGCACTGCAGTGGTTCACTTGCTCTTCTGTCTAATGCTGCAGAAAATTATTCATTTCTGTACTCATCAAGCTACATGTAATACTTGGTTAGGAAGGCAAACGTGTAGCAGCTTTACTTCAAAGGATTGTGGTCTTTTTTTTCATAAAGGAAGGTGATAGGCATATATGCAATCAATTTGTGTTGGTGTCAGAATTAATAAGTGATTTTTCTCTTCTGTTTGCAGGGCATGACCTTTCATTTTTCACAAAAAAAAAAAAAAAGAAAAGGTTTGCTTGGCAGTGCCTTTAACTCAAAAGCCTTAAATAAAGAATGTGATCATGTATGACATGAAATGCCAGTTGTTGTTTCAAGCAAGGCTACAAACTCTGTAGGACTGATTTTTTTAATGACAATCAAAGTATAGTCCCTGACAGCCTTCTACGCTTTGAATGGTAAATAGTGATCATTTTTTTCTTTTACTTTTCTACGTGTCACTTTACTAAACCCTAGCTGACCCATCCCTTCTATCAGGCACACATCAGGCTATAACATAATAGCACGTTACTGGCCTTTATTAGGCATCTTGGATTTTTCTACAAGGGCATTACTCTACCAGACAAATATATTACAAAAGCAAGATAGTCACTGTACCTTATTAGAATCACTGACAGTCACAAAATGACTGTTATTTCAAGTTTATGCAACTGTTATTGAAACTTTCATTTCAGTGAGCGGGCCCACATTACTGTGATTCATTTAAAGTCACAATGACATATAGAAATGCTTTATATATTGAGTTTCCTATTGGCAGCAGGAGTCAGATGAATGAGCTGCTGCTCATGACCTTAATGACCCCCAGTTCAATTGCAGAAAAATCCAGATCAGTCCTGCCTTAACACCAGCATGCTCTGTTTGATCTAATTCTGATTGTGTAGCAATGTTCCCAGAAATAAGATGCAAGCTAGCTGTTATCACATTTTTTCAAATACGTAACAAGCAAAATAAAACACTGAGAATCCCCTTAGGCATTTACTAGCATGTAGCATGATCATAACAGAATTGTAAACTTTAGACTAGCTGCCATTACCTCAATAAATGTTTAATTCTTTTAGCCTCATATCTTTCCTTTCTGTTCTAGCACGTCCCATTTACATTTAGCAGCATGGACTACTTACATATTCTTCTGATATTTGCACTATTTATGTGCTCATTCTTGTTGCTCACAATTCTTCTTAATCAAGTTAATCTAAATATTTATTTAAGAAGTGCCATAATCCTGTGCCTCCCTGCATGCTTTTTCAGTTTCAAACATATGCCAGTAAGAGGAAGACTAAAAGAAATTAAGTTTGAGGATACACTGAAAATGGTCTTACGTGGACACAGACATATATTATATGAATACTCCCCAGGATTCACGAAGCCTCCGTGTAAGAGTCATAACTCTTACACGGAGGCTGCAGTTAAACGGAGTGATGTCAGCATGCTTTGCATATTCATGAGAGCATGCTGAATCACACCTAAGTCTAACACGGTCCGTGTAAGACAGTAGGGGGTGTGTCCGTAGGCCGAGCCCTGCAAGCGGACACGCCCCCAGAAGTGTAAAAGTGCCCAAAGTAGACACCCACAACAGAGTCCACGGAAATGTGAATAAACACAACACAACACATGCCCCTACAGACTATAAACATAAAAGATATATAAATGAACATTTTATATATTTTTTTAAATTGTAAAGATGTTTAACCGTGAGTGCGCTCGTTTGCGCGGGTGTGCCCGTAGCGCAGCTACAGTTAGCAGTCAGTGGGAAAGCATATAAGAACTAAATATGCAAAATAAGCCAGGAAGCAATAGCGTAGCGGTAGAGATGTTGGCTGAAGAGCAGGCATTCATGGTTCGAGCCCCCACAACACCAATTTTTTTTTTTTTGCAAAATAAGCAGGAAACAAGTCCCTGACAAATATGTACACATAAAACCACAATTCATGTAAAATGTAATGAAGACATGTGAGGTACCAAAAGAAGAAAAAATGCCAGATGTGCTCATAGCTGAGCTACAGTTTAACAGAGTGAGTGCATGTGTCCGTAGATGAGCAGTGGTTCAACTGGTGCAAAATGAGTGCCCATAGCTGAGCAGTCGTTTAACATGCTGAATCTATGTGCCCTTAGCTGAGCTGAGCGTAATATGCGTGCCGATAGCCAAATGAGGCTTAAACCAGCGTACCCCATTTGCGCTGAGCTGCGCACCATGCAAACAAGCTAACCGACGGGCAACGTTGAGCAAGCCGTATCAAAACTGCCTGTACACAGACACACCCCTCAGCATGTCTAGACAGTCATGAAAAATAAAAAGCAGTAGCCAGGTTCAAACCCAGGATACTATACACCACAGTCAAGGTACAGAACCACTAAGCCACGACAGTAGTACCTGTAAATGCAATAATAGCTAATATATAGGAATGAATACAAACTAGAGCATGACAATGCAGGTTTACTGAAGTTGATACAATTCCAAAATGGCCAATCACAGATATGTGCGGGAAAAACGGACTATATAAGCCCCATAGGCGGGAATAAACAGCATAAACGATTGTAGAACAGACCTGCAGGCAGAATGTCAGGAGTAGGAGAGGGTAGTCACTTTCGAGCACAGAGGTGGGGTGTTGAGGAGTCCAGGTACATGGCCTGGCTCCTAGTCCACAATCATGAGGCCCAACTCATGCAGGGCCAGGTCCTCTGGGGAGCATACAGGGCTGAGGCGTGGGACCGGTTGGCTCATGATCTCACCAGTGCCACAGGGATTCCAAGGACAGGTGAGCAGGTCCGTCACCACCATGCGGACCTGAAGAGATGCAAGCAGGACCAACTGAACCTTTGGATCCAGGAGGCCCGGCAAACACCCAACGCCCCACTACTGAGTAAGTAACATTTAATTATGTATGTAAAAGTTAAACTAGCTGATATTATGGAGATGTGTATTCCAATATTACTTCATTTATATTACAGCTGCAGGTGTCCGTTCTGCGAACCGCAGAGCCTATGGCGATAGGCTGGTGCGGTTGCGCCACCAGGCAGGTCAGTAATCCACTACCAATAACTGTAAAGAAATATAAAAGTATGACAGTCAGCAAAAGAGTGCAGTGTAGTCAGTAAGGAATAAAATCTGCAAGTAACAGTGTGAAAGTGTATGCAAGTATTGCTTGATTACAAGAGTTTTCAGCCTGTAAGTTTAAGCTAAACATGAAACTGTCCGACATATATCCTGAAATAAAAATGCCCTGCCTGTAAGAAAATAGTACACAACCTGCAGCAGGCTGAAAAGTATAGCTGCAGAAGATGATGAAATCACATGTGTGAAATATATCCCTGTGGAAATACTGAAACATGACAGAAGTGAGACTGCTGGAAAGGATTGTAATAACTACTGTTAAAACATGTCAATAAAGCCTAGAAGTACCATCCTAAATAGTAAAATGAAAGCAAGTGAGAGAGTGTGAGAAAGTGCCATGAATCCAGCAATACAGTAGTAATAACCCCTGAATAAAGTATACTGCAGTCAAGACAGAATGAAATGCATGTGAGATTCAAAACCAAACAGCTAAATCTGTTCAAAGTGTTGCTGCATCTGGAATGTGTATCCCAAAATCAGGATATGTTGCTCTCAGTCTGCAATATGCAGATAGGATGTTTGTCTGATATACCAAACATCCACACTTGTCTACAGCTATATAAAGCAAATGTAGCCCTGATGTAGCTGAACAAAGCTAGATATGAATGTGTATGAAGAACCATAAAATGTATATTGATGTTGCATTAACAGTCCTATCACCAAGTTGAAATAGTTATCATATAGGAAACTGTAGTTAGAACAGTAGTGTGTATATAACTGTAGCTATTAGAAATGTACAGCATATGTATTGTTATTCGAAGGTGTTAATATTACTTTCTTCACCCCACCCTATAACTACATATAACCCATTCCACATGAAAATGGTATGTGCAATCACAATTAACACCCCTGGACGTTTGTCCTGTTGGGTCATATATATTTGCATGTCTGTTGATGCATCTGCCCTGTTCATACATCCACACCTGATGGCCTGTTGCCATCAATTAACCCTGCATGTTGTTGGACTGTGTATTTCTGTTCAAATTATGCATGTGTTATGCACGCTGTTCAATGGTGTGAATATCTGGGTGTTTGATTAATGGGAATACTAATGCATGCTGTTACAACTAATTGTGAATGGTATTATATGTCACTAACCCAAACTGTCATGACATAATGCAAAACATAGTACGACAGGGAAGGCGGGTTCCAGCGGACCCACCTCTCCCACCTCAGCTGGCGAGTGCACCTGGCACTAGTGCCGAGTCTGGACCCTCCTCCGGTGGCCCTGTGCCACCTGCAGGTGGAAGCACTGCAGGGGATGGGGCTCGCCCCCCCCTCTGCAAGTGTGGCCGGAGGAGATCCACCACTCACCCTCCGTAGCGTCTGGACTGTGGTGTGTAGGGAGATTCGGGATTCTGTCCTTGAGCCCCTACGCCAGCTCAAGGCACGGGTGGCGCAACTAACGGGCATGCCTGTTGCCCCGCCTACACAGCCCCCAGCACAGCACCGTCCTGGGCAGTGAAGGAAGAGTGGCAACTGCCTATGGGTGGGGATATCAGTTCCACTGTTGCCATCTGTGGGCTCATGGGCTCTGGATATCCAAACCTCCATCCCCATCAATTGTGTAACCCCCCCACAAGTGTCATACACCACCCCTGTATGCGTCTTGTTTGTCTTGTCTGTTTACCTACCCAACCTACCTCCCCAGCTGTACCGACTACCTTCACCTGACATACCACTCTCACCTGAAAAAATAATAAAAAAAAAGGGCACTCTGTACCCACAAAAAAATTACACCCCATACATAGCTGCCCATTCCGCACACATGTATACTGGACATGGAACCTATCAATTCCAATTGGCTGTACAACAAGTATTATTGTTGTCCTGACACCTCTCTCAGGGGTGGAAGGTTTCAAATGTCACACCAAATTACATATATATGCACAGCTGTTGCTGATGAAGAAATGGGCAGCTATGGGCCTTACCTACATCCCTCCTGCACATCCCAAGATTGTTTCTCTACTGTCTTACCCTCTTTGTGACCCCTTTTTCACCACTTTCCTGTCTCCTCATTTTACTTTTCTTTCAAAGAAAATAGCGCGGGTGTGCGCAAGAGTAAGCATGTTTAAGTGGTTGTAATCGGGTGTGCGCTTGTGTGCGCGGAGCTAACCGCCAGTGCGCATGCATGAGCTCCGCGCAAACCAGCGCTAACCCAGTTACAACTGCTTAAAAGTGCCTTAGTCACTTTGATTGACAGGTCCTGTACTCAGTTCAAAAGCAAAATAAAATCCCACTGTGAGTTCCGAGCCCAGGACCTTGGCAACTGTAGTCTGCATGACTTACCACTAAGCCATGACTCTTATACAAGAACATTGTGCTAAAGTAAATATATCATGTAACAGTAGGAATGAATGTAAAGGGAATATAGATGTGTAGTACACAAAGCATGACATTTAGAATTACTATCAAAACTGGTGGATTTCCATAATAGTAGTGCGTGAACAGAAACAGCCATGCTAGTTGGAAGCTAGTAGGTAATAATGTCACTATAGCACCTTGCAAGACACACACATACTCACAGCAGGATAAGCACTGCCCATACCCCACAACCTCTTACAGGAACACATCTGGACCAAGTAATAAAATTTGTGGAGCAAAGGCCCAAAACCAGGGACACATTACAAATAATGTTACAACAAACGCAGACAGTTCAGAAAGTAACAGGGTCTACACTTTGTGGGATGTTCGGAAGGGTATGCAGTCTGGAACTTGAATGTTTGTCACCATATTCTGACTTGAGCCCAGAGTGACTTGCCAGAAAAAGGTGTGCATGAGATATTGATCAAATTATGAGGCAGAAATGTGGACAACCTGCAAATATCTGTACACATGACGGGTCCGACACCACCATATTTGAATAGTTAAGAGCCTAGACATAGCAACAGTGAATGACTTACAAGGATGCCCCACAGACCCCATGTGAAATGTACAAACAGTAGGCAGAAAGGTGTAACACATGCAATGGTAACTATGGAGTCCGGAAAGTATTCACCACTTGCATGGCAGAAAAAGTGTAGTAATACATATGCTCATGCTAACCCACAGTCACAACTGCAGCATACCAGACATTTTAATGGGTGTACCCCACTGATATGTACCATTCCATGAGGCACATAACAGATGAACCTGAAAGTCCCTGGGGCCTGCTCAGCAGCATACTCAAATACCCTAATAGATGTCAAGGCCCACACCATGGCCAGACCACACTGCATGCTGTAACACCCTAGCAGATATAGCAAGCATTCCAAGGTGTGAATGCACATGGAAAATAGGAAAGCTACAGCAGCACACTACAGTCAAGACACCTAGCAGGCATACAAGTAGTGACTGTAAAGGGCAACTATTGAAGCCTTAGCAACAAAGTGCAAGCAAAAGTGAAAGGAAAGCACACACACACACACACACACACACACACATTAACAGTAGTAGTAGTTGTAGGTGTCAGTGTACATAGCAAAAGTAAACGTGGAACGCTGTGGCTTGAAAAATAATCTCAACAGTCCACCAATACACCAATACACCAAATAATGATCACTTAAACGTGAAAATGCACGAACAGATACTCCAACTCAAACATGAACAGAACGTCCTTTAATCAGTAAGCGCTTTCACCCCGATAGGGCTTCATCAGACTGTACAAGGAACAAACTAACAGCACAGTCTTATATACCCAAATACAATTGGTTAATTTAAAATGTTAATTGAACATAATTAATAATGATTCAGCAACTAGAACAGTACAAAACAATGTATATATAATGCATACATAAAGTATATTCAATAGCAAATATCATGACATTATCTGTGTATATCTATTCTTTTAAAATTCTAAAATAAATAAATATTTATTCAACATATATTGCTGTCTAAGTCAATATTTCGACCTGTAATTAATAAAATGGTCACTAGATGGTGCCAAACATAGCAGCAATAAACTAAAAATCTCATTTAGCATACTTCTAAAAATCCTATTAGGTCTATTACAAAGGGGGAAAGTTATACATACTGTATTACAAAAATAATAACAAATAATTCCTAACATAATAAAAATCCTAACATCATAAAAACAATACATTGAACTATTTCAAAGCCCTAAGTCTCCTTTTCTTCAGAAAAGGGTGAAGGCTGACCTTGTCATTCAGTCCGGGTGGAGAATCAGCTTTCCACCTTATAATCCACCTGGTCTCATTCTCCAAGGTGAAAGTTTCTATATCGCCTCCTCTAGGGTTACAATCAATGGTCTGAATGACCAGAAAGCTAAAAGTATGTGACGGACCTCTAGCCTTACAATGTCTGGATAGGGCATTTCTATCATCTCCTATCTTAATGCTGTATATATGCTCCCTCACCCTTTCTCTCAGTTGTCTGTTGGTCTTCCCAACATAAAACGCGGTACAAGAACCGCAAAGGGCTAAATAAATAACATGTTCAGATCTACAAGTGGTTCCAGTGTGAAAATTAAAAACCTTATTTATCAGGGGAGGTTGAAAGGTGGTGTTCATATTAATATAAGCACACTGTTTACAATTGTGACAAGGAACAGTGTTGGACGAGTGTCCAATATGTTTTAACTCAGGACCTCTATGGCATAAAATCCTTTTAAGGTTCAAGCTATTTTTATAGTAGTACTTAGGTCTGGTCCCAACCAATCTACTAATAGATTCATCCACACCTAATATGTGCCAATGTTTCTCAATAATAGCTTTGATATCAAACACATCGTTAGTATAAAATAAAGGTATATTAACATTAGAACATCTAGATTGTTCTATCTCCCCAAGTCCACCATCTATAGAATTCTCCACTGGACCAGAGAAATACGGTTTAGCTCTACCATTTCTCATTGTGGATACCTCCACAGCAGTATCATTTATGTGCTTAATCTGATAATCCCTTTCCACTAATCTGTCCGTCAGTCCCAACAACTCATCTCTATACCCAAGCTCTGTGGGATTTAATCTAGAGGCCCTCATAATTTGGCCTCTGACCACATTATCAAATATATGCTTGGGATGCATACTGCTTCTATGAAGGAGAGTGTTCCTGAAACAATCTTTCCTGTGTACTGATGTATTCACAAGACCATTCGATAATCTCATAACATTAACATCCAAATACGAGATGTAGTCTTTGGAATAACAAATAGTGAACTTTAAATAATCAGTTAGCTCATTTATCTGTTTATCAAAATTCAATAACGAATCCTCGTTGCCTTCCCAAATCAAGAAAAGGTCATCGACGAAACGCTTATAAAAAACGGCGTGTTGTCTAAATAGTTCTAGGGGAAACAATTTCTCCTTCTCCCATTCTGCCATAACTATGTTGGCGTAGCTATTGGCACACGAGGTGCCCATAGCTACGCCATCATTTTGAATATACATCTCTCCATTGAAGAAAAATATGTTATTCTCGAGAATAATCTCCAAAAATAGGGCCAGTAATTCAACGAACTGAACATCCATCTCAGTACATTTTCTCAAATAACTCTGAACACATTCTATCCCTACATCGTTGGGGATTACAGTAAACAGACTCTTGACGTCAAGTGTTACCATAAAATATCGTTTCTCATAGCCTAATTTCGAGAGAAAATCATATAAATCCAACAAAAAGTGTTTACTGTCTCTCAACACATGTGGATTTTCATTAACTACTTTCCTCAAATGATGCTCTACAAACAGTGAAAAAGGTTCAGTCACCCACCCTCGTCCAGAGACAATAGGTCTCATGGGTGGGTCTTCCATGCTCTTATGCACCTTGGGTAGGCCTTTGAGTATGGGTATAAGTGGATGATTAACCTTAAGGAACTTATAAAAATCTTTCCTTATCAGGTTACTTTTTAATAAATCATCAATAGTATCAAATACTCTAAATACTTTTATCATAACTTCATTTATGTCCAATTTCGTGTAAGAGTTATCCATACTCAGTAATAGGTTCATACTATTGACATAATCATGAGAATCCATTACTACAATAGGCCCTCCCTTATCCGCAGGGGTTATTGTGATGTTACAATCTGCCCTCAACTCATTCAAAGCTCTCATCTCAAGGATAGTTAAGTTCCTTCTCCTATTATTCTTCTTATTCTCATATCTAGTGGAGTAGTATGCATATAAATCACATTCAATTAATCGAGAAAATGTTTCCAAAACTGGATGTAAAGCAGGTACATACGTACTGACCTGTCTAAACGTGTCTGTGGCTCTATCATTATCAGTAGACCCAAACTCCAATTTCAACTGGACATTTCTAATAAACATCTTAGTGTCAATTATACTATTAGTCAGTTCACTATCTCTACTAGGTATGAAGGAAAGGCCTTTGTTAAGGATCTGTTCCTCATATACCGTCAGTTTTCTTTTAGACAAGTTAATAACTAAGGATTCCCTTTTTTTCCCCACATTTTCTTCAATGTGGGTCCTGGTTGTTCTAATCCTGTTATTTTCCTTTTCTGTCTCCCCCTGCTCATGGAGCGAGACCTCCCTCTGAACCGGGGGGACTGTATAGGGAAAGGAACCTCCTGTCTAGGTGCTATGGGGGTATCAACCTTCCCATTGTTAATTAAAGCAACTTTCTTCTTGACTACTGAGTCATTATTAATTGTATTAAAAGAATTCACTAAACCTTTAACATTACTAGAGCTGTTACTCTCTGCAGATCCTGTTCTCCTATTGGTTTGAATTACCATAGGATAGAGGTTAATATTATTGTCACATTTGCTCTGAGTTACACCTAAATCGGTCACCATATCATCAGTATCAAGTACATTATTAATCATAACATCATTAACGGGCAGTGTATCTACAATGTTAACATCTTCAGTCACATTACCAGTCACAGATGTTTCATGTCTCACTGGCTCCTTCTGTCCTTTTGTATGGTTGCTGCTAGCAGTATTGTTAGCAGCTGTCCTGGGCCAAGTGAAGACATGACCATTTTTAAAATCAATAATGTCCCTCTCAATCTTGGTCTTCTTCTGATTTAAAAGCCTTCTTTCATACAACAACACATTGTCCATTAGTCTGTCCAGTCCTAAGGTCTTTTTTGCAGTCTTATACTTCATACCAATTTCGTTATACTTCTCAGTCACTTTAGCTCTAAGTAACTCCTCTTCCGGTCCATGATACTCTATTAAGAGTTTCATATAATTGAAACTCAACTCCATATTCAACTTCTGCCACTTCAACAATAATTCTGGAAAGTTATTACCTGTGGTGGGCATCTTCAACACGCGCAGCCCTCTAGGTATAATCCTTTTGGTAAGGCAGGCTTCAAAATGCTGCCGTTGCAGCTGCAGTCTCTTGAGCTTCAAAAAACCATCCTCTAGTAATTCCAAATCATCCGCTAGTGCAGACAGGTCATCCGCGTCGTCTCCTTCCGACCCAGTTCGTTGAATTACTGGCCCTATTTTTGGAGATTATTCTCAAGAATAACATATTTTTCTTCAATGGAGAGATGTATATTCAAAATGATGGCGTAGCTATGGGCACCTCGTGTGCCAATAGCTACGCCAACATAGTTATGGCAGAATGGGAGAAGGAGAAATTGTTTCCCCTAGAACTATTTAGACAACACGCCGTTTTTTATAAGCGTTTCGTCGATGACCTTTTCTTGATTTGGGAAGGCAACGAGGATTCGTTATTGAATTTTGATAAACAGATAAATGAGCTAACTGATTATTTAAAGTTCACTATTTGTTATTCCAAAGACTACATCTCGTATTTGGATGTTAATGTTATGAGATTATCGAATGGTCTTGTGAATACATCAGTACACAGGAAAGATTGTTTCAGGAACACTCTCCTTCATAGAAGCAGTATGCATCCCAAGCATATATTTGATAATGTGGTCAGAGGCCAAATTATGAGGGCCTCTAGATTAAATCCCACAGAGCATGGGTATAGAGATGAGTTGTTGGGACTGACGGACAGATTAGTGGAAAGGGATTACCAGATTAAGCACATCAATGATACTGCTGTGGAGGTATCCACAATGAGAAGTGGTAGAGCTAAACCGTATTTCTCTGGTCCAGTGGAGAATTCTATAGATGGTGGACTTGGGGAGATAGAACAACCTAGATGTTCTAATGTTAATATACCTTTATTTTATACTAACGATGTGTTTGATATCAAAGCTATTATAGAGAAACATTGGCACATATTAGGTGTGGATGAATCTATTAGTAGATTGGTTGGGACCAGACCTAGGTACTACTATAAAAATAGCTTAAACCTTAAAAGGATTTTATGCCATAGAGGTCCTGAGTTAAAACATATTGGACACTCGTCCAACACTGTCCCTTGTCACAGTTGTAAACAGTGTGCTTATATTAATATGAACACCACCTTTCAACCTCCCCTGATAAATAAGGTTTTTAATTTTCACACTGGAACCACTTGTAGATCTGAGCATGTTATTTATTTAGCCCTTTGCGGTTCTTGTACCGCGTTTTATGTTGGGAAGACCAACAGACAACTGAGAGAAAGGGTGAGGGAGCATATATACAGCATTAAGATAGGAGATGATAGAAATGCCCTATCTAGACATTGTAAGGCCAGAGGTCCGTCACATACTTTTAGCTTTCTGGTCATTCAGACCATTGATTGTAACCCTAGAGGAGGCGATATAGAAACTTTCACCTTGGAGAATGAGACCAGGTGGATTATAAGGTGGAAAGCTGATTCTCCACCCGGACTGAATGACAAGGTCAGCCTTCACCCTTTTCTGAAGAAAAGGAGACTTAGGGCTTTGAAATAGTTCAATGTATTGTTTTTATGATGTTAGGATTTTTTATTATGTTAGGAATTATTTGTTATTAATATTTTTTGCTATACAGTATGTACAACTTTCCCCCTTTGTAATAGACCTAATATGAATTTTTAGAAGTATGCTAAATGAGGTTTTTAGTTTATTGCTGCTATGTTTGGCACCATCTAGTGACCACTTTATTAATTACAGGTCGAAATATTGACTTAGACAGCAATATATGTTGAATAAATATTTATTTATTTTAAAAAATTTTTGTAAGAATATATATACACAGATGATGTCATGATATTTGCTATGAATATACCTTATGTATGCATTATATACATATTGTTTTGTACTGTTCTAGTTGCTGAATCATCATTAATTATGTTCAATTAACATTTTAAATGAACCAATTGTATTTGGGTATATAAGACTGTGCTGTTAGTTTATTCCTTGTACAGTCTGATGAAGCCCTATTGGGGTGAAAGCGCTTACTGATTAAAGGACGTTCTGCTCATGTTTGAGTTGGAGTATCTGTTCGTGCATTTTCACGTTTAAGTGATCATTATTTGGTGTATTGGTGTATTGGTGGACTGTTGAGATTATTTTTCAAGCCACAGCGTTCCACGTTTACTTTTGCTACATTTGGTTTTATTTTGGAACGCTGCTCTTCCCGTGAGTACTTCACACTATTTTGGATTTTGTCAGTGTACATACACAGTTAGTACAGGAAACTGGAGAAATGAATGGAGGAATGTTAATCTACAACACACCTGGAAATATGAGAGAGATACCAACCTTTACACTCACAGAACATTGTCCACAGCATAACAGCATGGTCCCTGTCCTTAAAATCTGAAAGGGCTATGCCTATCTCACATACCTTTTTATAGCACTGTTCTGAAATCACAGTGAGAACTGCAATCAGTACACAACTGGCTGCATGCAATTAGCAAATTCTGGCTAACAATTGGTGCAGAGGCCATCACATGGGCATATGCAGATACCTACAAAAGTATGCTGTACTCCATGTCCATGCATGCAATACTTTCATTGCACCCTGAGAAAGACGTGAGACAGACAGAGAGAGAGAGAGAGAGAGAAAGAGAGAGACAGAGACAGAGACAGAGACAGAGAAAACTGCAATTAAGCAGACAGAAAGAAATTGTTCAGCAATAGCTACCTGAAAGCTGACAACTGGGAAGTGGAGCAGCAGGACAGAGAACCAGACAGCAACACAAGCAGCTGTGACAAACACAGGTAATGTAAAGTAATACTATAAAGGTCTACATACTGTGAACCCTCCATATGTGTCATTGGTCTGTATCCATATGTATATGAAGATGTGTAAAGGGCAGGGGACATACAGCAACTATCAGTGAAGGCTGTACATACATTTGTATGCGAGAGCATCTATGTGCACATATCAATGTTGTTTGATTGTAGGTTGTAGTGCCATGTACAAAGTAGGTTACACAGTTATGTATGTCTAGCAGTATGTTAGTGTGTGTATACAGTATGGTAGACAAATATGTTGATATACCTCTCTAACATATGGATACGTATGTATGTCAACATATGTATGTGTATATATATATGTATATATATATATATATATATATATATATATATATATATATATATATATATATAATATGCATATATGTATACATACATAGAGAGAGAGATGTAGGAATACATAGACAGATGTAGATAAAATATTGTACAAACATATCTATGTAATGCACACATACAGATATAGATATATGTAGATACATATACATAGACAGACTGATCTGCCTACCTACAGGTATGACTGTATATGATGACCTGCAACACAGCCTGTCCCACCCCCTCTGTCACTCACACCCCCCTCTGTGCCCTCTCCACATCTATAGCAATATATGTACATCAATATATATATGTGTATATGTATATGGACATATATATATATATATATATATATATATATATATATATATAGATATATCTATATACATATATATATATATATATAGAGAGAGAGAGAGAGAGAGAGATGTATATAAATTCTGAGTGAGGCACATGTGTACAGATGTATTGCAACAGGTGCCTGGTGACAAAGGCATGGAGTGAACACCAGTGCCAAATCCGGAGTACCATATCACATTCCAGATCACCTACACCAGTAACCACCAGATATGTGATTGGCTGCCCACCACTGCATGTGTCAGCGGTGAACAGGGTCAGAAATGTGTACAATAGTGGCCCCAGTGATATTCACAGTGGCACACTATCCCTGGAATACCTGCACATGGTATGTGTCAGCGGACATGGTGAGTCAGGTATGGACATGTAGGTCGGTGTACCCCTCCACACCACATAATGGATGCCATGGTATGGACCTCACATGACAGCTACAGATATGGAGAAGGACACAGTGACATGTACAACACTGTGACAATGCACTCAAACACATTACCAATGCACAGTGACTGACAACACCACAGAGTACACATATGCTACCCACATAGAGGTTACCACTTCCGGATTTACATATGGAAGTCACACCCATGACAGATGTCCAACAACCATAGTAACACCTCACACCATCCACAACCTAAATGTCTGCTGTGTGTCGTCCGTGCCACTGCAATAGAGTGCACATGTGGAGGTAAGAGTTCCTACCCACAGATAAGACATACCCTGCAATAAATCACACAGTGTTAAGAAGCAAGACTCCCCATGAGTACATGTCACACATACCCCTGCTGAATGTTAGTCAGATAGGTAATATGCCATATGAGTCACCCTGTGTAACTGTGTGACAGCAGCAGGTACCATCACACCACATGTGTCACAATGGTCAGGGTAGCAGAACAGTACACTGCTGTAGACCCAGGGGCAATAGCATATTGTATAGTATTGTATTGTAATGTAATGTATTGTGTTGTATTGTATTGGTATGTTGAGGTGCCTCCTTCATGGAGTGGAACCACTGCTGCTGTGCGCCAGTGTACAGGTACATTTCCTGTAGTCAGGCTAGTGTTACATAGCACTTCTATATGTGTGTTTAGCTCCTGTCAGAGTTTATGTAGCATGCAACTGGGGATACCATCAGGTCCCATCCATGTTGTGTATTCTGCTGTCCTGCGGGTGTCTCTCACCTGGACATTTGTGATGACAGGGAGGTTACAGTCAGCTGGGATAACTATGCCTTATGTCGGGGGAGAGGGCGGGGTGACACCTGCACTGAACCTCTCTGCCACAATGTTGTCGATATCTGTGGTGTCAGTGAAATATTTGTTGTTGTGTACTACCTATGGGCATAGAGGATGGCTCCTGACGAGGTTGCTAACATAACTGAAGAAGGCCTTCTGGTTATCTGTAGTGTCACTCTTGATTTCCCTCTCAAAGTTGCCCATGTATATTGGATGATGGAAAATAGATCCTTACCAGTGCTGCTCAGACATGCCCTCCCTTTAGTGAATTATGCACTGTCTTGCAGTAGCTTCCATCTTCTGTAATACAATCTGTCTATGGCTGGGGTCCACCAGACAGGATGCTGTCCCTTTGTGGAGAGTGTCTTGGTCATATATGGGATTGCATGATCCATGCATTCTTGGAGATGTCTGTAGAAAGCAATTGTGTAGGGGTCAGCATTGTGGGTTGTATCTGCCACTGGCCCAGTGGGCTGAAAGGATACCATATCAATGTTACTAAGTGTAAAGTTTGTATCTGTAATGTTATGCACTATAGTCGTTTGTGCTAGTGGTGGAGGTGGGATATGTATATCCAGGGCAATCAGTGTGTGGTCAGCTCACAGTAGTTGACGATGTAGGCCATACAGTACCTAGATACAAACTCCCAGAGTGAGGAGGTGCTCTTGACCTGAATCAGTGTTCTGACTGCTGGGGTTTGGTAGTATGTCGTATGGAGTCTGCCATGTACTGTTGCACAGTTGCTGGCTGAGCACTGATACCTGGCCATCTACATGTGTATCCACCAATAGACAGACAGATGCTACATATGTGAGATATGTTGTATCATAACAGTCGAGTAGCATGTGTAGTATGTGTGCCAAATTCTGCTGACATATATTGCTGATACCAGGTTATTTTCTTTCTCAGGTACATGGCCCACCAGCGGAATCCCACCTACTCCACAGCTGAGGATGAGGAGATACACCAGAGCCTGGTGCGGGATTATGCAATACTCTTTTCCTGCACCAGCCAGAATCAGCAGGAGAGGGCTGCATTGTGGCAAGACCTTGTCCGTCGGGTAAATGACATAGGCATGCATAATAGGACATATGAGCAGGTACGACATCACTGCAGTGATTTAATCAGACATGTCCGTCAGCGTGCATCGGATATCCACAGGCAACAGGTCGCCACAGGTGGTGGGGTGGCTACACATCCCCCACTCACCAGACTGGAGGGACTACTCATGAGTGTAGTGGCTCCAGTCCGCCAGCAACAACAACAGCAGCAGACATGCATTATGATGGAGGCTGGAGCCACACAGCAGCAAGACAGTGAGCGTGCAGGTAATATGCCATATGTATAGTTGACTGTTGTGTACACTGGTAGTTAATGCATGTGTGAGGTGTGTCCTTGGTTTGTAGCTGTCACCATAGTATTTAATGTGCAAGTGTGATATCCTCAATATTAGCTGCTGACCTGTGAAAGGCGACTGTTGTACTACTGACCTGTATCATACTCAGTAACAATGGCACAGTTGTGCCCACTGACATTAGTTTCTTCACGTCTGCAGGACCCTCTGGTATAACAGCAATGCAGCCTATCCATGCTGGTGAGTGTGTATTAACAATTCCTGTAATAGTGTTGATAGTAATAGTACTATTTGGCTCACTTAGTAGTGCTCTTTGTATGCATGTAGGTGTGTCTGTGTCTGTGTGTTGATATCACGCATACTGAGTACTGTACAATTGTGTAAAACTGTGTGCATGTGTGCATGTGTGCATGTGTGCACCTGTGCACATGTGCATGTGTGCACGTCTGCATGTGTGCACCTGTGCAAGTGTGCATGTGTGCATGTGTGCACCTGTGCACATGTGCATGTGTGCACATGTGCATGTGTGCACCTGTGCATGTGTGCACGTGTGCATGTGTGCATGGGTGCATGTGTGCTGTGCACCTGTGCATGTGTGCACGTGTGCACGTGTGCATGTGTGCACATGTGCATGTGTGCATGTGTGCATGTGTGCACGTGTGCATGTGTGCATGTGTGCACCTGTGCATGTGTGCATCGCTGGTAATGTGTAGACATTGTAAACTGTGTTTCCTGTTTCCTTCCCACAGGTTCTGTTGCTGCTCTGGTGTCATGTAGCAGGGAATCTGAGTCAGGTGCCGTGGGTACTGATAATGATGACATCTGTGTAATGGCACAGGAAGGTATGCCAGGGTCCGCCATTGGCCAGCCGATTGACAGTACACAGCTGTCGACCCCATCAATGCGCACAGTTATCCTGCCAATACACCCTTTGTCACCACTGTCCCTAGGTGATGGACAGCATACAGTGGGCATTGACAAGGGTATTGTGGTATCTGTGGCACATGCCTCCCCACACAGCAGCCATGGGCATGGCCCAGAGATGGTACCACACAGACAGATGTCCAGGGGTTCTCTTGGGAGCATCCATGGGCGTACTGCCCCTGTCAGACGTGCCCATAGAGGTCTTACAACCTCAGCTATGTTTCGGACTGTCATGCAGGCACAGTCACATATGGAACGGTACACCAGACAGGGTCTGAGGGAGCTGACAGCATGTCGCACAGCCATGACTGACAGTATGCATGACATTGCGGCTGCCATCCGTGATTTCACCGATGTCATAGACAGACATTGTGGGGACATATTAGACCGGTTCCACAACTACATGTCCATGAGCCAGGGTGATGGTGGTCGGTTGAGGCGTCGACGTGGCCATATGCCAGCAACAGCAGCAGCTGGCAGTCGTCGCGGATGACAACAGGGCTGCGGCCGCCCCTGTAGTGCCAGCAGCAGCCCCAGCAATGCTGGGTCTGTGCTGTCATCAGACCACCCCAGGAGACCACGTGCACGTGGCTCTGGCCAGGCCTGACAGGGATCTGTGTCCAGTCAACAAACACCTGCTTCTGATGACAGTACCCAGTCTGGGTTGGTACCGGATACGGTCCGTAGCACCCCTGCAAGGCACAGGTACCGTGTCCATGGCCAGAGACACTGATCTGTATGACCTGGCAGGTACAGTCTGTGGCTGTCCACAAACACCAGTATATGGCAGCCATGAGGTGGAACTGTGTGCATCCATACACACATGCAAATTGACAACACCTAGGGCTACCGCATACATGCACACACTGCATCAACATTGCCCCACCTTCTACTGCTGTCCCTCACCAACACACATATACATACATGTCAATTGGTGGTATGGGTGGCTGACTCAGGCATACCAAGTTCACACCCTGTGCATATGATGAAACTGTGCCACCTCCTGCAATCTGTAACAACTGTGCATGTACAGGTTAACATGTTGCTGATGCACAGGGTGACCACATAGATGTGTAGTAATAGTATCATGTTGTTAACAGTACTGTGTGCTGAATTAATTGTGGGTATATCACAGCATGCCTGATGCAGTAAGTGTGTGATTGTCATGTCCTTTTGTCTACACCCATGGTAAGTACCATAGTGTATCATCTGCACATGTTGGCATACTGGTGGTAATGATGTCAACAGAAGGCTACATACATAGGTAGCACAGGGGATAGGGTAATGAATGTAGTAATACACAATGATGGACATGTAAATTGCAAGTGGCATGTTGCCCACACTAGACTCTGCAATGCAGATGTTTGAGGATGTTGATATGTGTGCAGTACTACACGACTGGTACAGGACACACAGGAGCACCCTAGCACTGCATGCTCACATCTCATACCATGCTAGACAGCCCCAACACACATAACTAACTGTCACAGGAGGGAGAGTCCCCATATATGTCAGGGATACTGTGATGGCAGGCCAGGGAGCATACATCCTACTAAGTATGGAACCACTGAGTGAAGGCTCAGTGTCTGTTATTTGACATGTGTATTACTGCAGGTATGAGCACATGGGTTTCTATCCAGTTATTGTACATCCTGACAGTACATGGTATGTACACTTGTGTGCACTGAGACTGGACCCTAGCCATCTGACCCGTGTATTTCCATGTACATGTGCATAGTGCCTGCATATTTGCAGTGTTACCTACTGGAACTGGTACAGCTTGTTTGTTGTACAATGGACTACATGCAGCCCTGTTTACTGTAGCTTTGTTTGCATGCATGTTTGCTTGCAATTACCCTGGAATACTGATCACACCTGCAATGCATAGTTATAGAGCTTCTGTGGACTCCTAGTGCCATCTGCATAGCCTACTATATGTATGTCCATGTCCCACTTGACAGGATGTCACTGTTTGTCCTGTTCACATGTATATTGCCTGTGACACAGTGCATATGACCTACCTGGCATGTGTCCACATGAGCAGTCATATATGCTACTGCTAACTAATCACAGGCACTACACCTTCACACATTCATCTTCTGTTGAACTACCTGCTTTGCTAGGGACGGCCTGCACCTGTCACCCCTGGGCTTTCAGATATTGGCAAAGGCTCTTGCTACGCCCATAGTGCCTATGTTAGGCAGGGCTCAAATGACAAACCCACCTTCATAGGTATCACAAGGGATAAGAAACTAAGAGCAATGCTACCCAATGCCAGAAGTCTAAACCTCCAGATGCATGCACCCAAAACACTCCCTGGCATGGAAAACATCAATATCTGTGCAGTAACAGATGCCTGGTTCAGGGCTACTGAGAGCACACCAGCACTACCAGGTTTATCCCGGTTGATTTCTTTGAAACAGTCACCAAGGCCATTGACGAGGGGAAGGTGGTTCACACAGCCTACCTGGACCTTGCAAAAGCCTTCACAACAATACCCCACTTGGGCATTCTAGAGAAGCTCACCAGCATAAATATAAGCCCCTATGTCACTAGATGGATTGCACAGTGGCTCAAGGACAGAACCCACATGGTTAGCATTGCTTGAGCTATGCCAGACCCCACAACAGTTACGAGTTGTGTCCCACAAGGCTCAGTCCTGGGACCTTTCTTGTTTGGTATATATTTATTGGAGGTACAGGCCAACACGGACGGACTGTGGCTGTCCAAATATGCAGATGACTGCAAACTGGCCACCATAATCGACTCTCCAGCTGACACAAGCATCTTCCAAAGGGGCAGCATAGCAACAGACAACTTGTGCCAGAGCCATGGCCTTCTGCTGAACAGTGTTTAGAAAGGGGGGAATGTGCATCCTGTAGTCTGTTCACCTAGTTGCCTAAAGGAACATTTCTTTCACACACACTAACCCCCCCCTCAGACAGACACACACACTTGTCATTCGGAGGATTCAAACCCCTACCTAACTATGTTATAATACTTGAGACGGACGCATTAGCGGAGCGCGCTATTCGCATTACTGGGAGTTTTTCCTTCTCCTGCTGTACTTATAGAGTGCTGACATCATCAGTGTTTAGAAAAGGGAATGAGCATCCTGTAGTCTGTTCACCTAGTTGCCAAAAGGGACATTTCATTCACACACACTAACCCCCCTCAGACAGACACACACACTTGTCATTCGCAGGATTCAAACCCCTACCTAACTATGTTATGACACTTGAGATGGACGCATTAGCAGAGCGCGCTATTCGCACTGCTGGAAGGTTTTTTTTCTCCTGCTGTACTTATAGGGTGCTGACATCATCAGTGTTTAGAAAGGGAATGTGCATCCTGTAGTGTGTTTTCCTAGTTGCCAAAAGGGACATTTCTCTCCCACAGACTTAAAAACACACCAACCCCACTCTCACACACACACACACACTGAGCATTTGAAATCCCTACCTAACTATGTTATGACACTTGAGACGGACGCATTAGCGGAGCGCGCTATTCGCATTACTGGGAAGTTTCTTTTCTCCTGCTGTACTTATAGGGTGCTGACATCATCTGTGTTTAGAAAGGGGAATGTGCATCCTGTGGGGAGGCAGACACCAAGCACACTCTGGCTAAGCTGTCATTCCCTAGGGCAAACAGCCTAGTGTTGACCTCTACACCCATATGTTTAATTGTCAAATGCACATTATTTGTTGCTGATAGTCTGTTTGCACATCTTTATTGCCATAGCATTCCCTGTTTGTATGAACAACTTGTGCATCTGTGGAAGATGTTTGCATATGGGAGGGATCCACTATATCACGTATGTCTCTGTAGTCATTTAACTGTGTGCACTGGGCAGACTGCTGTAATGTGGTTGGTTCCTGGAATAACACATAAAAATACCAGATATGTGTGTCCAACTGCTAAACCGAGATTTGGCCTAAGTGTGTGAGCATGCCCAGTTCAGCCTTCCCATGGCATGTTGTCTGACATATGTCTCATTTATCAAAGTGTGGGAGCATGCCCAGTGTGAGCATTCCATATGTTGGACTCTGCAGCCCACCACATTTGTGGATGAGTGTGAACTTCAACAAATATCACCCATTTATGGTTGTGTGTTGTGTGTCATGTTGTGTAGTTACTGTACAACTGCTTTGTGTGTGAACACAACAGGATTATACTGTGCCTGCAGTGTTTGCATGGGATACTTTGCATACAGTTGTCAACATCCTTTCACACTGACCTAACACTGTAGTACTGTATAGTGTACTGGTAGTACTTTGACTGTGGTGGACAGTATCCTGGGCTTTATTGCTATCACTGCTTTACATTTCGATAGTGGGCACAACAGCCTGGTTAGGGGCCAGTTGTGTACATCTGACCATGTTGCATTCTGTTCAGATATGAACTACTTAAACCAGGCTTGTGCCCTAGTCCATGTCTAATGCTAGTTGGAGAGTGTGTTTGTCCTTCAACACACATTGTAAGTGGAGTTTGCCATGACATATGTCATGGTTAGTATACTATGCCTCTGTCTACCTGTGACATGACAGTGATACCCAGGATAAATCTACTATCTCCCATCCACTCATCAGAATTCCTATTGAGGAAGATTGATAAGTGACTCTATGGGTAGCCTGTGCTGGGGGTTCACTCATGGGTGGGAGTGGCTTCTGTGTTATGGATCACGCAGTACAGCTTGTCCTATGTAAGTCAGTGCTGGGGTTCAGGTCTCTCATGTGCATAGCTCACTGCCATTCAGAATGTACAAGGTGCAGCATGTTTATTGATGCCAGCAACACAGGCAACACATGGCATCTGTGCAAGCTCTTTGATACTCCTGATGAGGTACTGTTGGGGACTTTACGGTTGGTGGAGGTGTCTGCTGAGGTACATCCCACAGGGGCTATTGTAGTCAATTGTACCGCTGATGAAGGATGACTGCAGAGCCACAATGACCTCCCTTATCTAGATCTGACAGCCTTCATGATTAGGTGGGTATATGGTATGTTTCTGTAAACACTACAGCACATGTTTGTCCAATGCAGGATATCTATCACCTTGTGTCCCCAGGTCTCTCATTACATGTTAACTACATAATGGGTTAACACCTATGTGGTAATTGGTGGGCACTTACTGTATATCCACGGGGGTTGACTATACACGTTTCTGCAATTAGCTTGCTGACATGGCTATGGCACCAGTTGTCTGTTTCTATGTGGCCCTTTTGTGGGATGCTTGTGTCAGCTGGTGGATCATATGTGGTGAGCAGTTTGTAGTCCTCTGCAAACATGTTCGGACACAGTCCTTCCATGTTTGCCTTTACCTATGGGACATATATACCAGACGAGGGAGATCCCAGGACAAAGCCTTGTGGGATGCCAGTTATATCTGGTTTGTAGTCTGACATGGCTGCAGCATGTCTGACCATGTCTGTTCTATCCTTGGTCTGGTTTGCAACCCCACTACTGACATGTGGGTTTATATTTAAGCTGGTGAGCCTATCTATAATGAACACGTAGGGTATTGTATAGAAGCCTTTGCAAGGTCCAGCTACACTGTGTGGACCACATTGCCCTCATCAATGACCTTAATGACTGTTTCAATTGAGTCAAACATGTTTAGGGGCAGGATCTGCACTTGAGAAAGCCACACTGGGTTGGGTCCGGTGTCAGTAGGTCCCCAATATCTTTATGTCTGTGGTACATGCTGATCCTTTCCATAGCTGTGCAAACCGAGCTTCTCAGGATTATGGGGTAGTAGTTTTCAGTATCCATTCAGGCAACACCTTTGTTGAGAAGGACCACTGTTGTTGTACACTGCTCTTTGGGTACATATTCTGTGGTAAGGCTGACATTGAGCAGTAGTGTGGTTTGGCATTCCATTCATCTTGGAGTCCATGTTGCAAGCCCAGGACACCATCTCATACCATTGCTGCTGTGTGTTTTGCTTTGTAGATGTTGGCTGTTACCTCAGCATCTGCAATGTCAGGGGGCCAGCAGTCTGCTGGGATAGATATTCTGCATTTGGGGGGGGTTTGCACTGCACCTGTCAGGATGTATGTTGGCAATATGTGTGTGTGTTTGTGATATTTGTGTGATTCAGGGCATATCTGTGAATTCCCAACATGGTTCCTACCATCAGTTGTGAAAGCCTTGGGATTATCCTTAGTGTCCTGTACAATTTGTATCTTCATAGGTTCATAGGTTCATACTAGGCTATCCACCCTAGGGCATTTGCTAGCCTAGCCAGAGTGTGTGTGGCTTTTGACACCCCTTGCTATGTGAATATTATGGCCATTTATGATTTGCTTTGCTGTGCCTCTGTCTGGACATGACACAGTGAAGACCCCCAGTGTAACTCTACAATCATCCATCCACTTGGCAAGATTCCTGTTGAAGAGTGTCAGTGAGGGGCTCTGCCTAACATGGAGTGGGATTCTAGTCCAGGGTGTGGGGAGCCTCTGGATTATGTATCTGTCCCACCAGCACATTCTATTTCATTATTTGTTGAGGTTGACATCTCTCACTCTCACAGCTCCGATGGATTTGAGTTTTCTGGGGTGGAGCATGTCCATTACTCCTGTGTTGGGCATGGCCTCCTACAACAGGCATGCAATGCCTCTGTGTAGGCAGTATGTGACTGCATTCAGCTGGGGTGTGTACAGCCAGGCAGCATATGACATATATTTGAGACCCTTTATCCTCTTGGTGAGGTACCTTTGAGGTCTTTCTAACTGCTGCAGGTGTCAGGTAAGGTACATCCCATATGAGGCATTGTACTAGATTATGGGTGTGATTAGAGAAAAGTATAGGGGCACAATGACCTATGTTGACGTGGATGTGAATCCTTTCCTGATACGGTGTCAAATGTAGGCAGTCTTCCTAGCCACACTGGCAATGTGGGTGCCACATAACAGGTTACTGTCCACTTGTGTCCCTAGGTCCCTGGTTACTCCTTCCATACATAATGGTTTACCACCTATGTGGTAATTTGTGGTACCTTGTTTGGTATTTGGTGGGACAGTCATACTGTCCAGTGTCTTCAGGACGGCTGGGTGAGGTTATTGTGTGTGAGAGTGCGGTCTGTGGCATGCTACAGACTGTACAGCAGTCTTGCCTACAGTTAGTTGCACATGGGTGAACTCCAATGCCTTGTGCATTGTCAGTTACCTGGACGTATGGGTGTCTGTGCTGACTATGGATACTCACCCTCCTTTTATGTTTTGTTCCAGGTTTTGGGGCCATGACACATGATACGTGGTATAACCTGGTAGTGCTGGTGTGCTGTCAGGAGGCTTGCAGCAGGTTTCTGTCACTGCACAGACATCAATGTTCTCCATACTGGGGATGGCCTCAGGAGCATGCATATTGGGGTGTACAC
The DNA here is from genome assembly GCF_019279795.1 of Protopterus annectens. NCBI lineage: Eukaryota > Metazoa > Chordata > Ceratodontiformes > Protopteridae > Protopterus > Protopterus annectens. The sequence continues at coordinate 463,430,448 of NC_056751.1, forward strand.
ATCTGGCATTGGTCAGCATTTCCCTTATGTTTCTTCCCACTTATGTTTTCTAGGGTGGTGGGTCAGTCTTTTCAGCCTTGCCTACAAAGGCTCTATGGAGGTGGCAAAGGCCTTATCCAATATTCAGACGCCCAGGGGTAACAGGTGCAGGCCATCCCAAGAACAGCTGCGTGGCTTGTCAAGCATGACATCCCAAGCAGACAGACATTGGATCCCCTTGGAATGACACCAGTAAGTGTGCCACTTGCTATGACTGATCATTCTGTGTTTGTACTGTGGCATTATTCTTGGTAAGGGTAGGATGCTGCAAACGGTGAGTGTCATACCGGCCTGGACTACATAATCAGAGAGCTCATCTATGTCTCTTTTCATGTAGTCTAGGGCTGTACATCTCAGGTCATTCACACCAGCATGGACTATGACTGCATCATATTTCTACTTGCTTTGGAGTGACCTACATACTTCTGTTATGTGGCATATTGTGGCAGCCTACAGGCAGCTTACTGTACCCTTTCCCTTGTTCAGTCTGGTGTGTGGGACAGCAGTGTGTCTGACTATGGAGTCACCTATTACAACTGTATCAGGCATGTTGTTTCTCCTTCTGGCCTGTGACTGTTTGGCACACCAGCTTTGTGTGCTATGTGTTGCATGTGCTATGTTTGGAAGCTGTTTGATTGGGTGTCTGCTTTAGAGGCCTCTGTTGGTGTGCTGTGTTTGTAATTCGTGCCTCCGGGAATGTTTTTCTGTGTTTATGTGTTTGGTTTGCAGTTGTGATAGGTCTATGTGGGACTGTGTTTCTGGTGTGTGTGGTTACCTTCTCCTCCTGACTTGTTTTGGGAGTATTGAGTTGAGGGAGCTCAGCCTCCAGTTTGGATAGATGGTTGCATCTCTCACATATATTTGTATTTCTTGGGTGGAGTTGGGGGTTGTCTGTGTACTTGGGGCAGGTGTAACATTGCCTCAGGATTCACAGATTCCACTTGTTGTGGCTGGCCTTAGTGGATTGTATGTGTGGACAGATTTTATTGCCATACTACTGATCAGTGATTACTTCATTGTTCATGTTTGCTCTATCATGTAGTAGCTTCCTCATTCTCTTGCATGTTTTGGTTATGGCTGGTGTCCACCATGCCAGATTTAGGCACTGTGTCTTGTTTTAATTTAGGACTGCATAATCCAAGCATTCCTGGCAGTGTTCATGGAATGGCTGTATTACAGGTTCTGAGGTGTGGCCCATATTTTGCACCTGCACGGGACCTTTAATGGATTCCACATTAATTTGGAGGAGTGCAAATATTGCTTAACACATGTTTTCCACTGTGGTTTTCTGGCCAGGGACTGTGGTCAGGATTTGTATATCCAGTGTGATTACTCTATGGTCTGGTTTTACCAGTGAGCAATACACTTCTCATCTTGACATCCAGTACCCATGTTGCTGATTATCACATCCAGTATGCTTACCTCTCTTGTGGGAGTGGTACGTTGTTCCTGGGCCTTTTGGTTTATGGATTCTATGAACTTTTGTCCTACACTGTTGGAGCTAGTATAATGCTCCCAGTCTATGTCTGGGTATTTGCAGTCACCCAATATAATGTGGTTTGCAGGACTTGATATATTCATGTATTCCAGCATAGGCCGGATGCAGTTCCTGGTGTTGGGACAGTAGTCTATAGTGGACTATAAACTGGGGGGCAGTTTTAGCCACTGTTACTTGAGCATGGCCAGTCCATGCTGCTTTTTGTTGTGGTACCGACATGGGGGTGTGGTTATCCTTGACAATTCTTGCTAGTCACCCTTCTTTTGTAGCTTTTTCCAAGTTTTGAGGCTGTACAGCACAGTATGAGGTGTAACCTGGTAGTGTTAGGGTGCTGTTGTGAGCCTTGCCTCAGTTTTCTGTTACAGAGCAGTTATCAACATTCTCCATACTGGGTGAGTTTAGACTGCATGCGTCTTGCTGTTTCAACTTATCCCTGATCTTATTCATATCCCTTCTGATACCTATGGAGATAGGTTTGTGTTTTGAGCCTTACCTATTCAGGGCACACTGTGGGTGACAACAGCCTTTGCCAGTATCCATACGGCCTGCACTGATAGGTGCACGCCAGTCCTAGCAGGTGGTGCATCATGTCATGCTCAGCATGTCATCCCAGACTGGCACACATTGGATCCTCTTTGACTAACTGCGATACTTCAGTCAATTGTTGCACTTGATCATCTCATTGTCATGTTGTGGCATGATGCGTGGTGAGGGTAGGATGTTAGTCAGGGTCCTCAGGTGTGCATATAGTACATGGTGTTACATTACTTAACACATAGCATTCATGCCTCAGGTGGTGCTGCTGGGCTGTCTCTGTCGGATGCGCATATTACACTTCCCTGTACATGTTTGAGAGCAGGTTGTGTCATGTTAGGCATCCCTGTTACTATATGAGTGAGTCAGAGAGGGGTATCATTCCCAGGGTTCCTACTGAGCCAATGTATGTGCTATGCGTTGCCTCTTTGCCAAGGCCAGGGCATACTGGGCACGCCTCCTTCTGCCTACTGGGGCAGGCTCAGGTTGTTCCTCCTCCGTGTCACGCTCTGCCTGTGATGGCCTTGGCAATGGTGGGGGGCTGTTTGGCCCAGCCCTATGCTGGTCCTGCTGCAGCTGTTTTCGCAAGATCATATTATGTAGCATAGCACATACCATGACAATTTGGGTACATGTAGTTGGTGTGTACTGCAAGGCTCCACCAGATGTGTCCAGACACCGGAACCGTGACTTGAGCAGCCCAAACACACGCTCTATTACATTACGTGTTTGTGCGTGTGCCTCATTATGGCGTTCCTGTTCAGGTGTGTGTGCATTTCTGATGGGTGTCATCAGCCACGGCTCCAGTGCATAACCTGCATCCCCCACTAGGTGTCCGTGCAGGATGTCCCCATTGGCAAATGTCTGGTACAGCTGCGTCAAATGCCAGATGTGGGAATCGTGTTAGCTCCCAGGACAGCCAGCACACACATTCATTATTATGCCCTGGGCATCACACATGACCTGGCAGTTGATGGAGGGGAAGCCCTTGCGGTTGATGTATGCCCTACCCCGCTCACCAGCTGGTGCTTTGATGCATATGTGCGTGCAGTCTATTGCACCCAGTACCTCAGGGTATTCCGCTATTTGCTGGAAGAGACGCATATTGCTGGCCAATACCTCACGGGCATTGGGGAAATATACATGATCACCGACATGTGCTGACATGGCATCCAGGAACTGGTGCAGTACCCTGGAGGCTGATGCCTGTGATATCCCCATCATATCACCAGTTGGTCTCTGGAAGGTACCTGTTGCTAGTATTCTTAGGCCTACACACACTTTGGTTTCCACTGGGATGAGTTCCCCTCTGTTGGTTTTGTGTGTGAGGCGTGGCCTGCACAGCTCCACTATTTGCTGCAGGAGGTCTCTGTCCACTCTATAGCGCTCTACTATCTCCAGCTCATGTAACCCGTGGTAGGTGACCCTGGGCCTGTACACTCTTCTCCATCTCCTCACTGTGGGTTGTCTGGCACCATCTGCATTGTCACCACCCTCAGCAAGTTGCCTATGTCTCATTATGACAGCTATGGCAGCCCCTAACATTGATGCTCTGAGTTCAGCTTTTTCAGTTTTCACTTCTGATAACTTAACTCCAGTCTTGCAGTGTCTCTTGAGAGAAACATTCTGCACTGCTGTTTGCAGAGTTTTAAGTGCTGGGCTGGGCTACTATTCTGCCTGTGTAATTGCCTGCATCTAATTGTTTTCACCTGCTAGCTCCAGCAGTATTCCCTACTAACTTCCTACTAAATCTGTTGCTTCCTTTTTCATTTCTGTTTCCTCAGGGAGGAGCCATGTGCAAACCAGCAGAAACACGCTCACAGTGGCTTACACGCGCGCACACATACTTACACAGTTCAGAATCTGCTTATTCGGTTTAAAACGCGTACACGTCCACGCAAACGGTGTTAAACATCTCTCAACATGCTCCCACATGCTCAATCTGCCTTACACGCGTGCACACTGCCTTACACGCGCGCACACTGCCTTACTCACGACATACACATCCAGCAAGAAACTTTGGTGTAGGCAACAGTGTACACCTTCCATTTCTTGACTTTCTCATGCTTACTTAGTGGCACACCTCTTTCCATGATATCTGTCTGACATCTGTCATGTAACTCTAACCTCTAATGACCTGCATTTGTTTCTACCATTCCCCCCTGTGATGTCACCTATCTCCTACTCTGTTCCTCCCCCTTATGTAACTCTTACACTACTCAGAATGTGCTCATTTGCTATGTGACAGTGGAATTCTGTATCCTTACACTCATTTGCATAAGATTGCCTACTAATGCTTAGTTACATCTCTTAGACTCAGCTTCCCCCCTTAGCAACCGCTACACGGTGGCCATGTTGGTTTTGCTCTGCTGGTCCCTGCATTGACATTCCATGTATTGCATTAAACCCACCTTTGTGGGTTTAAAACCTTCGTTTTTATGTTCTATGCAGCGCAGCCCATTTGCACGGGGCTGCGCTGGGTTTAAACATCGGCAATTGCCAAAAAAAAAATTATATTTTTCATATATTTGCATCAGGTTACCTTGCCAATGGCCACATATTTGGCCATTGGCATGCTGCCTGACACATATGCACCCTTTATTTGGAGCTGACATGGCTCCATTGCCGTTTTTGCAGAAACATACTCAGTTGTCAACTGAGTACATTTCTGCAGCTAAAACGGCTCTTACACGGGCTGTTCTGGGCTTCCTGGATCGCTAATCATCCTCATTTGCATGCTATTCAGCTGCAAGTGAGGTGATTAGTTTATCCATGCCCACTCCGTGTAAGAGCCGTTTTAGCTTGACTCTTACACGGACTTTGGGCTGTTCCTGGATCGCGAAGGCTGCATGGAGTCTTACACTACTCTTAGACTCCGTGCAAGCCTTCGTGAATCCGGCCCACTGTCTCATCTTGATTTGTAGTCTCTGCTACCTCTGCTTAGGGTCTTCTTCTTTCAGCGTTTCCCATTAGGGGTCAATACAGCAGAACATTTATCCACATAACAACTGGCAGTGGAGTTTTACAGTGTCAAGTTGCCAGCCCAGCACCCAACCTTCCACAGGAGGCACACACACACACACACACACACACACACACACACACACACACACACACACACACACACACACACACACACACACACACACACACACACACACACGCACACACACACACACAATTTAGAATGTCCAATCCACCTGCAGCATGTCTTGGGAAGGGGGAGAAAGCCAGAGCACCCAGAGGAAACCCATGCAAACACAAGGAGGACATGTAGACTCCACACAGAAGGCACCCCAGCTGAGAATCAAACCAGAGAACCTCTTGCTGTGAGGTGACGGCACTAACTGCTGCACCACTGTGCAGCACTCCTTAGGTTAAGCTTCTTAAATGATATTACACACTGTACTTAATTTAGAATCTCACTGTCAACTATTTTCTTTCTGCATTGTTTACTCTTACCGCTTCTTGCAAAAGGCACGCTTCACTGAGGATTCACTCAGGGTCTCTGGAATGCTTTTACAGCAGGGCATTTGGTTAGTTGTATTAGTGAAGCCAAGATGCATTTATGGTTACAGTCAGCTGACATACCCTATGCAAATGTATATATTATGCTTCTTGTGGCTGTCTATAAGATAATACATGTTTTGCCATGCATAGTTTATTGTATTGTCTGCAGTGTTTTAATGTAAGCAGCACAGTTGTCTCAGAAAAAAACAGAGAAAGAACCACCAAAATATTGCATCATTTGGTGCAATAGCACTGCAGAGTTTAGATGGTCATATTCCAAAACATTGTGTGCACATACTGTGTGCAGTCACATATGCTTATAAAGTTTATTTAGACCTTATCCTCCACTCTCATAGTAATCGTTGAAAATATATGAAAGATTGATATGCTTATGCATAAACAACGAAAAAATTGTTGCAGAAGAAAAATAAAAAAATGTTCTTAATACTGCACATAATAATTTGAGGTGATTCTCTCTTCTAAATATAAATGTAGTATTCGGAAATGCCTTCATACATAAATATTCAAACAGTTTCTTTAGTGATCAGTCTGTTTATGACTAACATGCTCCAAATTTCTGCTTTCAGACAATACAACAGTTCTACTGCTCTGTGTTTCTGCAGCCATTCCTCCTGCAGCCTAAACAAACTGAGTACGTTAACCATTTGTAATGTTGTGCACTGACCCAAAACTGACGCTCTGCCAGTTGTGTTCTCTGGACTGTCATGGAAGTGAGAAACTTGCACAGATGTGTGCAGAAGAATATCAATTACTCCACAGTGTGGCAGCAAACTGACGGCAAACACTTTCTCAGGGGAAGGGCAGAGAAATGAAATGGCTCACGAGAGAGAAAAGCTCAGATCTTTGTGACAGAGCACCTGGGATATCCATGAATCTCATTTTGTTTTACATGTAAGCTTAGGCTACACATGCAACAGCTTTATTCTATGATTAAAAATAACCATGATCCTATGTATAAGCAGCCTCAATTATTCTGATTTACTCTGCACAACCTAGCTTGCAGTAGTGAATAAATGTAATACTTTCCACACCTATTAACTACTTAAAAAGAAAATCGCTGCTTTTTACAAATCTAGTGAAAAACTGTCAACAAAAACTTAAAAGCAAAAAATAAGAAAGTGAATCTTGCACAGAGCCTTGCAGGTTGGCATGCTTCATGTAGTCAGAAAGTACACGTCATGAATAAGCTGTAAATAACTGACTCAAGCAGGTGGAAATGCAGCAGTTCCAAGTATCTTTATGAAAGTTTCTTGACATGTAACCATTGATGGCTTGGCATGCTGAGACAGGTATGCAGCACACTGACGCCTGATCTTATGGTTATAGTAATAAAAAATGATAATTTATTAAAGCATATATGATACTAGGAAAGTATGGCGACATCTTCACAAGCAGTCTGTAGAGTTGTTTCTCAGTGTATCAACAAGGCATGCTGCCAACTGTCCTTAACAAGAAAGCTTTGTTTGCTTATGTCCCACAATAAAATAACATCACTAATTTCGCTTGTTAAATTATGTCAAAATCCTTCTAGATGAGCTACAAAAATGTTTGGTAGTAATGACCTCACTTTTAATGTCTATAAATGTGACAGCGTGAAAACTGGAGAAAAAGGAACTAAATTGTGATTGCAAAATGAATAATGTCATTAATAAAAAAGGATTTTTTCTATGACTTGTAGGGAATAATGGTAGACACAAACTGAAACTTAGATCAATACGTATCTACCACAATCATAAATCCATATTCTGTAGTCTACCTAATTTTACAATGCATGCTTATTCACTCCAGGGTAAAAGGATAAGTACGCCACTTTTTAAATCACCGTTCCAATCCATTGCTGAATATAGAGCTGTGGTCTATACATGCTGAACAACTTATATGAAACAACTTGAAAAGGTTCAACAATTGCCTATCAGACATATTCTAGAGTTGGAAGGCTTAATCTATAAGAAAGGGATGATGAATTGTAATTATATTCTGTCCATTTTAGGTTACTTACTGGTGGGTTCTACCCAGTTTATAAGGCAATGTCTGCACTATTTCTTTTTAAAAGTCTATTCCTAGAAAGCATTGTTGAAGGAATACACCCACCAGGAGAAGAAACTTAACAATAAAAGTAAATATCAGTATAAGAAAAAGCATGGTGGCTACATTATGTAGCACTTTCTAAGATTATTAAATAAGTTTCCCTTTATGATTGAAAAAAACAGTCACTAACCTCCTTCAAAAAGTGAAGGAAATGTATGGGGATATGGCAAGTAACAACCTGCAGCCAAAAAAGTCATGACATGAGTTGTCATAACTGAGATTATCAGATAATACATTTGCAATGCATGGAGGGCTGAGATTATGCTTTGATATCAGGAAAAAAAGATAAACTTATTATAGGTTTCTTAGCTAGAGATTATAACAACAATTGGGTGGGGGGGATGCTTAATAATACTGAAGTACCACCTTAGTCCTGTTACGATCAGGTATGGAGATAGGGACTAGCAGCAGACAGTGTCAGATAGCAAAAACAGTGACAGAATGTAAAACAGCTCAATTTGTCCCTGCTGCCTATTCCTCCCAGATATCCCTGAGATTGCTTTCTACCCTTCCCTTACATTTTTTTAATTTTCTGGTAAATTACTGAAGATTACTGAGTCAGTAATGTCAGATATTAGAGTTTCATGTTTCTTATTCCTCATAAACTCCGTATTGCTGCAAATCTTGTTCTATTAGCATTTTAAGTAAATGAGAGCAATATTTAAAAAACGTCTCTTATTTTGATCCTTTGTCTCCACACATTATCTTTGAATTTGTCCAGAATTGTTAAGTAAAGAATCTCAGATGTATGCTACTGTTTAGCAGCACTAACTCCTATAAATTTTTTTTCTGTAACTGATACTAGATGGAGCAGATAAAGTTCCATGTACTAGAAAGAATCACGATTGGCAAACGTCATTTATATCAACTACTGGTTTAGTTATCACAATTTGGTCATCTAAACAGCTGATTAAAGGTAATGAGAGATTGCTATAATAACAGAGTTAGGGAATATGAACCTTTCCCTAGTGTTGTGTGATCTCAGAGTTGGAATGTATAATTATCATGGCAATGGAGGTCAAACCCCCCTATTGTTTTGTAGTTGTATGCTCCAAAGTTATGTCTCAAAGCATACACAGTTGACTGTTGATAATTTTGTGCCACCATTGACAATGTCAACATTTCATAGTTTAGAAATTTCTCACTATGCACAAACGCGCACACACACACACACACACACACACACACACACACACACACACACACACACACACGTATATATATCTATAGAGAGAGAGAGAGAAAGAGATTGGCGAATTGCTCTTTATATAGAATAACATTTCCATTGATTCATTGATTTCAGTGCATATGGTTTTGTATCTCTTGTTTTTTTTTTTTTTTTTTTTTTGCATGCAAACAGTAATAATAGTTAGCTTTCCTGAAAGGATAAGGAAAATAGTTTCAGGTTACTTTAGGCTGTTTGTTTATGCTTTTATTTCTTGTTTTTGTTTCTGACTGTGGTGGTATGTCTTTAATCACTTGTAGAAGTAGTGGTTATGTTTACCATTAGGGTTCTGTTTGTCAGGATGGTAAGGTACTTTTTATTTTATTTTTAGTTAGTATTACGTTTTTTGACTTATTGAGAGGTTTATGTTTTAATTTTGATTGCTATTTGTATGGGAGTAGTGGGATTAAAGATCAGGCAAAGAGTTTGTAAAGAGCTGGACAGAATCTATTACTGAAGTCTGCAGTTAACTTTGCTGAAAGGACAGTGTGGGACTGAATCTGCATGAAATAAAATTGTTGGAGTTACTGTAAAAACTGAACTCTCACCTAAAGTACTTAGTTAATAGTATAAATGCATGTAAGATTAATTGTGCAAAGCTGGATTGGTCTGTTTTTATTTCATCTTTAGTAATAGATCTGTTTTGTGTATTTCTGCCTTTTTAAATTTCTCCATGTAAATAAACTTTCAAGACCGGAAAAACAAACTAGCGAAAACCACCGCAAATTCAAAAGCCAAGAACTCGACTCAGGCCAATCCAAAATGTAAAAAACATGAAAAACAACAAATTTTATTAAGCCACTGTAAAAGCTTTTCGTTAGTACCTTGCACTAACTTCTTCAGACAAGCAAAACATTCACACCATTACAAGTGAGTTTAAATACCAGCATTGAAACACTCAACCACGTCCCTTGCTCTCCCTTTAGCTCCTTAAAGGTACAGATCACAGCTAACTAAGGTGCATTTGCAATTCTCTATTAACATAATAAAAATTCATACACTGAGACTGTAATAATAACAGGCTTTGAAACTGAAAGAAAAAAGCCCAATATTTTGATTATTAAACTATATAAAGTAGATAAATATGTAAAATATAAAATGACATAAAAATAACGATGTTCAACCTACAGCATAAATACTAATAATAGTAGCGCAACGCTTCCTAATCAAAAATTACCTGTGCATACATTGTATCTTGCCTGCTTTCAAGTAAAATAAATAATATAATGAATATAATAAATATAATAATTAATGCATACTGTCCTAAGCATCTAAATGACTAGAACAGTTACCCAAGAAAAATAATATAATATTAATCATATCTCATTAAATAATAAAAATAATAAAAATATAGAAATATAAAATATGACATGTAACATATAATATAATATAACATAACATATAATATAACATAACATAAATTTAGGCTACTCAGTATAGGTTTAATACTGTCATTAAATAAAACAGGTCTAAAAATTAGCGTCTCTCGACCTAAAATTAAATAATAAAATATGAATCAATAATATATATTGTAAAATAATGATCATGCTGTATAATCATAACAATAACTGATAACTATTAACCCTCCACCACTGTCGACTAATAAAGAGTTATGAAACCATTAATTTGTCGACTCTCATTTTTCATTTTTTGACTCTCATTTTAAAAATTGTGAGAATAAACAGCTTGTCACCTCTTCAAACTTTTAAGTTTTAAAAAACAACTAATGGATAACGAGCTGTTGAGACCAGGGGGGCGATATGCTTCCAATCTTAATTGCCAAAGAAGCTCTTTACATTCTAATCCATATGTCTCAGGTCCATAAGAATTGGTATTATACAGTTGATCTATAACCATAAATGTAAACTCATGGTTTGGGTTGTTCTGGATGTGCATAGCCAAAGCATTGTCCGTTTTAATTCTTCTTATGGCATACAAATGTTCATACATTCTTTACTGGAGTTTCCTCTCAGTCTTGCCAATGTAAAAACTGGGGCATGATGAATATTGAGCAAGGTATACCACTTGGGTACTGGAACAAGTGAAACGTCCCCTGATGAGGAATTTCTTGTTCCATGTCTTTTGGGTTTCTAATATCATGACGGGAATGGACCCCATTCCTAAGTCAAAGTATAATTAAAGTTCATGAAATTAGTATTATTTCAATCTTTGGTGTTAGCCAGGAGTGCTCTTCGCAGTACCCGCACTGTGCCCATTAATGACTTATTCTCCAATTCGTATGGAGTTACATGTATCACTAACATATCTAAATGTGATTGTAAATTATTTTTTATAAGACCCATTTCTCCTACTGCTACTGGAACTGTCTGAGTATCCTTCCTCCACTTTACCCTATTGTCTGCCTGCACATCCTGGTATTTTATGACTTTGTGTCTCTGTACGTAAGACACTTTAGTCACTGTGTGTAGCAATTTCAATGATCAATGCTACTTTTGTTTTTTTTCATGGACTACTATACCTGGTTTTCTCTGCTGGTGATGGATGATCCCCTGTGACATAAACTTCATCATTTTCTATTATGCTTTGTGGTTCATGTTTCCACTGCTTTTAAGCTACCTCAGTATTATAATGTTTGCACAATCCCCAGTGCAACAGTCTTGCCACATTATTATGCCTTTCAGTATAGAGTCCTTCTGCCATTAGTATATCACAACCAGCAACAAGATGTGCAACTGTTTCCAATTCAGTTTTATAAAACCTACATTTGTCTGTTTCTCCCACATGTTCAGTAGACTTTGTAAACCAATGTGTGAGGAGTTCACTGTCTTGGGACGCCAATATTAACCTTTTGTCTTTTGGTTTAAATTCACCTCTGTTTAACCAGTCTTGCATTCCATCCTGAACAACATGAAGTCGTTCCAAGAGTTTTCTATACTTGTAACAATATTTATACATTTCCTCATTTCTTGCCTTCTCATCTGACCCTTCACTTTATATTCTTTCCTTTGTTTTTCGGCACATTCAGTTACTGCCTGATTTTTATCTACTTCTGGACTGATTTCCATTCCTACTTGATGCTGATATGCTTCTGCTAAACTAAGCAGGGAAGTCATCTTAGATTTATTCTCTCATGTTTCAAAACCTTCACTATATTTGGGTCTTGTGAGGTCAACAGATATGTATGCATTCCCACAGTTGCAGAGTTATACCTGCAATCAGTTTTGTGGAGGCCCATACTTCCTTCAGAATGGGGAATATATAATCTTGGCATGCACTGATTTTTATAAATCATTGGATATGCATGAAACATTCTTCTTGTTTTCTTGTCCAACTTATTCAACACCTTTTGGAGCCAGTCAGTCACTCCAAAACTTTGTTAGGACAGGACGAACAAATTGGTTTATAGCATGGACTTTGTTTCTAGATGTCAGTATTAATTTACATCTTCTAAAATATTCTTTACTGAGTTTTATTCAAATTTGTCCATGTTTTATTGTTGATCCTTCATCAATTCTCAAATATATATATACACTCTCTCTTATGCTCAAGTTCATTCATATCACATTCTTGTCCCATGCCGATGTTTTCTTGGTGTTGCAGCTTTCCTGCTTTAAAGGTTGCTATTGCACATTTTTCAAGACCAAATGACATTCTTATATCATCTGAAAAAGTTTTGACCATTTACAGTTGTGCTTTCAGTTCTTCATCCGATGAGCTATACAGTTTTAAATCATTTACAAAAAGAAGATGAGAAGTCTTTACACTCTGTTGTTTTCTGGAAGCCAGATTGTAGCTATGACCTAATCTGTTAACTGGAGAACTAAATGGGTTAAGAACAAGACAAAAGAGCAGATCTGACACAGAGTGAACCTGGAATATCCCCCTTTGAATATTTATCCCTAGAATAATAATTTGTCCTTTTTAATGGTTTAACTGCAAAGTAGTTTGCCACTGTTTCATGGTCGCTGTAATGTAATTGATCAGTGTAGGGTGTATCTTATACATATTTAAGCATTCTTTTATCCATGAATGTGGGATACTGTCAAATGCTTTTTTTATAGTCTATCCATGCCATACTTAAATTCTTCCCCTTTTTACAGCTCTCCACTATGACTTTAACAGCAAATTATCCTGTTTTCCATATAACTTTCTTTTATTACCCTTTTATTCTATTGTCATGATCAAGTTTTCTTCTAAATGACTATGAACTCTGTCAACATCAATTCCAGTGTATAGTTTATAAGTTGTTGGAAGGCACGTTATTGGTCTATAGTTTTTTTTTTAGAATAGCTTGCAGATTCACTCTTGAGTATTGTTTTTCCTGTTGTTCACCAGGCTGGTGTCTGTTTGGGGTGTGCATAAAATAGTTCTCACTCATGGCTAAATTTTCATGTAAAGATGTTAATACTTTTAGCCAGAAGTTAAGTACAGCATCTGGGCCTGGGGTTTCCAGTTAGGAACTTCTCTTATCTTTGTTTCACTTTCTCTGGCTGTTACTTCAGTCCATTTAATATCCTATACATTTGAGCTTCTTATTCCTTCTTTTACTTTTTCTATCCATTCAGTGTCTTTGTTATGTTCCACAGGATTCTCATAGATATTTCTCCAAAATGTATCAATTTCTTCGTTTTTTGGAGGTGCTTGAATTCCATTTGCCTTGTTTAGCAATTCTCTATAAAACTTTTTTGGATCATCAATAAATTGCTTATTTTGTACTTTTCCTTTATATTTATTTGTATATCTTCTAAGTTTTTCTGCCTGTGCTGATATTTTTAGTTTATTATTTGTAATATTGCAAGATAAATCATGATCTGTTCTGAAACTGCTCATTGCTTTTATCACATCTATCTTTCTGAGTATTTTTGTTCATCTGTTCCCTCTTCTATGCTTTCCTAACAGTGAAACTTCTTGCCTTAATTGCTTTATAGTTTGCTCTATTCAATACTTCGGCATTCCGTTTCTCCCCTTCCTTTCCCTTACTACCCTGTGTTTTTCTGGTGAGACTTTACCTGTTATTAATTTTGCTGCACAGTAGTATATCCTGCTTACTTCTGCTATATTGCATGAATCTCTATGGACAGTCCTAATTACTGTGTTCATTTGTTTTATCAAACTTCTAACTTTTTGTGTTTTATTGACTTTCTGTAGTCTATTTCTTTCATTGATCTTAACATGTCTGTCCATCTCTATTAAATCAAGCAACTCTTCTCTTAGATAATTTTCTTCTAAACTGAGGGCACATTTTTTGTTCTTGATTTCCTGTGGACATTCTATAGAAAGTTCCAGAGCATCTTCCTGTGCCACATTCTCTTCAATTTCATCATGAGTCATTCATTGCTCTTTCATATGGGAGCTCACTGACCTATCATTCCAAAACCCTGACTGCATCAGAGTTACCACAAGTTCCTGTTCCTTCCCTTTCTGTGTAACTCCAACTGAATATTTGTACTGGTTATCTGTGGAAGGCTCCAAAGTATCTTCATATGGTAACTGATCAGATGGTTCTCACTCCACTGGTTTCTCCTTAATTTGGGGATCCATTGTTCTATCCTGCTGTGGTATTTTCTGAGTTAGATTTTCTACATTAAATCCTTCACTTCACATGTAATCCATAACCACAATTTCTATTTGTTCAACTTTTCCATTACTAATCCTTTTTTTTGCTTTTCCTCTTTGTTTCTTATGTTTTGTATTGTAAAATTGTTCATGTCTGGATGCATTTGCCTGTATTTCTCTTCAAATATATTTGGTGATGTTCTTTTAGTATTGATTAGTGTTTCTTTCTCCTTTGCATAAATATTACACCATATTAAATTTCTTTTTCTTTCCCATGTCTATATTTCTTCAGAAGTTTCCTGATCCTTCTGTTTCTCTTTACTTTGGGGACTCATTCTATCATGATGTAATGTAACCTGTGTTATTCTTTCTACACTAAATCCTTCACTTCACAGGTGTTCATAACTTCAACTTGTATTTTTTTAACTTCTACTTTACTAATCTTCTGTTCTATATTCCCTCTTTGTGATCTTATTATTTATAGTGAAATTTTCCATATTTGGATTCCTTTACCTGTATTTCTGTTTGATTGTTTTGGCTTTCTCCTTTGCATAAATATTGCACCGTATCAGATCCCGCTTTCTTTCCCACATTCATATTTCTTTTTTATACCTTTCAAAAGTCTCTAGATTGTGTTCTTTTTATTTTCACACTTCCTCAGATGATGCTTTTTCCAAACAGATCAAGGTTTCTTGGTCTAGATAATGTTTTTCATAAATAAGTTGTATTAGTGAACACAACATTTTATTTGAAACTTCTGACAGTTTTTCCTGTAGAAATGTTTTTCTTTCCTCTAATTTCTCTCTCTTAACCTTTTTGTATATCTTCTTTCTGGAAATTCTGGGGATTTTGCATAATAGTAGCAATACATAATTTTTTTCTTATCATCTTTATAGCTCTTTTTTGGCCTACAGTTTTTGTGATTTTTGTGAACTGCTACTTCCATCAACAACAAGGGGGCCATCCTCCCCTGGGCCTGGCCTAGACAAGTGGAGTACCTCAGGGTTCAGTCCTGGGACCACTCTTGTTTGGCATCTACTTTTCTGAAGTACAGGCCAACACTAAGGGACTCTGGCTAGCAAAGTTTGCAGATGACAGCAAACTCGGAGCCATTATTAAATCCCCAAATTATGTGGCTATTCTACAAAAGGGCCTTACAGAAACAGATGCTTGGTGCCAGAGCCATGGGCTCAAGCTCAATGCCAAGAAATGTATAGTTATCCCCTTTGGGAAAAAACATGTACCCATGAATTTCCACATAGGTGGCAGTACACTAAACACTGAAAGTGTGATAATTTAATTAGGGACACAGGTGGACAGTGGTCTCACCTTCGATATCCACATCGCCACAACAGTCAAGAAATCCTTCTATCTGGTACACTTCATAACTAAGGTCTTTTCATCCAGAAAAAAGGAGGTCATTGTCCCACTGTACTCAACCCTCATTAGACCCATTATAGAATACAACGCCCTGTTTGGTATGTACCTCTCATCACATCTGCAACAACTGGAAAGGCCTCAGAAATACCTCACTAAAAGAATCACAGGCCTAAATCAGATGCCCTATGCTGACCGTCTAAAAAAACTCCAGCTATACTCTGTCGCATATCGCCTACTCAGAGGCGATCTCTGCATAAAATACAAGGCCATGTCAAACCCAGAGCTGTTGGGCATGCTGCACTTAAAGAAATCTCAATCCCTCAGAGCCACATGCTCCAGGGATCTAAACCTTGTCATCACAATGAACAAAACATGCTGGAGGGATAGATTCCTGACCCAGAGACTCCCCAGACTCTGGAATAGACTGCCCATAAATGTCAAGCAGAGCACCTCTTTGGCCTTCTTCAAAAGAAACCTTGATGACTGGGTGGGAGATAAGAAATTAACCCCGGGGATCATGTCACTTGTCCTGCTAGACAAGGGTCCAGGGAAGTAAATATTGTGGGAAGAAATAGCCAGGGAATTACTATGGCTAGGCTTGTTTAGGCAATAGGGCTAATAGGCTAGTACCAACCTATGAACCATTGTAGGAATGTTTCTGTGTCTTGAGGATTCTAGATTTGTCATTTTTTCCAGTCATGGCACCAGTGTGCCTACCAGAACTGGGCACTTATTTATCTGGATCTTGTGCACCCCGTTGTCCTTTTTATTTGTTTCCTGCTTCTGTCCATGATATAAGCTATAAAATACTGTCTATATATCAGAGTTCTCTTGGTGAGATTTTGTGAAAAAATGGGTCCACCCCGTGAAGTTACCCACCAAGACTTGAAGATGAATTCAATTCCAGCAATACTACTGTGCTTTGCTTGCTGGTTTATCATCTCTCCATTTGGACCGCTGCCTTCAGTATAGTTAAATAGATGATACTGGTGTCTAGGAAATGATACATAACAGTTCATTCTGCTTCTGCTGAATAGAGGTTAAACTGCTTGAGTATTTTTTTCATGTGGGATTTGTGAAAATTAAAGATTGTCTTCCTAAGAGATTTAAGTTTTGCTGTTGTGCTATGATTTGGGAGGTACACTGTCTGTGTGAGTACATGGTCTCATATGATGACAAATGCTAACAACTAATGGAAATAACAGGAAAGTTACCAAGTATTGAAACCTGACTTATTTCTACAGTTTGATGTTGGGACTTTTGGAAACCAGGAAGCACAAGTAACAAAGAATTTTCATTATCAAACTGATCATGGGAGTGACTGTTATTGCCTTGTTTGTGCCTACTAATCTGACAAAATGTTGTTTTCCTGCTGTTTTTATTTCTATACGTATACCATGGTTGATTATAAAAAGCCTTAGCATACTGTAAGGCAGAGACTTGTCAGAAGATTGTACAGCTGCAACAGCGGATAATGGGACTGGTTAGTTTTATTGCCACCCCAAAAATTATGCCCATGCCTTCCGAACTGCACACACCAAAAAAACGGGCAAAAATATCTGGATAGCTAATTAACATAAAGTTTGCATATCTTCTAGAAATAAAACTAGGCAGCATAAAAATATGGTGTAAATAACAAAAAACACTAATCTAGGATGTCTTACAGTGCAGATAGTTTATCAGTTATTATTCATATTTCATATTTTCGTAATTGAGAAAGCTAAATATTAAACATGGAATTCACATTCTCAGGATTTGCGGTCAATTTAAAATGTATCCTTTGGTCACATTTTCACATATATTTTTGCATCCTACGAGATAAGAAACCACGAATACATGCTGACAAAACTGCAACTCTTAAAAAGCATAATTTACAAAACTGTCAACATCTCAAAGCTGCAATGGTTTCCATAATATACATCTTCCTATTAATGAAATCTTTTCTGCATTAAGAATGCAGCAAGTTAATGGGATTGTGTGGAACTTGACAAAGCTTACAACAGATAAAAAATGCTTGGTTTTTCAGGCATGATTTGCATGCTAAATTACAAACAGCAAACACACTCATATAACTGCAAACTTGCATCGCAAAGTGTGACTTGTAGCATGTGCAGTAAAATTAACTCTATTCATATTCAGTTATGCAAATGAATTAAGGCTGTCTGGGGACATGAATGAAAGAGCACAGCTGAGTTGCGATCCATAGAGTCCATTTCCACCGAAGTGCAGTGACCTCAAATGTACTTATGCAAATGGGCAAATAATGAGATGGGAATGAGGAGTTATGTAAATCTTCATATGCTAATGAAGTCTATTTTGCACCATTTCCAATTTATAGTCAGTTTTCCCTCTTTTTTTGAGATGGTTGCAGATGCACTATAAAAAGAGAAGATTTATCATAGTTACAATAAGTGAAAATCCTGTCTCTTGTGGCGTGCTTTATTTCTAGGTCAGAGCTGCTTATCTTTGCCAGGACAAAACCTCTTTAGTTCCAGTGGCACTCGCCCACAAAGAAGACAAAAATATAGGCAAAGGATTACATATTGTAACTTTGATAATCACAAAATCCTTGTTAGGTTTAGAATGGTTAGGAACATTATAAGGATCTTTAGTTGGCATTAGAATGGTTAGGAACATTATAAGGATCTTTAGTTGGCATTAGAATGGTTAGGAACATTATAAGGATCTTTAGTTGTCATGTTTGGCCCCCATAGGGGCACTGGTGGAATGCATAGACTTCCTTTTCCTGTGGACACCAAAGTATGCATAGCCCTCACTATACTTGCTATGGAGGCTTTCCAGAGACAGACTGAAGACACACTGGGGATTTCACAGGCTTCTGTTTCAAGGATACTGAAACAGTTCCTGGATGTGCTCATTGTACATGTGGATCAGTACATCTATTTTTCTGTGTTACCTTAAGACTAAGCCAGGACTATGCATGCCTTTTATGAGCTGGCACATTTCCCTAATGTACTTGATGCAATACATTGCATATATTTTGCAATTAGGGCCCCTCCAGGTCTACTGGGGAGTGGTGCCATAGTAGGAAGGGCTACTACTCCATCAACTGCCAGGTAGTTTGTGATCCATTGGGGTGCATCACCAACATCTCTGCCCAGCATCCTGGCAGTGCACATGATTCCCATATTTGGCATACTATCTCACTCTACCATATCCTCCTGCATTATAGGATGCCCAATGGTCATTTTATTGCTAAATTATTTATTATTTATTGTCATTTATTTACCAGGAAAGTTTGACTGTGGACAGGTGAGCTTTTTCTGTGGACATGCAGGGAGAAAAGCTTCAGGATATCATATTTCATACAATCAATAGCTACAGTGACGTGTTATAATGCTGATTCAATGAATACATAGTGTAATAGTCGATATAAGATCATTTGTATTCATATTCACAAACATTAAATTTACAAGCCTTATGGTGGTGCTGTGGTAGCATTGTCGCCTCACAGTAAGACGCTGTCCGGTTCAATTCTCAGCTAGAGCGTCTTCTGTGTGGAGACATGTGTGAATGTCCTTCTATGAAGGTTGTGCATCAGGGCTGGTAACTCGGCACGTAAAAATCAACTACCATTCATTAGCGGACCAGAGTTCTGCTGTGGCGACCCCTAACCAGGAAAAGCCGAAAGACACAAACAAACAAATACTGAGACTTTACAAATAGAAGAGTAGTGTATAAAACAGGAGCAATTTAAGATATACAACAGAGTGAGGCATTAGAGAAGATAAACAAGTTTGAGTGTTAACAGAGAAGTAGTGAAGGAATAGTAATTTGGTTGTGCTAATTACAAGTGGGTATAGTAGTTTAAGAAGTACAATACAGTGAGGTAGTAAAGGGGGATAAGCAGGTTAAGTGATTTAGTATTCTAAAGGGAGGTATAAGAGAGGTGAAGAAGGTTTTAGACAGCTACGTCCCCGATGAGGAGTATAGACAAAGTCAGGAGCCAGAAAGGAAGTATTTTAATAGTGGTTTGAAAAGATGAAAGTGTGTGCTATATATAACTGATATAGGAATAGTATTCCAAGTTCTAGTGACACTATTGGAACAGAGACTGAACCCAGCAGCCTTTTGTGGTTTATAGACAGTAAGCAGCTGTTTATTATCTGACCAAAAAGGATGATTTGGAAGATAGTACTGGAGTAGGGGTCTAATTGCTGGGCAGGCAGATGGGTTATGGATGATTTTATGGGTTAAGGTAAGCTAAGTATAAGATACATGGTAAGGAAGCTTGAGCCAGTTAAGTGTGTTTAGCAAAAAACAGTGGTCGGCCCAGTAAGGTTTGTGGCAAGCGGAGCTGGCAACTTTGTCATAGAAAACCAACTCCCAAAACCATGAACTAGTAAGAAAAATTCCATGACTTGGATGAAGCACAGGAACCTTTATTCACATAAACTTAAGTGCTTTCACCCATTAATTCACTGAACTTCTTCAGAGTCTAACAACAGAAAAATAAACAAGATTTTTATACATCCTGTTCAATAAAACCTTCAAGCAATTAACAAATAAACCAATAAAATACAAATAGCATCAATTAAAAACATTACAAATACTTCACAATCAACATACTGCTGGGAACAACTAACAACTTGTAAAACAAACTGAAATAATACATATTGTGAAAACATCAATATTTAAACCAAACTAAACTGTGTATATCAAATAAAATAAAAATATTTTAACAAATTAATTAAATAAACTATTAAATAATCAGTAGTGTGTGTGTGTGTGTGTGTGTGTGTGTGTGTGTGTGTGTGTGTGTGTGTGTGTGTGTGTGTGTGTGTGTGTGTGTGTGTCCATGTGTGTTGGGGTGCATTATGGGAGGTTAGGTTTTGATTAGGATGTATGAATAAACTTAATCCTTTGTCTTAGCTATATGAGTATGAGAACAAAAAGCTTGTAAATGTTTTACAAGGTCAGTCCCCATCTGCTTTGTTAAATCATACCAAATCCACGAGATGTCATGATGTCTGATTGGCAGTGGCTGATGGCAGTGGCTGAGACAATAAATATATCCGCATCATGTCCATTTGGATTTAATGTTTCTTTATCAGAATAATAAAAAAATCAACACATTCAGTTTAAATAATCCTCCCTTAAAAATCACATGACTCCAATTTAAATTCTCTCAAGTATTTCCCCCTACTGCCACCAATGTAGAAATACAATAGCAATACAATATTGTGAACTAAACTAAAACATATATTTATTGCAATATGTGTTATGGTAAAAATACCAGAACTTAACATACTCTTACACATAATATGACATACACCTAAGCACACTAGCTATACTCATAGAGTCATTTAATCCTGGGGGTGAGGTGGTGTTCAATTTTAATTGCCAATCCAATTCCCTCCATTCTACCAAGTCACACCATGGACCCCCCCCATGGACTTTTATATAAGGTGTCAATGCCAAAAATGGAAACTCATAATTAGGTTTCATCTCTAAATGACACTATAAAGAGTTAGTACTTTCTTTGTGCTTATTATTGTATATATGCTCATATATACTTACCTTAAAACTACGAACAGTCTTTCAAACATAAAAACTAGGACAATTTTTGCACAAAGCTAGGTATGCAATAACCACTGACTTACATGTGTAGTGAAACTTAGTTTTAACTCTAATTTTATTCACAAACATTTCTTTCCTTTCCAAAATGTGGCAACACTGAGTAAAGGTACCATACTTAAATATACCCCATCTCTTGTTACTCACAGTGACAAATGGTCTATCATTATTTTGCAGTAAGTTTTTAATACATCTGGCCCTTCTAGCAATAAATGTGGGCCTGTTACTTAAAATATTTGAAGCCACCTCAAAGGCTTTGAAAATACCCCAGTTTTGTTTCATAATTTTTTGAATATTAAAATATTCATGAGTATAGCTAGTAATAAATGAACAAGTATATTGGTCCCATTCTTCTTTTTTCAGTCACTATTTTGTAATTATCAGAAGTCAATATGGGTGTAATATTCCCTTGTCTCCTTTTTCTATAAACCTCATCACGTACAGCCTTAACTAAATTAGGGGGATACCCTCTAGCCATAAACATTTTGTTTAACTTGTCACATTCCTTGGAAAACTGATCATCACTAGAAATCATATGTACTAATCTGATATATTGTCCCTTATAATCCCTCTCTTTTGGTGAGCTGGATGACAACTACTGTAATGCAAAAAACTATTTGAATAAGTTGCTTTTCTGTAAATAGAACTTTGTATACATTGTTTAATGTCTTCCTTATACACCAAAACATCCAGGTAACGAATCCTTTCTTTACTATAATGATGGGTACATTTTAAAAAGGAAGTTGTAGAATTAAATAATCTAAAAATTTATTGGTGCCCATTTCGTCAACATCCCAAGCAATAAAACCGTCATCCAAGAACCTGGCATAAAAATGCCAGGATAAAACATTTTTATTGGGAAATATAAAAAGCTTTTCCCATTGTAATAAAACAATGTTTTCAAACACCGGGGTGCAACTACCACCCACCGCAACTCTCTTCTTTTGTTGGAAAAACTATCCATCTAAATAAAAAAAAACTATTCTTTAACACCATATCTAGTAGAGTAGCTAACACATTAATCTCATTTGCACTGAAAACCCATGATTCAAATATAAAATCATGAAACATTTCCAATTCTTTATCTTGAAGAATCACATTAAACAAGTTGACTACATCTATTGTAAAAAAAGCCAAAGCTGGGCTATATTTTACCTCTCTCATCTTGCATAAAAAATCCCACGAATCTTGTATAATGTGAGGATGTTTAAAAACCAATGCCTTTACTTTTTGGTCTATGTACAGAGCCATAGGGTGAGTTATGGATGTCTTAGCACTGACTATAGGTCTCATGGGTGGATCCACAAAACACTTATGAATTTTGGGAATCCCAAAAAGGTGGGGGGACCACCGGAAATTTGACTCATAAGTATTCAAAGGTCTCTCTAGAAATTTCCTCCTGATCTAACATGCCGTGTAGAAAAAAACATTTTTGCATAACATATATTACTATAACTCAAAGAAGTCTGTACATAAAAATCTTCATCAAGTACATGAATAAACATTTTATTTAAATAATCTCCCTTGGACATGATGATGACCCCCCCCCCCCCTGTCAGGCTTCATTACCCTAACCTGTTTGTTGTTCATAAGCTCACACGATAACTGCTGTTCCACACTGGTTAAGTTACACATTTCATTGTTCATATTTCTATTTTGTAACAAATCCCTAAAATTAAATTAACATATTTTTTCAAATATAATTAATGGCATTGCCAATACAGGGTTGAAAATACTGTTTCTTCTTAAAATATTGTCAATTTGCATAGCATCAACACCATTAAATAATTTAAAATTTAGCTTTCTCGAATATGATTTTACATCAGCCAGCAATGACTCAATATTTGTGTGTGCTTTAGGTACAAATGTTTGCTCCTTACTCAATAAGGAAGGCAAACATTCATGAAAAACACAACTGGTAAAATTATATACTTTAAAATCTCCGCTTGGATTAGTTAAAATATACGCAAATGTCTCAACAACAGTACCTGTTCCAGTTGTATTGTCTAAAAGTTCTGTTCCTGTGGATAAAATGAGCTCCGCCTCGTATAGCCTCTCCAGGTTCTCCCTCGATTCCAGGGATGATGATAATGTATCTGGGGATGAAATCCTCCTTGGTTGCTTCCAAATTGGGTCTGGTTCTGATCCCTTAGTCTTTCTGATTTCCTGAGTGGATCTGAGTCCAAAGGGACTGATGTTTCATCATTATCATCATTCTGCAGATTTTATGCTAATAGAGAATCTTTGTCCTGGACCCTGGTCTCATTACTCCTCCTACCTTGCCCTCCCATTGGTTCGGGATAGGCCCTTCCCTTCCTGGTACTCACATCGATCATGATCCAGCTTTTTGCATTTTCTCTTTTGTATATCCGACACAACAGTATCTATTCTACCAAAAATTGCAGAGTATTGTAAACTTTGAGCAGAAAACAACACAATGTTTCTAATTTTACTGCCTAATACTTTTCTTTCCTTCATAAGGTTTTCAATGTTAACCTGATTGTGTTTTCTTAAAATCCTTAACAACTCCACCCTCTGTTTATTAAATAACTCAATCAGTTCCAAATGTAACGGAGACCCAGCTAACAGTCCATTAGGGTACTTCCAATGATGAAGCCCCTTTGGAAATCTTTCAGAATTAATGCACTAAGTTGAAAAAAACATTTTCCACTTGCAATTTCCAACACTGAAGCAGCACCTTTTCAAAAGTAGATAAGGGTTCACTAAACAACCCAGTCTCAATACTCACATGCTGCAAATGAATTGAAGACTCAACCAGTTGTTCAAATTAATGGTCTCATCCCCTTCATTCTGGACAACCACAGGAATGAGAGGGAGGGAATCCTTTAAACAAGCAGGTGTACGATTGAGGTCGGAAGATGTCTGCCAACCGACCACAGTACCTGCTGACCATTCCATAAGTTGCTGCACAAGTAGTGTAAGTTGTCACACACTTTTCTGAAGGTCATCCAAACTAGGACCCAACCTGGCTCAACTACAGCTGGAACAATCCGCATAAGACATGTATCCAGACCAAAAAGACCGAGAATCAATGATGGCAAACAGTAAAAACTGCAAAAAGTACCAAGCCAGCAGCGGAGTAAAAACTCTTTTAATTCACAGTAAAATCCAATAAAATTGAACACTTTCGTGAGAGTATAACAAACACTTCATCAGAATGATAAAATAATCAACACATTCAGTTTAAAAAAACACACCTTTGAAAATCACATGACTCCAATTTAAATTATCTCAAACATTGCCCCCTACTGCCACCATTGTAGAACTACAATAGCAATACAATATTGTGAATTAAACTAAAACATATATTTATTACAATATGTATTATAGTAAAAATACCAAGCCAACTTAACACATTCTTACACATAATATGACAAAAGCCTAGACAAACTAGCTATACTCTTAGACTCATTTAATCCTGGGGGGTGAGGTGGCTCTCAATTTTAATTGCCAGTGCAATTCCCACCGTTCTACCAAGTCATGCCATGGATCCCCAATGGACTTTGAAATATGCTTTCAATGCCAAAAAATAGAAACTCATGATTAGGGTTCATCTCTAAGTAACAATATAAAGTGTTAGTACTTTTCTTGTGCTTAATATTGTATATATGCTCACATATTATTTCCTTAAAACTATGAACGGTCTTTCCAATATAAACACTATGACAATTTTTGCACAAAGCTAGGTATGCAATACCCATTGACTTACATGTTGTTTTTTTTCATGAAAATGAGATTTTGTAAAAAAGAGAAGTAATTTAGTTTTTTTTTTTGATGGAATATAGTAGCAGCTGATTATCCTGTAGCCAACTTTCAACACAGTTAAAGGCTTCTTGAGTATTTCTCTGAAGATGTAGTAAGTTGTAAAAAATGCATATTAGTGTAGAATCATCAGCATATTGTATGAGTGAAACTCGTTGACAGGATTTTGGTAAATTGTTGTCAAATATATTAAAGAGTAGAGTTCCAAGAATGGAGCCCTGTTGCACACCAGTATTGGCAGGAATGTTTTTGAGGATAGGCCAGTGGAAGGAGCCTAGAATTCAGTTAAATGTATCAGGATTAAAATTAGTGAGGTTCTAGAAAGTTCAAAGTAAGTATTGTTTGATATGATGGGTACTGAGTCTGTTTGCAAGTACAGTGCGATGATTACTGAGGGAATCAGAGAGAGTACCACTGGAGACATACGTAGTTGAACTAGACACAAATATCCAGTTGAGAACTGAGCCACTGTTTTTGGGATAGTTATAATGAGTGGGGGAAGAAATGAGCTGAATCAATCCGAGTAGGTTTAGGTTAGCTGATGGATAATCAGCCAAACTTGAAATTAATGTCACTTGGGATTATCTTTTCATTAGAAATTGCATTTGAGATCCAGTTCAGCATGTTTTTTTAGGTTTGTACCATTATTACCTGGGGGAGTATAGAGTGTTGTAATACATAAGATCCAGTTCAGCATGTTTTTTTCAGGTTTGTACCATTATTACCTGGGGAATATAGAGTGTTGTAATACATAACTAATTATGGTTATGTACTTTATATTTGGAGATGAGATCACAAAGTTATGGAATTTTGGAAAAGGTTTAGTGCAGGGTGGGATTTCAAGATGCTCAATGTATTGTAAAGGTAGGGCAGGATTCAGGAAGGTTTACACGGAGTTTAAGAGTAGTGTAAGCCTCCGTGTAAGCCTCCCGATCCAGGAACAGCCCAAACCTCCATGTAAGAGACAGCTAACACGTCTCTTACACGGACTGGGCATGGAAATGCTCAATACCTCATTTGCAGCTGAAAGATATGCAAATTAGGTATTTGAGCGATCCAAGAAGCCCAAACCAGTCCGTGTAACGGACGTGTTAGCTGCAGAAATGTACTCAGCTGACAACTGAGTACATTTCTGCAAAATTGAAAACGGAGCTATGTCAGCTCCGAATATAGGGTGCATATGTTTCATTTAGCATGCCAATGGCCAAATATGTGGCCATTGGCATGAAAAAGTGTTGCACAAATATTGTAAATAACTTTTTTTTTTCCGTGGGATTATGATGTTTAACTGCAGCGCACCAGCATAAATGGGTGCGCTGCCTAAAACTGAAAACCGAAGCTTATAAGCCCACAATTGTGGGATTTATGTATTACATGGAATGTCAATGGAGGGACTAGCAGACCAAAAACAATATGGCCTCCGTGTAGTGGTTGTCAAGGGGGGAAGCTCTGTGTAAGACATGTAACTAAGCATTACTAGGCAATCCTATGTAAATGAGGGTTACAATACTGAATCACACTGCCACATAGGTAATGAGCACTTTCTGAGTAGTGTAAGAGTTACAGAAGTGGGAGGAACAGAGTAAGAGGTAGGTGACATCATGGGGGGGAATGATAGAAATAAATGTATCAGATTGGAGGGCAATGTAAGGTGACAGATGACAGACAGACATCAGGGAGAGAGGTGTGTCCCAACAGAACACTAGAAAAGTCAAGAAACAGAGGGTGCACACTATCCCTACACTCAAACTTTTTTGATATACGTGCATGCGTGCGTGTGCGCGCGTGTAAGCCAGGTTCAACATGTGGGAGCATGTTGCAAACCGTTTGCAACGGTTTGCGCGGGCGTGCACATGTGTAAGGCAGTGTGCGCGCGTTTTACCATGAATCAGCCAAGTGCACACCATGTAAGGATGTGTGCGCGCGTGTAACACTGTGTAAGGATGTGTGCATGCGTTTAAGCAACTGTGAGCGTGCTTAAGCTGGTGTGCACATTGCTCCCCCTGAGGAAACAGAGAGGAAACAGGAAACAACCAAAATACAGGGAAACTGTCAAAGGATACTGCTGGAGTTAATTGGTGGAAAAAATTGGAAGCAGACAATTTACACAGGCAGACTAGAAGCACAACCCAGCACTTAAAACACTGCAAAGAGCAGTGCAGGGTGTTTCTCACAAGAGATACTGCAAGAAAGTAAGCTATCAGAATTGAAAACTGAAAAAAGCTGAACTCAGAGCAGAAATGCTAGGTGCTGCCATAGCTGTTATAATCAGGCATAGGCAAATTGCTGAGGGTGGTGACAATGCAGATGCTGACAGACAACCCAGAGTGAGGAGAAGGAGAAGAGTATACAGGCCCAGGGTCAACTACCATGGGTTACATGAGCTGGAGATAGTAGAGCGCTACAGAGTGAACAGGGACCTTCTGCAGCAAATTGTTGAGCTGTGCAGGCCACGCCTCACACACAGAACCAACAGAGGGGAACCCATCCCAGTGGAAACCAAGGTATGCGTTGGCCTAAGAATACTAGCAACAGGTACCTTCCAGAGACCAACTGGTGATATGATGGGGATATCACAGGCATCAGCCTCCAGGGTACTGCACCAGTTCCTGGATGCCATGTCAGCACATGTCGGTGATCATGCATATTTCCCCAATGCCCGTGAGGTTGTGGCCAGCAATATGCGTCTCTTCCAGCAAATAGCGGGATACCCTGAGGTATTGGGTGCAATAGACTGCACGCACATACGCATCAAAGCACCAGCCGGTGAGCGGGGTAGAGCCTACATGAACCACAAGGTCTTCCCCTCCATCAACTGCCAGGTCATGTGTGATGTGTGCTGGCTGCCCTGGGAGCTACCACGATTCCCACATTTGGCATCTGACGCAGCTGTACCAATAATTTGTCAGTGGGGACTTCCCACACGGACACCTAGTGGGGGATGCAGGTTATGCACTTGAGCCGTGGCTGATGACACCCATCAGAAATGCACACACACCTGAATAGGAACGCCATAATGAGGCACACGCACAAACACGTAATGTCATAGAGCGTGTGTTTGGGCTGCTCAAGTCATGGTTCCGGTGTCTGGACACATCTGGTGGAGCCTTGCAGTACACACCAACTACATGTACCCAAATGATATGATATGTGCTATGCTACATAATATGATCCTGCGGAAACAGCTGCAGCAGGACCAGCATAGGGCTGGGCCAAACATACCCCCACCATTGCCAAGGCCATCACAGGCAGAGGGTGACTCAGAGGAGGAACAACCTGACCTTGCCCCAGTAGGCAGAAGGAGGCGTGCCCAGTATGCCCTGGTCTTGGCAAAGAGGCAACGCATAGCACATACACTTGGTCAGTAGGGACGCTGGGACTGATACCCGCTCTGACTCACTCATATAGTAACAGGGATGCCTAACATGACACAACCTGCTTCCAAACATGTACAGGGAGTGTAGTATGTGCATCCGACAGAGGCAGCCCTGCAGCACCTCCTGAGGCATGAATGCCATGTGTTAAGTAATGTAACACCATGTACCATATGCACACCTGAGGACCTTGACTAACATCCACCCTCACCAATCACAAACCACAAAAACACAAACCCACATCCATAGGTACCACAAGGGATAGGAACCTAGATGTAATGCTACCCAATGCCAGAAATATAAACAGCAAGATGCGTGCAGTGTAAACGCACACAGTATAGAGGATGTAGATATCAGTGCTGTAATAGACAACCGGGTCAAAGCCCACATCAGCACCCTAACACTACCAGGTCACACCTCATACAGTGATGTACATGTGCAAAAACATGGAACAAGCTACAAAACGAGGGTGACTAGCAATAAATGTCATGGATAACCACACCCCTATGTTGGTACCACAACAAGAAGCAACATGGATTAGCCATGGTCAAATACCAATTGCTAAAACTGCCTACTACTATATAGGTTGCTGCAGACCATTGTACTAATAGCAGGAACTGCACCAGGCCTATGCTCATAGGTTCATAAGTTCATACTAGGCTATCTGCCCTAGGGCATATATAAGCCTAGCCCAGATTTTGTGGCTTCCGCCACCCCTTCAGTTTGAAGGATAATATGCCCATTATTTTGCTGTGCCTCTGTCAAGCAGTGACACTGATGTTATCCCTGGGGTATACCTGCGATCTCCCATCCATTGGTCATGATTTCTCTTAAACAAAGCCAGTGAGGTGCCCAGCCTCACATGTACCAGGATGTTGTTCCACAGCATAGGGAGTCTCTGGGTGATGAATCTGTCCCTCCAGCACGCCCTATTAATAGCCGTGTTGAGGTTTAAGTCTCTTGCCCTTGTAGATCTGATGGATTTAGAGGTTTTGAGGTGAAGCATGTTCATTAATTCCGGGTTGGACATGGCCTTGTATGTCAGGCACAGGCCACCTCTGAGCAGGCAGTGGCGACTGAATAGAGCTGGAGTTCCTTCAGTCGGGCAGTATAAGACATACATTTGAGACCCTTTATCCTTCTGGTGAGGAATGTTTGGGGCCTGTCCAATTGCTGCAGGTGTCGGGTCAGATACATTCCGAATGGGGCATTGTACTCAATCATTGGTCTGATGAGTGATGAGTACAGGGGAACAATGACCTCCCTTGATCTAGATGTGAATCCCTGCATGATCAGGTGGGCAATGTAGAAGGTCTTCCTAACTACTTTGGCAACATGAGTGTCAAACGAAAGGTTACTGTCAACCTGGGTGCCCAGATCCCTGATAACCTCTCCTGTGCTTAGAGGATTAACACCTATATGGGAACTAGGGGTAACCTTGTTCTTCCCAAAGGGTATGACTATGCATTGTTTAGTGTTTAACTTTAGGCCATGGCTCTGGCACCAGTTATCCGTTTCTATGAGACCCGTCTGAAGGATGTCTGTGTCAGATGGGTTTTCAACTATGGTTCCCAGTTAACAGTCATCTGCAAATTTTGTCAGCCATAATCCTCCTGTGTTTGCTTGTACTTCTGAAAAGTAGATGCCGAACAAAAGTGGGCCCAGGACTGAGCCCTGTGGGACACCACTTGTGACAGCCTTGGAGTGTGACATGGCGCCAGCAACCCTGACCCTGTGGGTTCTGTCACTTACCAGTTTGCAACCCATCTTGTGATGTATGGGTTTACATTTAAGCCGGTGAGTTTGTCAATGATACCCGAGTGGAGTATTGTATTGAAAGCCTTTGCCATGTCAAGGTAGGCTGTGTGGACTGCCTTGCCCTCATCAATGGCCTTGGTGACTGTTTTGAAAAAGTCAACCAAGTTTAAAAGGCATGATCGCCCTTGACAAAGCCAAACTGGGTTAGATCCAAAGTCTGCAAGTCCCCTATGTCTTCATTTATGAGTTCCATTATGATCCTCTCCATAGCTTTGCAGACCAGGCTTGTCAAGCTGATGGGACGGTAGTTTCCGGGGTCGGAGGAGGCACCTCCTTTGTGAAGTGGGACCACCGTTGCCGTACGCCACTACTTGGGTACATATCCTGAGGTGAGGCTAAGATTAAACAGCTGCCCTAACTGCGAGTTTAATTCCTCATTGAGTTTGTGGAGCACACAACCGGGGACACCATCTGGTCCCATGGATGCTGTGTTTTTCGCCTTGGATAGAGCAGTTCTCTCCTGAGCATTTGAGATGTTTGGGGGGCTACAATCCCATGGTATAGATATCCCTCCCTTTGGGGGGGAGGGGGGGGAGTCTGTACTGAACCTGTCAGCCAGTATGTTGGCAATGTCTGTAGGTTCAGTGAGTTTTACATCATTATGAACTAATTCTGAGCATAACTGGGAGTCTCCTCCCAGGTTTCCAACATAGCTAAAAAAGGCCTTATGATTGTCCTTTGAGTCCTTAGCGAGTTTTCTCTCAAAATGTGCCCTGGATGATTTTATGGGAGATCTCAGTTCTTTACTTATAATGAGCAGGGTGTCTTCCCTTCTACGGATTTTGCTCTATCTTGTAGTAGCTCCTTCTTTCTGATGTAGAGCTTGTTTATGGCTGGGGTCCACCAGACTGCACGCTTGCCTTTGGTACAAAGAGTCTTTGTTTTGTTTGGGATTGCCTGATCCATGCAGTCCTGGAGGTGCTGGTAGAAGGCATTTGTAAGTGATTCAGTGGCTTGGGTAATGGTTTCCGCTGGCTTGGGGGCCTTGAAAGAGGCCACACTAGTCTTTAGAAGTGTGAAGTCGGCTTCTGAGAAGTTCTTCACTGTGGTCTGTTTTATCTGGGGTGGGGGCGGGATGTGGACTGCCAGTGAGATTAGTTTATGATCTGATCTCACCAATGATGGGTATACTTCTGGTGTTGAACATTGTGACCCCATGTTCGTGATGATGTGATCTAGTATGTTGTCTCCTCTTGTGGGTATGGTGACTAGTTGTTCCATGGCATATGAGGTTATGAACTCTAGGAACCTTTGGGCTAGAGTGTTGGGGGTTGAGTAGTGATCCCAGTCTATATTTGGATAGTTGAAATCACCCAGTATGATGGTGTTTGGAGATACATTTATCCCCTCCAGTGTTTTCAGGAAAGCTGTGTGAGGTTCCTGAGTTTAAGAGGGTGGCCTGTAACCTGCTACAAACTGCCGAGCAGTCTTGCCTACGGTTAATTGCACCTGGATGGTCTCCGATGCATCGTGTGTTGCCACCAAACTTGAGGTGAGGGTGTCCTTGATGAATATGGACACCCACCCTCCTTTCTTGGTGTCGTCCAGATTTTGGGGCTAGAACGCATGATATGAGGTAACACCTGATACTGCTGGGGTGCTGTCAGGAGCCTTGAACCAGGTTACAGTCACAGCACAGACATCGATGTTCTCCATACTGAGAAGGGCTTCGAGTGCATGCATCTTGAGGTTGAGACGTCTGGCATTGAGCAGCATTACCCGTAGTTTATTTCCTTTTTTGTGTTCTAGGGTGGTAGGTTTAGAATCTGAGCCTTGCCTAAAAAAGGCACAATGGGGGTGGCAAGAGCCTTAGCCAAATTCAGGAAGCCCAGGGGTGACAGGTGCAAGCTGTCCCTGCGAATCAGCGTGGCTTGTCCAGCATGTCATCCCAGGCAGATGGACATTGGATCCCCCTTGAATGACACCATAGATTAAGCCAATTATTACAGCTGATCATCTTGTCTCTGTATTGTGGCATCATTCTTGGTGAAGGTAGGATACTGCCCAAGGTCAGGGTCATACTTGCCTGGGCTACATAATCAGAGAGCTCCTCTATGTCTCTTTTCATGTAGTCCAGGGAGGTACATCTCAGGTCGTTCACACCAGCATGGACAATGACTGAGTCATACTTGTACTTGCAGTTGAGTGACCTGAGTGCTTGCATTATGTGGTGGATTCCAGCGCCCGATAGGCAGCTTACTGTGACCTTCTCCTTACTCAATCTGGTGAGCGGGACGTCAGTGTGTCTGACTATGGAGTCACCTATGACGGGTGTGTCTGGCATTGTGTTTGGCCTTAAGGGCTGTGAATGTTTGGCACACTGACTCTGTGGTCTATGTGTTGCATGTGCTGTGCCCTGTGGAGGCAGTTGTTTGGGTGTCTGCTTTGGTGGCCTCTGCTGTTATGGTAGATCTGTGATCAGAGGCTCTGAGTATGTCTTTGTGTGTTTATGTGTATGATTTGAAGTTGTGATATGTGAGACTGGGTTTGTGGTGTGTGTGGTTACCTTCTCCTCCTCTCTGGTCTTGCCAGTCCTATGTTGAGAGAGCTCAGCCTCCAGTTTGGCTATATAGTTGCATCTCTTGCATGTATTTGTGTTTTGTGGGAGAAGGAGAGGGTTGTCTGTGTACATGAGTCAATTGTAACATTGCCTCAATATTCCCAGGTTCACCAGCTGAGCAGGAGAGGACACTAGCAACTGATCCCTTGACATGCTAGAAGGAATAGACAAAAAACTGTTGGAAGACAGGAAGATATCAAGCCCCCCAAACCACATTATATTGCTTGACTGACAATACCTACACATACACCATAGTTTCATAGTTTACTACTAGGCTATCTGCCCTAGTGCATTTATAAGCCTAGCCATAGTGATGTGGCTATTGCCACCCCTTATAGTGGTAATAAGTGTACAGAATAGATTCCGAATATTGTGCCTCTCACTTAGTAGTGACACATTATGACCCCCGTACATAATTGAATACCTTGACTGTGCCTCTGTCTAGTAGTGACACAGGGAGGACCCCTGGGGTAAACCTACAATCCCACATCCAGTTGTCCAGACTTCTCTTGAATAGAGTCAGTGAGGGACTCTGTCTAACATGAACTGGGATACTCTGTTAGTGTGAGAAGCCTCTGAGTTATGACTCTGTCCCTCCAGCATGTCCTATACATCTATGTGCTGAGGTTCAAATCTTCAGCTCCCATGGTTCTGGTGGATTTGGATTGCTTGCAGTGGAGCATGTCCACCAAATCCTGATTGGACATGGTCTTGTATGTCAGGCATAAGTCACCTGTAAGTATGCAGTATGCCACTGAATAAAGCTGGATTTCCTTTAGTCTGGAAGCATATGACATGTGTTGTAGACCCCTGATCTCCTTGGTAAGGTACTTTTGGGGTCTCTCCAGCTGTTGCAAGTGCTGGTTGAGGTACATACCAAATGGGGCTTTGTATTCAATCATGGGCCTGATAAGGGAGAAGTATAGTGGTACAATGACCTCCTGTGATCTGGATGGAAAACCCTTCCTGATAAGGTGGGCAAGATAGAAAGTCTTTCTAACCACTTTGGCAACATGGGTGGCAAACGAGATGTCACTATCTACATGTGTCCCCAGGTGTCTGATTTGTTTTCTGTGCTCAGTGGTTTGCTGTCTATGTATTGATTTGTGGGTACTTCGTTCCTCCAAAAGGGGATGACTACACATCAGTTGCAGTCAGTGTCAGGCCATGATTCCAACACCAGCTATCTGTCTTTGTGACATCATTCTGTAGGATGTGTGTGCCGGCTGATGTATTCACTATAGTGCGTAGGTTGCAGTCATCTGCAAACTTTGTCAGCCACAACCCTCCTATGTTTGCTTTCACATCTGAAAAGTAAATGCCAAATAAGAGGGGTCCCAGGACAGATCTTTGTGGGACACCACTTGTGACTGGCTTTGAATCTGACAAGGCACCTGCAATGTTGACTTTATGGGTTCTGTTTCTTAGCCATTTTGCAACCTATCCTGTGACATATGGTGTTATATTTCAGCTGTTGAGCTTGTCTATGATGCCTGAGTGGGGTATTGTGTCAAAGGCCTTAGCCAAGTGCAGGTAGGCTGTGTGGACCGCTTAGCCATCATCAATGGCCCTACTGACAGTTTCAAAATAGTCAACTAGGTGCAAAAGGCAGGATCTGCCCTGTACAAAGCTGAACTGGGTGGGATCAAGGGTCTGTAGGTCACCAATGTCTCTGTTTAAGAGCTCCATAATGACTCTTTCCATAGCTTTGCAGACAAGGCTGGTTAAGCTTGTGTGGTGGTAGTTCCCAGGGTCTGTGGAGGCATCTCCTTTGTGGAGTGGGACCACTGTTGCTGTACGCCAGTGTTCAGGTACATATCCTGTAGCAAGGCTAAGGTTAAATAGCATTTGTATATACGGGTTTAGCTCCTTCTGGAGTTCACATAGCACGCAACTGGGGATACAATCAGGTCCCATTGATGCTGTGTTCTTGTCTTTGCTGAGTGCGGCTCTCACATGGACATCTGAAATGACAGTGAGGTTACATTCATCTGTGATAACTATCTTCTTTTGGGGGTGAGGGAGGGGAAAAATTGCACTGAACCTGTCTGCCAGAATGTTGCCAATATCTGTCAGGTCACTGAAATATATGTTGTTGTGTACCAACTCAGAGCATATCTGAGGGTTCCCACCCATGTTTCTGACATAACTGAAGAAGGCAGTGTGGTTATCTTTATTGTCTTTGGTGTTTATGTCTCAAAGTTGACCTTGGATGTCTTTATGAGAGAATGTAGCTTTTTACTAGTGCTGATCACAGCTGCCTTCCCTGTAGGAGATGTAGCTCTGTCTTGCATTAGTATCCTTCATCTGTTATACAGTTTGTTTATGGCTGGGGTCCACCAGACAGGCCACTTTCCCTTGGTGGAGAGGGTCTTGTTTTTATTTGTGATTGCATGGTCCATGCTATCTCAGAGATGTCCATAGAAAGTGTCTGTGAAGGAGTCACCATTGTGTGTTGTGATTTCCACTGGCCCAGTGGGCTTAACAGATACCATCTCAGTCCGAAGAAGTGTGAAGTCAGCTTTTGAGGTGTTTGTCACTATACTCTTTGTATTATACTAGTACTGACACAAGTGTAGACAATTTCCCAGAATCCATCAAACAAAGTGGACATGCAAAATGTAACACTTCCACAAGAGGGGTAAGCATACTGGATGTGATAATTAGAAATATGTGTACTGGATGTCAAGATGAGAAGTGTATCCCTCCCTGGTAAGACCAGACCATAGAGTAATCACACTGTAGTTACACGTCACGACCCCAGTCCCTGGCCAGACTACCAGAGTGAAACACATGTATAAAGCATAGCTTGCACCCCTACAAACCAATGTGGAATCCATGAAAAGCCCTGTGCAGGTCCAGAATATGGGACACACTGCAGAACATGTTATACAGGCATACCATGAACACAGCCAAGAGTGCTTGGAGTCTGCAATCACAAACAACAAGACACAATGCCATACACCCAGGCATCTGGCATGCTGGACTCCATAAATTACTAAACCATTGAAGAGAATGAGGAAGCTACCACATGATAGATCAAACATGAAAAGTGAAGTAATCAGTGATCACTAGTATGGCAATAAAATGTGTCCACACATACAATCCACTAAGGCCAGGCAAAACAAGTAGAATCTGTGAATCCAGTGGCAATGTGACACCTGTCCCAAGTACACACACAACAACAACTCACCCCAATAAATACAAATGTATGTGACAGAAGCAACCAGGTAGCCAAACTGGGGCCTGAGCACCCCCAAATCAGTACTGTCAAAACTAGTCAGGAGGACAAGGTAACCGCATACACCACAAACCCAGTCCCACATAGACCTACAACGACTGTAAACCAAACACATAAACACAAAAACATTCCCAGAGGCCCTAATTACAAACACACAACACCAACACAAGCCTCCAAAGCAGACACCCAATAAAACAAACTCCAGACATAGCACATGTAACACATAGTACGCAAAGCTGGTGTGCCAAACAGTCACAGGACAGAAGGAGAAACAACATGCCTGACACAGTTGTAATAGGTGACTCCAAAATGAGACATGCTGCTGTCCCAGGGATGGCTTGCACCTGTTACCCATGAGCATCTGGATATTGCCTAAGGCTTTTGCAAACTACAGAGATCCTCCCGTAGGCAAGGCCGAAAAGACCAACCTACCACCAAAGAAAACAAAACTGGAAAGAAACAGAAGGGTAATGCTGATCAATGCCAGATGTGTAAACCTCAATATGCATGCTCCTGAGGCCCTCCCCAGTATGGAGAACATTGATGTCTGTCCAGTGATACAAACCTGCTGCAAGCCTCGTGACAGCACATCAGCACTACCAGGTAATACCACATATCATGTGTTATGGCCACAAAACCTGTAACAAAACATAAAAGGAGGGTGAGTATCCATATTCAGCACAGACAGCCATATGTCCAGTTAACTGACAATGCTTATGTCATTGCAGTCCACCCATGTGCAACTAACTGTAGGCAAGACTGCTGTACAGTCTGTAGCATGCTACAGACCACACTCTCACACACAGGAACCCCACCCCACTGTCCTGAAGACAGTTGACAGTATGAATGTACCACCAAATACAAAACAAGGTACACACAAATTACCACATAGGTGGTAAATCATTATGTGTGGAAGGAGTAATCAGGGCCCTAGTGACACAAGTGGACAGTCACCTGTTATGTGACAGCCACATTGCCAATTTGTCTAGGAAGACTTTCTATATTGGACACTGTATCATGAAAGGATTCACATCTACATCAACAAAGGTCATTGTGCCCCTATACTGTTCCCCTATCAGACCATATTGTAATACAATGCCTCATTTGGGATGTACATTACCTGGCACCTGCAGCAGTTAGAAAGACCTCAAAGGTACCTCAGCAAGAGTCAGAAAGGGTCTCAAATATATCTCATATGCTGCCTGGCTGTAGACACCACAGCCGAATGCAGTCACATACTGCCAACACAGAGGCATTGTATGTCTGTTGTACAAGTCCATGTCCAGCACAGAAGTAATGGACATGCTCCACCCCAGAAAACTCAAAGCCATCAGAGTTGTGTGAGTCAGAGATGTCAACCTTAACACATAATCAAATAGGATGTGCTGGAGGGACAGATACCTAACCCTGAGTCTCTCCACACCCTGGAACAGAATACCACTACATGTTAGGCAGAGCCCCTCACTGACACTCTTCAACAGGAAGTTAGCAAAATGGATGGATAATTGTAGATGTACACTGGGGGTCTTTACTGTGACATGTCCAAACAGAGGTACAGCTAAGTAAACCATAAGTGGCCATAATATTCACATAGCAAGGGGTGGCAAAATCCACACACACTGTGGCTAGGCTTACAAATGCCCTAGGGTGGATAGCCTAGTATGAACCTATGAACCTATTATGATACAAATTGTACAGGACACTAAGGATAACCCCAAGGCTGCTGCAACTGATGGTAGTAAGCGTGTTGTGAATTCCTGGATATGCTCTGGATCACACAAATATTACAAACAACATACCAAACACACACACATATTGCCAACATACATCCTGACAGGTGCAGTGCAAACCCCCCCTCCCTCATAATGCCAAATATCTTTCCCAGCAGAGTGCTGCCTCCCTGACATTATGTCAGACTTACCACAGGATATGTACCCAAAGAGCAGTGTACAACAACAGTGGTTGTTCTCAAGAAAGGTGTCGCCTGAATGGATACAAAAAACAACCACCACAGAATCCTGAGAAGCTTGGTCTGCACAGCTATGGAAAGGATCAGCATGTACCGCAGACATAACGATATTGGGGATCTATTGACACCCGACCCTACCCAGTGTGGGTTTATGAAGTGCAGACCCCACCCCTAAACATGTGTGACTCAGTTGAAACAGTGATTGAGGTCACTGATGAGGGCAATGTGGTCCACACAGTGTAGCTGGACCTTGCAAAGCCTTCCATACAATACCCTACGTGTTCAATATAGATAAGCTCACCAGCTTATATATACACCCCAATGTCACTAGAGGGGTTGCAAACCAGACCAACGACAGAACTGACATGGTCAGACATGCTGCAGCCATGTCAGACTACAAACCACATATAACAGGTATCCCACAAAGTTTGGTCCTGGGACCTTCCCCGTCTGGTATATATGCCCCATAGGGACAGGCCAACATGTAAGGACTGTGCCTGAACATGTTTGCAGAGGACTACAACCCACCTAACATATCTGACACTCCAGCTGACACAAGCATCCCACAAAAGGGCCACATAGAATCAGATAACCGGTGCCATAGCTATGTCAGCATGTGAAATGGAGAAATCTGTATAGTCAATCTCTGTGGATATACAGTAAGTGACCACCAATTACCACATAGGTGTTAACCCATTACATACTTAACATGTAATGACAGACCTGGGTACACAAGGTGATAGATATCCTGCATTGGACAAACATGTGGCTGTAGTGTTAACAGAAACAATCCATATACCAACCTAATCATGAAGGTTATGACATCTAGATAAGGGGAGGTCATTGTGGTTCTGCAGTTATCCTTCATCAGCGTTACAAATGACCACAACAGCCCCTGTGGGGTGTACCTCAGCAGACACCTCCATCAACTGTAAAGTCCACAACAGTACCTCACCAGGAGTATCAAAGAGCTTGAACACATGTAATGTGTTGCCTGATTAAACAGAGTGCAACTCCACACACTGCCATGCTGGCCACCCAGATGCAAGCTGTGCCTGATGTAGAAAGCCATGTCCAAGCTGGAACCAATGAACATGCTGCACCTTGTACAATCTGAATGGCAGTGAGCTATGCACATGAGGGACCTGAACCCCAGCACTGACATACATAGGACAAGCTGTACTGCATTATCCATAACACAGAAGCCACCCCCATGGATGAGTAAACTACCAGTACAGGTTATCCATAGAGTCACTCATTGATTCTCCTCAACAGGAATCCTAATAAGTGGATGGAAGATGGTAGGTTTACCCTGGGTATCAATGTTATGTCACAGGTAGACAGAGGCACAGTATACTAAACAAGACATATGTCATGGCAAACTACACTTACAATGTGTCGAAGGACAAATACACTCTCTGACTATCATTAGAAATGGCCTAGGGCACATCGGTAATGTTTGCCAATGTACACCTATGTTGTGGAATACACTACTGATGTTGGATGAGGCTGTTCTAAGTAGTTCATATCCGAACATAATGCAACATGGTCAGATAGGTTCATAGGTTCATAGGTTTATACTAGGCTATCTGCCCTAAGGCAGTTATAAGCCCAGCCCAGAGTTTTGTGGCGTACGCCACCCCTTATATGGAAACAATACTGTGCCCATTAGTTTGTCGTGCCTCTGTCCAGCAGTGACACAGAGACGATCCCTGGGGTAAACCTATGATCTCCCATCTGACTTATATAATTGCTTTAGTGAGCAAGTGCCAGGTAACTTGAATGCAATGTGTTACAAGCTCTATTCAGTTGCATACTGTCTGCTCAGAGGTGACATGTGCCTGACATACAAGGCCATGTCCAACCCGGAATTAATGGACATGCTCCACCTCAAAAAATCCAAATCCACCAAAACCACTAGAGCAAGCGACTTAAAACCTTAGCACGGATATAAATAGGACGTGCTTGAGGGATAGATTTATCACTCAGAGACTCCCTATGCTGTGGAATAAAATCCCGATCCATGTGAGGCAGAGCACCTCGCTGGCTCTGTTCAAGAGAAATCTTGACCTGTGGATGGGAGAACGTAGGTTTATCCTGGGAATCATCTCTGTGTCACTGCTGGACAGAGGCACAACAAACTAATGGGCACAGTATTTTTTCATATAAGGGGTGGCGTAAGCCACAAAAATTTGGGCTAGGCTTATAAATGCCTTAGGGCAGATAGCCTAGTATAAACCTATGAACCTATGAACCTATCCACAGGTCAAGATTCCCCTTGAACAGAGCCAGCGAGGTGCTCTGCCTCACATGGACCGGGATTGTATTCCACAGCATAGGGAGTCTGTGAGTGATAAATCTATCCCTCCAATATGTCCTACTTATATCCCTGCTAAGGTTTAAGTCACTTGCCCTAGTGGTTCTAGATGATTTGGCAATTTTGAGGTGGAGCATGTCCATTACTTCCTGTTTGGACATGGCCTTGCATGTCAGGCACATGTCACCTCTGAGCAGACGGTATGTGACTGAATAGAGCTGGAGTGTCTTCAATCTGGCAGCATATGACAGATGTTGGAGTCCCTTTATCCTTTTGGTGGGGGACTTTTGGTGTCTCTCCAATTGCTGCAGATGTCGGGTGAGATACATCCAGAATGGGGCATTGTACTCGATCATTGGTCTGATAAGTGAAGAGTACAGGGGAACAATGACCTCACTAGATCTGGATGTGAATCCCTTCCTGATCAGGTGGGCAATGTATAAGGTCTTTCTAGCCACGGTAGCAATGTGAGTGTCAGAAGAAAGGCCACTGTCAACCTGGGTCCCCAGGTCCATGATAACCTCCTCTGTGCTTAGAGGATTGCCACCTATATGGTAGCCTGGGGTTACCTTGCTTTTCCCGAAGGGTATGACTATACATGTTTTGGCATTTAACGTCAGGCCATGGCTCTGGCACCAGCTATCAGTGTCCATGAGTCCCTTCTGAAGGATATCCGTGTCTGATGCACTGTCCACTATGGTGCCCAGTTTGCAGTCATCTGCAAACCTTGTCAGCCAAAGTCCTCCCATGTTGGCCTGTACCTCTGAGAAGTAGATGACGAACAATAGGGGGCCAAGGACTGAGCCCTGTGGGACACCACTTGTGACCGGCTTGGAGTCTGACATAGAGTGAGCAACTCTAACCCTGTGGGTCCTGTCCTTAAGCCAGTTTGCAACCCATCTTGTGACATATGGGTTTACATTTAGGCTGGTAGGTTTTTCTACAATACCCGAGTGGGGTATTGTGTCGAAAGCCTTTGCAAGGTCAAGGTAGGCTGTATGGACTGCCCTTCCCTCAGCAATGGCCTTAGTGACTGTTTTGAAGAAGTCAACCAAGTTCAACAGGCATGATCTGCCCTTGACCAAGCCAAACTGGGACGGGTCCAATGTCTGCATGTCCCCTATATCTTTGTTTATGAGCTCCATTATGATCCTCTCCATAGCTTTGCAGACTAGACTTGTTAAGCTTATGGGGCAGTAATTACCAGGGTCCGTAGAGGCACCGCCTTTGTGCAGATGTGCACAACTGGACCCTAACCAGGCTGTTGTGCACACTATGGAAATGTAAAGCAGTGATAGGACTAAAGCCCAGGATACTGTCCACCACAGTGAAAGTACTGAACCACTACACTATACAGTACTACAGTGTTAGGTCAGTATGAGCGGATGTTGACAATTGTATGCAAAGTATCCCATGCAAAACCTGCAGGCACAGTATAATCCCTGTTGTGTTCACACAAAAAGCATTTGGACAGTAACTACACAACATGGCACAGAACACACAACCATAAACTGGAGATATTTGTTGAAGGTCACACTCATCCACAAATGTGATGGGCTGCAGAGTTCAACATATGGAAAGCTCACACTGGGCATGCTCACACACTTTGATAAATGAGACATCTTTCACACAACATGCCATGGGAAGGCTGAACTGGGCATGCTCACACACAGTCCAAATGTTCCTCTTAGCAACTGTGAAAACACACCAGAGGATGCTCATTCCCATTTCTAGATACTGATGATGTCAGCACCCTATAAGTATATCAGGAGAAAAGGAAGCTCCCAGTAATCCGAATAGCATTCTCTGCTACTACATCTGTCTCTTGTATCATAACATAGTTAGGTAGGGGTTTGAATCCAGCAAGTGTGTGTGAAGGGGGGTAAGTGTGTGTATGAAAAGAACATCCCTTTTGGCAACTGTGGAAACAACACAGGATGCTCATTCCCCTTTCTAAACACTGATGATGTCAGTACCCTGTAAGTATATCAGGAGAAAAGAAGTCTCTTAGTAATCCAAATAGTGCATTCCGCTAATGCATCCGTCTCTAGTGTCATAACATAGCTAGGTAGGGGTTTGAATCCAGCAAGTGGCAAGTGTGTATGAAAAGAACATCCTTTTTGGCAACTGTGAAAACACACCACAGGATGCCCATTCCCCTTTCTAAACACTGATGATGTCAGCACCCTATAAGTATATCAGGAGAAAAGATATCTCTCAGTAATGCGAATAGCGTGCTCTGTTAATGCGTCCGTCTCTACTGTCATAACCTCGTTAGGTAGAGGTTTAAATCCAGCAAGTGTGTATGAAAGGGACATCCTTTTTGGCAACTGTGAAAACACACCACAGGATGCCCATTCCCCTTTCTAGACACCGATGATGTCAGCACCCTATAAGTATATCAGGAGAAAAGAAATCTCCCAGTAATGCGAATAGCACGCTCTGCTAATGCGTCCGTCTCTAGTGTTGTAACATAGTTAGATAGAGGTTTGAATGTAGCAAGTGTGTGTGAAGGGGGGTAAGTGTGTATGAAAGAAACATCCCTTTTGGCAACTGAGAAAACACACTACAGGATGCACATACCCCTTTCTAAATGATATCACAATTATTTATGGCTTTTGATTCCAGACATATCACGTGTGTTTTGCCCACACAGAATGCCCATGTGTGCGGGTTGTTTCTCACAATAATGCATGACATCGATTAAACCAGTTATGACAATGCACACATGATGTATGTGTGTGCCAAATACACATATGTACCTGTGACCTTCAATAGTTACCATGTGTGATGCCTGCCACATGTGAATACATGGTATTTGCACAGGGTAACATTATGACTGTGGTCTTCTGTGCAGGTGCTGCATGTGGGATGTGTATATACTGTGTGAGATGTAGATGCTATCAACCTAGTAGTGAGGGATACACACCTGGTCTGGGGCATATAGTCTACATGTTGTTGATGAACAGGTGCTGCATGTTTTCACCTGTTGTGGGAGTGGTAAGACATTGTTCCATAGCAATGCAGTGACCGCATGCTAAGAACCATTCAGCTAGGGTGTTGTAGCTACAGTAATTCATTAGCATTCAGTAATATGTCAGCATCCCTGGTGAGGGTCTGATGCCAACCAAGGTCAGGGTTCTACCAGCCTGTGTCACTTGCTCAGTGAGCCCTTCCATGTTCCCTATCATGAATCCCAGTGAGGGACATCACACATCAGCTGTAGTGGCATGGACAATGACTGAGTCATATGTGTCCATGCATCTGACTGACCTGTATGCTTGTGTTATGTGCTGGACCATAGTGCCCCATGAGCATATCACCGTGACCTTCACCTTGTCCAGCCTGGTGAGCATGACCTCACTGTACTGGACAATAAAAGTATCTAACACAACTGCAGCAGTAGTGTTGTATAGCTGTACAGACTGTGCTTGTTTGGCACACAGGATTTGTGTGCTATGTGTT
Organism: Protopterus annectens; assembly: GCF_019279795.1. Lineage (NCBI taxonomy): Eukaryota > Metazoa > Chordata > Ceratodontiformes > Protopteridae > Protopterus > Protopterus annectens. The sequence goes on from NC_056751.1 coordinate 463,474,385, forward strand.
ATGCGTGCTGTGTTCAGGCCTAACGTATGCCTGTGTGCCTGCTGCAGAAGTGTCTGCCACTCAGGCAGGATGCTATCCTTAGGCTCCACGAATGGCCCGGTGTGTTTCCGTGCTTGTATTGCTGTCAGTGTAGGTCCACATCAGACTGGTATTGCAGTCACTGTAGTATTTCATGCCACCTGACAGGTTATGCCAGTACTGGGTTCAGAGTGCTTAGTCCACAGTTTGGCCATGTGTTTCCATCTCATACATGTGTTGTACATCCATGGGTAGGGAATAGGGTTGACTGTGTACATGTGGCAGCTGTGACATTACTACATGACTCACATATTCCACAACTGTACCATAGAGGTGATTGACAACTGACCTTTGCACATGCTACCATAGTATTGAGATTGCATTGGTGATTAGCAGCACATAGGGCCAATGGTGAACAAGATACATAGGTCCATAGGTTCATACAAGGATATCTGCCCTAGGGCATTTAGACACCTAGCCAGAATGTGTGCGGCTTTCACCATGCATTGTACATCTATCTTGCTATGCCCTTTTCCAAGGTTAGTATACTGTGCCTCTGTCTAACAGTGACACATAAGTGATACCCAGGGTAAACCTACAATGTCACATCCAGTCATTAATATCCCTCTTGAAGATAGTCACTGAGTGACTCTGCCTAACCTCTATTGGGATAATATTCCAGAATGAAGGGAGCCTCTGAGTTATGAATGTGTCCCTCCAGCATGTCCTATGTATATCACTCCTGAGGTTCAAGTCTTTCCAGCGTGTAGCCTAATAGGATCTGGATATTCTGAGGTGCAGCATGGCCATTAAGTCAGGGTTTGACATGGCTTTATATGTCAGGCACAGACTGCCTATGAAGAGGCAGTATGCCACTGAGTAGAGCTGCTGTTTCTTTAACCAGTCAGTATGTGGCATCTGTTTGAGCCCTTTGATCCTCTTGTTGAGGTACATATGTGGTCTTTCCAGTTGCTGCAGGTGTCTGGTAAGGTGCATGCCGGCAGGGTCATTGTAGTCAATTATGGGCTTGATGAGGGATGAGTAAAGAGGCACAATGTCCTCCCCTGATCTACATGTGAATCCCGTCATGATGATGTGGCCCATATAAAATGTTTTCCTAACCACTTTGGCCATGTTGTTGTCAAATGGAAGAATGCTATCAAACTGTGTACCCCAAGGTCCATAATTCCTTCATCTGCACTTAATGGATTAACACATATGTGGTACTTTGTGGTCACTTTGTGTTTGACAAAGGGGATGACTATACGCTTTTTGGCATTCAGCTTGAGGCCATGGCTGTGGCACAAGTCGTGTGTTTCCAAGAGGCCCTTTTGGAGGATGCGTGTGTTAGCTGGAGAGTTGATTATGGCGTCCGATTTGCAGTCATCTGCGATTTGCTCAGCCACAGTACTTACTTCCATGTTGGCCTGTACCTCTGATAAATATATACTGAACATGACAGATCCCAGGGCTGAGCCTTGTGGGACACCACTTGTAACTGGTTTTGAGGCTGACATGGCTCCAGCAATTCTAACCATGTGTGTTCTGCCCTTGAGCCACTGTGCAATATCTGTAGTGACATAGGGGTTAACATGTACACTGGTGAGCTTCCCTAGAATGCACAAGTGGGGTATTGTATCAAAGGCTTATGCAAGGTCCAGGTAGGCTGTGTAGACCACCTTCCCCTTGACAGTGGCCTTGGTGACTGTTTCAAAGAAATCAAACAGGTTTGAGAGGCAGGATCTGCCATTAACAAAGCCAAACTGTGTATGGTGACATGTCTGTAGGTCCCCAATATCTATATTTATGAGGTTCATGATGATCCTTGCCATAGCTTTGCAGACCAAGCTATTCAGACGTATGGGGCGAATAGTGTCCAGGATCCATTAAGGCACCACCTGAATGTAGAGGGACCACTGTTGCTGTACGCCACTCTTTGGCCACAGATCGTGTAGTAAGGCTGGGATTGAACAGTAGTGTTATGTCTGGGTGTAGCTCTTCTTGGGGTTTATGTAGGACACAGCCTGGGACACTGTCTGGTCCCATTGATGCAGTGTTTATTGCTTTGGAGAGGGCAGCTCTCACCTGAGCATCTGAGATGTCAGGGGAGGCAGCACTCTGCTGGGAGACATATTTGCCCTTTTGGTGTGGAGGGGGGAGAAGGTAGCAGTGAACCTGTCCACTAGGATGATGGCAATGTCTGTGTGTTTTGTATTCCGTGTGACATCTTGGACTACCTCTGAACATATCTGGATATTACCACCCAGGTTCCTAACATAACTACAGAAAGCCTTGTGATTATCCTCAGTGTCTTGTGGAATCTTCTCTCAAAGATGGCCTTAGACATTCTTATGAGTGCCTGTAGTTGTCTTCTAATACTCATCAGTGATGCCTTCACATTTTGGGAGTTTGTTGTATCATGTAGTAGCTTCATCCTTCTATTGTATAGTTTGTTTATGGCTGGTGTCCAGCACACAGGACGTCTGCCTTTGGAGGATTGGGTCTTGCTTTCATTTGTGATTGCATGATCCATGCATTCCTGAATGTGTCCATAGAATGCTTTTATACAGGTATCTGCAGTCTGGTCCATATTTTCAACAGGCCTGGGGGCTTTGAAGGTGTCCACATCATTTATGAGGAGTGTGAACATGCTTGACATGAGCTGTTGACTGACGTCCCGCCCTCCAGACTGAGCAAGGTGAGGGTCACATTTAGCTACCTGTCGGGTGATAGAATGTGCCACATAACACAAGCATTCAGGTCACTCCACAGCAAGTACAAGTATGAGGCAGTCATTGTCCATGCTGGTGTGAACAACCTGAGATGTACCTCCCTGGACCACATGGAAAGAGACACAGAGGAGCTCTTACAGCACCCTCTCAAACTTAGGAATCCCACACAGCCTTCATGCTGACACAGGGGAGTATAGATTTCTCTGCAAACACCATCATACTGGGTGACGTCAGCTACCCAAACATAGACTGTGAACATTACTCAAGCCACAATACCCAAGCTCTAGGGTTCCCATAGTTCAGAAACTCTTTAGCTATGGAACAGGTAGTCAACTTTCCCACAAGAGGGGCAGATATACCAGACCTGATCATCGCAAACATGAGTACAAAATGCTCACCACTTGAAGTATATCCCTCATTGTTGCAATCGAACCATATACTACTCACACTGGAGTACTGGATCCCCCACATATGCAAACCTCAAACACATCGATGTGTGTGTGGGAAATGCCCCTATTAGCAACTGTGACAGTACACTACAGGATGCAGATTTCCCTTTTGAAACACTGATGATGTCAGCACTCTATAACTATATTACCTGAATTAAAGTTCTTCAGTAATTCATATAGCATGCTTCGCTAATGCGTCTTTCTCCAGTGTCATAACATGGTTAGGCAGGGGTTTGAATCCTGCAAAAGGAATGTATGTGTGTTAGTATGAGGGGGGTTTGTGTGTGTGCATAATGCTGTGAGGAAAAAGTGCCTTTGGCAAACTGGGAGAACACACTACAGGATGCACGTCCCTCTTCCTAAACACAGATATTGTCAGCACCCTCTAAGTACAGCATTATAAAGGATTTCTTTCACTAATGCAAATAGCACACTCTGCTAATGTGTCTGTCGCTAGTGTCATAACACAGTTAGGTAGGGGTTTGAATCTTGCAAATGGATAGTATGTGTTTTAGTGTGGGTGGGGTTAGTGTGTGTGCACAATGCTGGGGGTGGGATGTGGCTTTTGCCAAATGGGGCTATGCACTGCAGTGTGCACATTTCCCTTAACAAACAGTGATGTTGACAGCACCCTATACAAACAAAACAACAAAAGAGAAGGTGTTGGTACCAATAACGCATGTAAGGTAACACTTCTTCAAGTAATGTCCACAAAACAAAGTAGGATAAACGAACAATCCTTTTACCCTATACGAACAACATGACAACAGACAACTGCCAGTACTCAGTATAGTGCTACATGCTACTGTAACACGAACATGTACCAGAATATACCTAGATAGTGTTTTGAAGCCTGAATGTGGCAAGTGTGTGGATGTGGGATGTTTCTGTGTGTGCGTGTCCGTATGGAAAACATGTTTGATGTGGCAATCAGGGTACCACAGTACCTGATGCACATTACACTTTTAAACTAATGAGGTTGCCTGCACCCTGTGAGTACAGGTAGAGAGGAGGAAATCAGTAGTAATCCACATAGTGCACTTTTCAAATGTGTACCTGTCATGTATCGACAGCTACTCATGTAGGGTAATAAATAATGGGAATGGCAGGTGAGCGTGTGCATGTGTGGGGGTAGCAGGGTGTGTGTAAATGCTTGTGTGACAGAACAGATACATATAGCTGAATCTGCATAACAGCACATGATGCACATTCCCATAGTGAATGGTAGCATATGATGGTGTGCAGCTGGTACACTTTGGTAAGTAGAATGGGTGCAGATAACAATTCAGGACATTCATACAGTTACTGCAGCAGGAATGCTGGGATAAACACACAATCATAGTGGAACAGTCAACAGTTACCAACATGTTACTACTTATACACATCCATGTAGTCACCCTGTGCATCAGCAACGTGTTTACCTTTTCCTGCACCAATGTTGTAGTATGCAGGAGGTGGCACAGTGTCATCATATGCACAGGGTGTGGGTTAGGTATGCCCAAGCCAGCCACTGGTAACACCAATTGACATGTGTGTGTATGTGTGTTTGTGAGGGGCAGCAGTACAGGGGGGACCAGTGTTGGTGCAGTGTGTGTGTGTATGTGTTTGCCCTAGGTGTTAGATTTCTGCATGTGTGTAAGCTCGCACACAGTCCCACATAATGGCTGCCATGTACAGGGTTTTGTGGACAGCCACAGACTGCACCTGTCAGGTCATCCAGATCAGTGTCTGTGGGCATGGACATGGTACCTGTGCCTGGCAGGGGTGCTGCGGACTGTATCCGGTACTAACCCAGACTGGGTACTGTCATCAGAAGTGGGGGTGTGTTGACTGGACACAGATCCCTGTTGGGACTGTCCAGAGCCACGTGCACGTGGTCTCCTGGGGTGTCCTGATGACAGCACAGACCCAGCATTGTTGGGGCTGGTGCTGGCACTTGAGGTGCGTGAGTGGGCCTGTTGTCATCCACGGCCACTGCCAGCTGGTGCTGTTGCCGGCATATGGCTATGTCGACATCACAAACACACACCATCACCCTGGCCCATGGACATCTGGTTGTGGAGCAACTGTTGTATGTCCCCACAATGTCTGTCAATGACATCTGTGAAGTTACGAATAGCATTTGCAATGTCATGCATGCCATCTGTCATGGCTGTGCGACATGATCTCAGCTCCCTCAGACCCTGTCTGGTGTGCCTTTCCATACGTGCCTGTGCCTGCATAGCAGTCCGGAACATAGTGGAGGTTGACATACCTCCTTGGGCACGTCGGCCAGAGGCAGTACGGCCACGGATGCCCCCACGAGAACCCATGGGCGACTGTCTGCATGGTACCATTGGAGGACCCTGCTCATGGCTGCTTTGTGGGGATGCATGTACCACAGGTACCACATTACCCTGATCTATGCCCAATGCATACTGTCCATCACCTAGGGACAATGGTGACAAAGGATGTAACGGCAGGATGACTGTGCGCATTGAAGGGGTTGACAGCTGTGTACTGTCAATTGGCTGACCAATGGCAGACCCAGACACACCTTCCTGCACCATTATAGACATTTCATCATCATCAGTACCTGGGGCACAAGATTCAGGTTCCCTGCTGCAGGTCACCAGAGCAGCACCAGAACCTACAGGAGGAAAACAGGGAACACAGATTACAGTCTCAACACATATTTGACAGTGATGCACTTCAATACTAATGCACACATTCAGAAATGGACACATGCACTCATGGACACACACACACATGCACACATGGGCACAGGCACACTTGCACACATGCACACCCCACAGTACACACACACATCAGTACTGAGTTACACTACTCTTACTAATATTATAAATAGTTTTTCAGGTAACGTGAAACACACTCACCAGCATGTATGGCCTGCCTCGTTGCTAGATGGGAGGGACCTGGAAATATGAAGAAAGTAATGTCAGTGGGCACAAGTGTGCCATTTGTTTTGCATATGATACAGTACAGTAGTACACTAGTTCCCTTATACACATCAGCTGCTCATAATGTCAGTATCACACATGCACAATTACATATCATGATGACAGATACATACCACGTGCACACCTCATGCATGCATGAAGTAACAGTGTACAGAACAGTCATATGTACATACAAGGAGTTAACTCTAATCTCACCCTTACCTCTCTTTAAACAACAAATCAAACTGTACTTCCAAAACCACTGGCTTTGTTCTTGTAGTACTCCAGGCTAACTTTCCTCTCCCCACCCTCTCTTTACCTTTAACCCCTCATTTTGCGTACAAACTAGCTTCTACCCTGTGTCTTTTCCCTTGCTGTCCTTCTATGCTCTGACCTACTTCCCCCATCTCTCCCACCTCCTCTTGACTGTCTTCCTTCTTTTCCTCTCTTCTTGACTCCTCCCTCTTCCCTATTATTTTATCTTTCATACTCCTTCTACTTCTCTACCCTTCTGAGCTTTAACTGTTATCTATATGGCTTTTGCCTTATTGCATAACCTTTATGTTTTAGGTAAAATTGCTTTGAAACCGACAGAACATTGTGTATGAGTTTAAACTTTGAGTTCCTTAAATGTTTGTTGATTTTATTAACAAGTTGATTTATATTTCTATTATTTTGTATGTCTTTATTAACAACTTGTCTGTCTGCCTTTATTATGTTATGTGTGGAGCTTTTCTCCCCAGGCCTCTACTGAAAATGGACATATATCCAGCTAGACTAGCCCGGTCAACAACTGTAAAATAAATAACAATAAATAAATAAATATGGCATCTTACCTGCATGCTCGGTGTCTTGCTGCTGTGTGGATCCAAACTCCATCATGATGCACGTCTGATGCTGTTGTTGTTCTGGGGCTGGATCCACAACACTTAGCAGTAGCCCCTCCTATCTGGTGAGGGGGGGATGTGTGGCCACCCCCCCACCTGTGGCAACCTGTTGCCTGCGGATATCTGCAGCACGCTGGCGGACATTTCTAATCAAATCACTGCAGTGATGTCTCACCTGCTCATATGTCCTATCATGCATGCCAACATCATTTATCCTGCTGACAAGGTTTTGCCACAGTGCAGACCTCTCCTGCTGATTCTGGGTGGTGCGTGAATACAGGATGGCATAGTCACGCACCAGGCTCTGGTGGATCACTTCATCCTCTGCAGCAGAATATGCGGGGTTCCTTTTCGGAGCCATATTCCCCTGGAAAAGTACACAAACAGGTTATCAGCAGAGTATGTCAGCAATATATGGTACACATTCTATACAGGGAGTATTAAATTGTACTTATTACTGCTTGGTTGTAACTTGATTGAAGTGTAGCTATCATTCTAAGTCTTTTGGATTAAGCACTTGGCCTTCAGACCAGTTGTTTTACATTAGGGAGGTTTGTGGCAAGCACTGTGGTGGCAGGACACATAGCTTTCATCCTTCTATGTTGGGAACTGCTGATTGAGAGCCCAGTGTCCAAGTGTATTAGTTCTGGTATAAGCAGTTGGCCTTCAGGCCAGTTATTTAACATTAACAAGGTTTGTGGTCTCCACTCTTGTGTGAGAATAGGCTGTACTCTGCCATTCATAGCTAGGAAATTCTGGTTTCAGGTGTATAGTGCCTGCATATTTGAACTGTATCTTACTGACATTGGTACACCTTGTTTGCTGTAGCATACACTACATCCAAGCCTCCTGAATCTAGCTTGGTTTATATGCTTGTTGTTTGTTAGCTTGTTATTTCACTGGTACGCTACTTCCACATAATACACAGCTTCTCATCACTTCTGTGAATCACTACTGATATCTGCATTGCTTACTGTACGTATTTCCTTGTTACACTTGACAGCAAGTGACTGCTTGTTGTTTTTGCATTTACTTAATTCTAACACATTGCACTTAAGTTACCTGGCACTTGCTCAATGAAACTATTATATCAGTCAGCAGTAGTAAGTAATATCAGTACACCCTCACTCCCCACTGGACCTTGTTTTCAATTATTACAGAATTCACAATAGTATTCTAGCATGTCCAAAGGTCAGTTGTCAATCTCATCTCCAGTCCAGCTGGTGAGTGTGGTAATCCAGAGGCAATGTCATAACAGCTGCATGTACACAGACAACCCCCTCCTCCTAACAACAAATTCAAACACATGTGAGTGATGCAACCATATACCAAACTGGAGGCTAGGCTATCCCTGCTCAATACTGCCATAACCAGTCAGGTGGAGAAGGAAACCACACTCACTACAATTCCAGTCTCACATAGACCTACCACGTCAGCAAAACAAACACATAATCACATAAACACATACTCGGAGGCTCAGAATAAAGATCTGCCTAAGCAGCAGAGACCTACAAAGCAGACACCCAAGCAACCACCACCACAAAAACAAACACGTGCAACACATATCTCACAAAGCCAATGTGCTGAACACTCACAGCCCTTAACAGTAAACAACACACCTCATACACTTGTAATAGGTGCCTCTATCATCAGGCACACTGACGTCACGTTCACCAGGCTTAATGAGGAGAGGGTCACAGTGTGCAGCCTGTCGGGCACTATGACCCGCCACATAACACAAACACTCAAGTAACTCCAAGGCAAGTACAAGTATGACTCACTCATTGTCTATGCTGGTGTGAATGACCTGACACATACCTCCCTGGACTACATGACATGAGACAGAAAGGAGCTCTCTGAGCATGTAGCCCAAGACAGTATGACCCTGACCTTGAGTAGCATCTTACCCTCACCACAAATGATGCCACATTATCAAGGCAAGATGATCACTTTCAACAATTGACTGAAGTACTGGTGTCATTCACAGGTGAGCCAATGCCTGTCATCTTGGGGTGATATGCTGTACAAGCCACAATGCTTTGCTGGGGACGTTGGGCATTTGGATTTTGGCAGAGGCTCTTGCTACACCCATAGTGCCTTTATTAGGCAAGGCTCATAAGGCAAACTCACATCCATACGTATCACAAAGGATGAGGAACTAAGAGTAATGCTACTCAACACCAGAAGTCTAGACCTCATGATACACGCACTCAAACCTGTACTTAGCATTATGGACATCGATATCTGTGCAGTAACAGAAACCTGTTTTAGGTTTCCCAGGAGCACACCAGCACTAACAAGTTATACCTGTTACCATTCTTGTCGGACCCAACACTTGGACCAAACAACAAAGGAGGGGGAGTATCAATATTCATCGCAGATTCCCACACCTCCACATTGGTGGCAAAGTACCACATAGGTGCTAAGACATTGAGTACAGAAGACGTAATTGGGGACCTGGGGAACAAACTTGATAGCAAACTGTCATTTGTCAACCACGTGGCCAACGTGGATTGAAAGACATGTTATATAGCCCAGCTAATCATGAAGGGATTCACATGTACGGCAGGGGAGGTCATTGTGCCTCTTTACTCATCCATCATCAGGCCTATAATTGAGTACAATGCACCTTTGGGGATGTACCTAACCAGACACCTACAGCAACTGGAAAAGCCCAACAGTACCTCATCAACAGGATCAAAGGGCTCAAACAGAACCCATATGCTGCCCAGTTAAAGAAAATCCAGCTGGACTCAGTGGCATACTGCCTGTTCAGAGGCAATCTGTGCCTGCCATATACAGCCATGTCCAACCCAGAAGTAATGGACATGCTGCACCTCAGGAAATCAAAGTCCCATACAGCCACACGCTCAGGAGACCTGACCTTAGCACTGACATAAATAGGACATGCTGGAGGGGCATATTCCTAACCCAGAGGCTCCCTTCACTCTGTAATGAACTCACAGTACAGGTTAGGCAGAGTCCCTCATTGACTCTCTTCCATAGGAATCTGGATGAGTGAATGGAGATCATAGTTGTACCCCGGGTATCACTTCTATGTCACTGTTAGACAGAGGCACAGTATACTAACCTCGGAAAAGGGCATAGCAGCATAAATTTTAATTGGATGGCAAAAGACAAACACATTCTACTAGGCTTATCAATGCCCTAGGGCAAATAGCCTAGTATGAACCTATGAACCTATGTGTACTGCTATAGTACTTCTGCCATATGTTGCATGTGTGTGTGTTGTGGGGTATGCACAGGTAATGGCCAGATATTTCTGCACAGGCAACACGTCTGAAACACTCTGGGTGTTCATCCCTACATACTGTATGTGTGTTGCCATCCAACCCTGTGATGTGGACACACATTACTCAGCCTGGATATACATATCCCAACAACACCAATAGCACAGTACACTACCTTGCTATGTATGCATGTAATTACACAGTTATTCACTAGTTAGGACTGTGATGCTATCCATGCAGCCCACTGGGCCAGTGGAAGCCACAACACACACTGCTGGCCCCTTTGCAAAAGCTTACCACAGACATCCCACATAGTGCATGTAATGTGCACACACATATCTAACCCAGACTGTATGCACAGCACTTATTTATCCTGTCCAGTGGACTACAGATACAGGCACATTGTATAACTATAGCAGGAGGCTACTGCAGCACAGGGCAGATTCACATGAAGGCAAGGCATCTGTGGTCAGCAGTGTTAAGATGCTTCACATTCACCAAATGCACAGATATTGGCAACAGTGTTGCAGACAGTTTAGGTGCAGGTACCCCCCCCCATTCTCCTACACAAGTGGAATTAGTTATCACAGATGACTGTAACCTCCCTATCATCTCACATGTCCAGGTGAGGGCCACCCTCAACATTGCAGAACACATAGCATCACTGTTACAAAATGGTATCCCTGGATGTGTGATACGTTCACCCCTAGAGGACATAGCACCACATTAAAGACTGATATTAATCCCTGGCCATACTACAGGATATTTACCTGAACAGTGCCATACATACACAGTGATCACACACCAATAAGGAGGAACCTCTACTGACCCTGGGAACTACTGCATCATATGCATAACTGGCCTTGTGTTCTAAGCTATGGAAGTTTTAAGTATGGACAACATGTACAGCAATATTACATATGTATATATTTCAGGACTATGTACACACAACCTATCTCATGGACATACCTATAGATAGTGAACTATGATACATTTGGAGGTGTCACAGTAAACACAGTATTAACCTGCTACTTTGCATTACCTGTGTTTGTGGCAGCTGTTGCTGTGTCAGTGGTGCTGCTTGCTGCTTGCTGTTTGCTGCTGCTGATGATGATTTTGCTGCTGGCTGTCTTTATTTCTGTTCTTTTTCTCTCTCTGTCTCTCTCTCTCTCTCTTTCTCTGTCGGTTTTGTGCAATTAATGTATTGCATGTGTGGAGTGTGGGTACTGGATGCTTTTGTAGGTATCTGCATAGGTCCATGTGATGGCCTCTGCACCAATTGTAAGGCAGCATTTGCTAATTGCATGCAGCCAGTTGTGTACTGATTGCATGTCTCACTGTGATTTCAGGACAGTGCTATAAAAGGGTATGTGAGATAGGCGTTGCCCTTTTAGATTGTAAGGGCGTGGACCATGCTGGTATGCTGTTGACAGTGTTCTGTGAGTGTGAAGGTTAGTACGTCTCTCATGCTTCATGCTGTGTTGTAAATTCAGGTTGCTGCATTTCTCTCACCTGTTCCCTGTAGTGAGTGTGTATGCATACTGACACCTACAACTATATTTCATATGTATTGATATATATATATATATATATATATATATATATATATATATATATGTGTGTGTGTGTACATATACATACTTTCATATATGTACATTAGCTGACATTATTGGGTACAAGCTAACAATTAGCAGGGCTGTTTCTGTTAACACTACACTAGTATGGGAATCCAGTAATTGGGACAGTAAAAGTCTGCCTGACATGCTTTGGGTAGTACACATACTATATTGCCTTTATCTTCATTCCTACTATTACATGTTCCACTTATTTTAGCACTATATTCCTGTATGAGAGTCATGGCTTACTGGTAGGTCATACAGACTAGTGTTACAATGGTCTTGTGGTAGGGCCTACTAGTATGCTTATATTTTGCTTTCAAATTGAGTACAGGGCCTATCAATCAAAGTGCTGGAGGCAGCTTTAAGCAGTTAAATGGGTTAGTAGGTCTCACAGGAGTCAGGCTGTGTTGCAGATTCTGGTTGCTGCATTTATCTTCACTGTTTCCTGTAGTGAGTGTGTATGGATACTGACACCTACCACTATATTTCATATGTATTAAAAAATATATATATATATATATATATATATATATATATATATATATATATGTATGTATGTGTACATATACATACTTTCATATATGCACATTACCTTACATTATTATGTACAAGCTAACAATTAGCAGGGCTGTTTCTGTTAACACTAAACTAGTATGGGAATCCAGTAATTCGGGCATTACAAATCTACCTGATGTGCTTTGGGTAGTAGACATCCTATATTACCTTTATATTGATTCCTACTATTACATGTTATATTTATTTTAGCACTATGGTCTTGTATGAGAGTCATGGCTTAGTGGTAGGTCATACAGACTAGTTTTATCAAGGTCCTGGGTTCAAGACTGACAGTAGGAATTTTTTTTTCTTTCAAACTGAGTATAGGACCTGTCAATCAAAGTGCTGAAGGCACCTTTACGCAGTTAAAAGGGTTATTAAGTCTCACAGGAGTCAGGCTGTGTTGTAGATTGTGGTTGCTGCATTTATTTTCACTGTTTCCTGTAGTGAGTGTGTGTGAATACTGACACCTACCACTATATTTCATATGTATTAATATATATATATATATATATATATATATATATATATATATATGTGTGTGTGTGTACATATAATACTTTCATATATATACATTACCTTACATTATTATGTACAAGCTAACAATTAGCAGGGCTGTTTCCGTGAACACTAAACTAGTATGGGAATCCAGTAGTTCAGGCATTAGAAATCTACCTGACATGCTTTGGGTAGTACACATCCTATATTGCCTTTATATTGATTCCTACTATTACATGTTATATTTATTTTAGCACTATGTTCTTGTATGAGAGTCATGGCTTAGTGGTAGGTCATACAGACTAGTGTTACAGAGGTCCTGGGTTCCAGACTGACAGTGAGAATTTATTTTTCTTTCCAAATGAGTACAGGACCTGTCAATCAAAAGTGCCAAAGGCACTTTTAGGCACTTAATACCAGGTCTGCACTCGTTTGCGTGGACCTCACGCATGCGCACTGGCGGTGAGCTCTCAAGACACAAGCACACCCAGCTATTTTCTTTGAAAGAAAAGAAAAAGGGGTGACAGGAAAGTGGTGAAAAAGGGGTCACAAAGAGGGTAAGACAGTAGGGAAACAAGCTTGGAATTTGCAGGAAGGATGTAGGTGAGGCCCATAGCTGCCCATGTCTTACCCAGCAACAGCTGTGCATTTGTATGCAATTTGGTGTGACATTTGGAACCTTCCACCCCTGAGAGAGGTGTCAGGACAACATTAATACCTGTTGTACAGCCAAATGTAATTAACAGTTTCGATGTCCAGCGGACATGTGTGCAACATGGACAGCTATGTATGGGGCGTAATTTTTTTGTGGGTACAGAGTGCCCCCCCTTTTTTTTTTATCAGGTGAGAGTTGTATGTCAGGTGAGGTAGTCGGTATAGCTGGGGAGGTAGGTTGGGTAGGTTAACAGACAAGACAGACAAGAGGCATACAGGGGTGGTGTATGACACATGTGGGGGGGTTACACAATTGACAGGGACAGAGGTTGGGATATCCAGGGCACATGAGCCCACAGATGGCAACAGTGGAACTGATATCCCCACCCATAGGCAGTTGTCACTGTTCCTTCACAGCCCAGGATGGGGCTGTGCTGGGGGCTGTGCAGGCGGGCCAATGGGCATGCCCGTAAGCTGTGCCACCCGGGCATCAATCTGGCGTAGGGGCCCAAGAACAGAGTCTTGGATCTCCCTTTGCACCACAGACCGGACACCTTGGAGGGTGAGTGGACGAGCTCCTCCGGCCACGCTTGCAGAGGGGGGACGGGCCCTATCCCCTGCAGCGCTTCCACCCGAAGTTGGCACAGGGCCACCGGAGGAGGGTCCAGCCTGGGCACTAGTGCCAGGTGCAGTCACCAGCTGAGGTGGGAGAGGTGGGTCCGCTGGGACCTGCCTTCCCAAGCGTTCTAGGTTTGTGAGTATGTTATGTTAGTTTGGGTTAGTGGCATATTATTCCATTCAAATTAGTTGTAACAGCATGCATTGGTATTCCCATTAAACAAACACCCAGATATTAACACCATTGAACAATGGGCATATCAATATCACATGCATTATTTGAACAGAAATACACAATCAAACAATATGCAGGGTTGATTAATGGCAACAGGCCATCAGGTTTGCAGGTTTGCAGGTATGAACGGGGCACATGCAACAACAGACATGCATATATTTTTGAAACAGGACAAATGTCCATGGTTAATGAAATGTTCACATACCAATATTTAGTGGGTTTTTAATTTGCAATTATAGGGTGGGGTGGAGAAAGAAAATGACACATTCATAAATTATACATTGATATACATTTGTAATAGAAACACAATGAACTTGTGGGTGATAGTTTCCAAATGATTTATAATTGACTGTCATGCTAGACCTGTTACAGATACATCACTATCCTAGTTATTTTGAATTTAGATACATCATCCTGCTACACTTTGATGACAGGGCAGGGGACAACTATGGATGTTTAGTATGTTAGACAATCATTCATTCTATCTGCAAATTGTTGACTGTCATCACCATATACAGATTTTGGCCTGAACATTCCAGATTCAGACACACTGACATCAGTTTGGGATGTTAAGTTTTAATTCCCGCATGCATTACTTCTGTAGAACCACACTGATGCCTATATATTCAGGAGTTATTACTACTTTATTCATTGATACATGACCCTTTCTGTCACTCTCACACATCCTGCAATTTCACAGTTCAGGTTGGTACTTCTAGGCTTTGTTCACATATTAGACCTGTGGTGATTCCAACACTTTCTAGCAGCCTCACTTCTGTCATGATTCAGCATTTCAACAGGGGATATATCTCACATGTGATTACCTCAGATTCTGAAGCTGTACTCTTGAGACTACTGCAGGTTATACTACATTTAATTAATGGTGGGACATCTGTATTACAGAACTATTTATTTCTATCGATTATATTTCCAGTTTCACTTGCATACTGATGAACTTGTTGCAGCCATACCTGCAGACTTTCACTTGTTGCTTGCACATTGTATTACTTTTAATCAATACACTGCAGTGTTCTGCTACATGCTACACTATAATATTTATTTACAAGTACTAGGTGGGGTTACTAACCTGCATGGTGGTGCAGCCACACCAGCCTGCAGTCATGTGCTCGTCGATTCATAGAGCGGACACCTGCAGCTGTAATACAAAACAAGTAATATTGGGATACACATCTCCATGGTATCAGCTAGTTGAATTCCTTACATACATAAGTAAACTGTAACTTACTCAGTAGAGGGGCGTTGGGCATATCCCGGGCCTCCTGGATCCATTGGGTCAACTGGTCTTGCTTACGTGGCTTCAGTTCCGCATGGTGGTGACGGACCTGCTCACCAGTGCGTGGAATCCCAGTAGCACTAGTAAGATCATGAGCCAACTGGTCCCATGCCTCCGCCCTGTACGCTCCCCATGAGACCTGGCCCTGCATGAGTTGGGCCTCATGATGGTGAACTAGGAGCCAGACCATGTATCTGGACTCCTCAACGCCCCACCGCTGTGCTCGAAAGCAATGTCCCTCCCCTACTCCACTCATTCTGCCTGCAGGTCTATTCTACAATCGTTTCTGCTGTGTATTCCTGCCTATGGGGCTTATATATGCCGATTTTCCCGCACATTTCTATGATTGGCTGTTTTGGAATTGTATCTACTTCACAGAAACTGCTTTATCATGCTCCATTCTGGATTATATCCTATATATATGCTATTTCTGCATTTTTAAGTACTGCTGTCATGGCTTAGTGGTTTAGTACCTTGACTCTAGTGCATGGTATCCTGGGTTCGAATCTGACCACTGAGTTTTAATTTTATGACTGTCTAGGAATGAGTTGAGGACCTGTCAATCAAACATGCCAAAAGCACTTTTAAGCACTTAAAACCAGGTCTGCGCTCGTTTGCGCGGAACTCACGCATGCGCACCGGCGGTTAGCTTGTGGGCGCGGCGCGCACCTCTGCGCAAACGATGTGCGCTGGGTTAAAACTTAATTGGCTAGTAACACATGTTCAGCTAAGCACAGCTAGTTGCACACAGTTTGAGCCTGTTAAACCGGTGCTTAGCTACGGGCAAGCAATTTGCAGACTTTGGAACACTACTCAGCTACGGGCACTCTGTCTCACAGCAGCTTAGCTATCAGTACGTTTCTAAATATTTTATTATTGTATTATCTGATAATATATGCTCCATTTCATTCCATTTTAAAAAAGGAAATACTTTTACATTTATACAATACTGTCAGGGGCCTTTTTAGTGCTTATTTACAAAAAAAAAAAGGTTGTTGTGTGGGCTCAAACATTGCCTGCCTGCTCTTAAGCCAACAACTCTACCGCTATGCTATTACTTCTTGGCTTACTTTGTATATTTAGTTCTTATATCCTTTTCCACTGATTGCTAACTGCAGTTGCGCTAGTAGCACACCCGCGCACACAGTAGCAAACATTTACGGGGTTTAAAAAAAATAAAACAGTTTTTATTTTCATTTTATAACATCTGTTCACTTTTTACATTGCTAGTCTGTGGGGGCATGTGTTGTGTAGTGTGTTTATTCACATTTCCATGGCTTCTCTCGTGGCTGTTTACTTTCAGCCATTCTAGACTTCCGTACTCTCTTACACGGACCGTGTAAGAGTTACAGTGTGATTCAGCATGCCTCATACACCTCATGCATATGCATGACATGCTGACATCACACCGTTTAACTGCAGCCTCCGTGTAAGAGTTATAACTCTTACACGGAGGCTTCCTGAATCCTGCCCGTAGTCTAAAATCAGTTTTTTTTTTTTTTTTTTTTTGGTTCCAGTCCTGATATCATTATAAGCAGGGAGTGATATTTCAGAACCAAGTATTTGGGGTTGTAGCCATGTTTCAGTTGCGGCAAGAATATGCTGTATATTGTGGCAGACCCAAGAATGGAGTTCTAAAATTTCATTATAGATGCTATGAGAATTAAAGAAAATGAATTTAAGCGGAGTATGAGTTTGAGATAGGTAGATTGGGTTTTCATGGTTTTGGTGATGGTAGTGTGGTCCCTATTTTGGAAGGAGATGGATAGGCTGAGTTGGGAGGTTGGCTTAGGATACATTTTGGAGGCTACTGAGAGTCTGGATGGGAGAAGGGGAGAGGGTTGGGATGAATATCCCCATGGAGTGGTAAGAGAGACAAAATGGATATTTTGGTAAGCTTGTTTTAGTTTAACTGTAGCAGTTTGTTTTATTTTACTGTGGTAGGTGTGAGGGTTTAGTCATTAATTTGAAGTAAAGATTGGTTAAGTCTTTGTATACACTGGAAGCACATAGTGGTGATGGAATGTGATTTTGTTGGTTAGAGGTGGAGCACATAGTGGGAGAAATGTGTACAGAAGTGAGTGATGTAAGGTGACCTGTAAGGTGATAAAACAGGAAATGTAAGGACGCAGCAATATTTAAGAGAAGCATGGTATGTAGCTTTGTAGAGAGATATGCCAGAGAAAGAGGAGGAACAACAGTGGGGTATGTAGACAGGGGGGGTAGAACAACACTGGAGCATGACTACAGGAGAGGTAGGAGTAGATAGATGAGTGACATGGATGGTGTCATTTATGATCACTGTGGTTAGTAAATATAAGAGAGGAAAGAAAGTTAAAGTACTTAAATGAAGACTGGTGTTTTAGGAGTTGTTTGTGCATTCTTGTACAATGGGCATGTCTATAGTTATATGCATGCCTTTCAGAGGGGTGGGAGGTAGGTGGAGTTATGGGTGGAGAACAGATCCTATAAACAAGTGCACCCGTAGGCAGGTGCAAGAGGTGCACTTGCACCCCTCCCTTGGATTTTCTTAAGCTATTTGTGATGCTTTGTTGAAATCAAAATATGTAGTGGCAAAAAATGTACATTTTTCCATATTGACTTACTTTTTTTTTTTTGTGAAACCTGCATTGTTCGAAGGAGATGTTATTGGAGGTTGCAGTCACATGATGCATATGATGAGCCTCAATTCCTCCTCAAACTGCATCTCCATCTCCGACCATTAACTGTCTGTTGCGCAGAGGTTGGATGACAGTGGGCAGCAGATAGAGCGGTATACAAAACAAAGATTTTTTGTGACCAGAAAGAGCTCAGTGAAGATATCATCATGTGGTGGTGTGATATTGTAGAAGTGAAGGTACATAACATTAACAATGATCACAGACAGGGAGTTGGAGACAAGAAAGTAGATCTTGGGGTTGTTTTTTTTTCCCTACATTGAATGGCAGCCTCCAGCTTGGTGCCAAAATGTGAAAGCAGCGCTCTTGAGACAGAATGTCAGTAGTGTGTGTGTGTGTGTGTGTGTGTGTGTGTGTGTGTGTGTGTGTGTGTGTGTGTGTGTGTGTGTGTGTGTGTGTGTGTGTGTGTGTGTGTGTGTGTGTGTGTGTGTGTGTGTGTGTGTGTCTCTGTGTTGGGGTGCATTATGGGAGGTTAGGTTTTGATTAGGATGTATGAATAAACTTAATTGTTTGGCTTAGCTATATGAGTATGAGAATAAAAAGCTTGTAAATGTTTTGCAAGGTCAGTCCCCATCTGCTTTGTTAAATCATACCAAATCCACAAGATGTCATGATGTCTGATTGGCAGTGGCTGATGGCAGTGGCTAAGGCAGTAAATGTATCTGCATCATGTCCATTTGGGTTTAATGTTTCTTTATCAGAATGATAAAATAATCAACACATTCAGTTTAAATAACCCTCCCTTAAAAATCACATGACTCCAATTTAAATTCTCTCAAGCATTGCCCTCTTCTGCCAGCAATGTAGAAATACAATAGCAATACAATATTGTGAACTAAACTAAAACATATATTTATTACAATATGTATTATGGTAAAAATACCAAGCTAACTTAACATACTCTTACACATAACATGACATAAGCCTAAGCACACTAGCTATACTCATAGAGTCATTTAATCCTGGGGGTGAGGTGACATTCAATTTTTATTGCCAATGCAATTTCCTCCATTCTACCAAGTCACGCCAAGCACCCTCCTTGGACTTTGATATAAGGTATCAATTCCAAAAATAGAAATTCATGATCAGGGTTCATCTCAAGTGACAATATAAAGCGTTAGTACTTTTCTTGTGCTTAATATTGTATATATGCTCATATATTCTTTCCTTAAAATTATGAACAGTCTTTCCAACATAAAAACTAGGACACTTTTTGCACAAAGCTAGGTATGCAATACCCAATGACTTACATGTATAATAAAAATTAATTTTTAACTCTAATTTTATTCACAAACACTTCTTTCCTTTCCAAAATGTGGCAACACTGTGTACAGGCACCACACTTAAATGTACCAAATCTCGTGTTACTCATAGTGACAAATGGTCTATTATTATTTTCCAGTAAGTTCTTAATACATCTGGTCCTTCTAATAACACATGTGGGCCTGTTACTTAAAATATTTGAAGTCCCCTCAAAGGCTTTGAAAATGCCCCAATTTTGTTTAACAATTTTTTCAATATTAAAATATTCATGGGTATAGGTAGTAAAAAACTGAACAAGTTTATTGGTCCCTTTCTTCTATTTGAGTCACTATTTTGTAATTATCACAAGTCAATATGGGTGTAATATTCCCTTGTCTCCTTATTCTATAAACCTCATCATGAACAGCCTTAACTAAATCAAGGGGCTACCCTCTAGTCATAAACATTCTGTTTAAGTTGTCACATTCCTCGTAAAACTGAATATCACTAGAAATCATACATGCTAATATAATGTATTGTCCCTTAATAATCCCTCTGTTTTGGTGAGCTGGATGACAACTACTGTAATGCAAAAAACTATTTGAATAAGTTGCTTTTCTGTAAATAGAACTTTTTATACATTGTTTAATGTCGTCCTTATACACCAAAACATCCAGGTAATTAAGCCTTTCTTTACTATAATGATGGGTAAATTTATTTAAAAAAGCACAAGAAAAGTACTAATGCTTTATATTTTCACTTAGAGATGAACCCTGATCATGAGTTTCTATTTTTTGGCATTGACACCATATATAAAAGTGCATTGGGGGTCCGTGGCATGACTTGGTAGAATGGAGGGAATTGTATTGGCAATTAAAATTGAATGCCACCTCACCCCCAGGATTAAATGACTCTATGAGTATAGCTAGTGTCCTTAGGCTTATGTCATTTTTAATTTCTTCCAGTCTTTTGGGTTTTTAATACCATGACGGGAATGGACCCCATACCTAAGACAAAGTACGATTAAAGTTCATGAAATTAGTATTGTTTCACTCTTTTATGTTAGCCAAAAGTGCTCTTAGCAGCACCTGCAATGTGCCCAGTAATGACTCCTTCTGCAATTCGTACGATGTTATATGAATTGGTAACATATCTAAATACGACTGTAAATTCTTTTTTATAAGACCAGTTACTCCTACTACTATTGGAACTGTCTGGGTATCTTTCTTCCACGTGGCTCTCATTTCTGCCTGCAGATTGAGGTATTTTATGACTTTGTGTCTCTCTGTACGCAAGACACTATAGTCACTAGGTGTGGCGATTTCAATGATCAATGCTACTTTTGTCTTCTTTTCCTGGACCACTATATCCAGTTTTCTAGCATCTATCTTTTGGACTGTTGGTATTGGGTGATCCCATGTGATGTAAACTTCATCATTTTCTATGATTCTCTATGGCTCACATTTCCAGTGTTTTTCAGCCACTTTGACACCATAATGTTTGCACAATCTCCAGTGTAACAATCTCGCCACATTATTATGCCTTTCAGTATACAGTCCCTCTGCCATTAGAGAGTCGCAACCAGCAATAAGATGTGTGACTGTTTCCAATTCGGTTCCACAAAACCTACATATGTCTGTTTCTCCCACATGTTCAATGGATTTAGTAAACTAGCGTGTATGTAGCCCACTATCTTGGACTGCCAATATTAACCTTTCATTTCTTGATGTAAGTTCACCTCTCCTTAACCATTCCTGTGTTCATTCTTGATCAACATGAGGCTCTTCCAGAAGTTTTCTATACTTGCAACTATATTTATGTTTTTTTTCACATTTCTTGCCTTCTCATCTAGTCATTCACCTTATAGTCTTTCTTCTGTTTTTTTAGCACATTCAGTTGCTGCCTGGTTTTTATCCACTTCTGTTTTGATTTCCATTCCTGCTTGACATCGATATGCTTCTGCAGAGATGTCAGCTTAGATTTATTTTCCTCATGTTTCAAAACTTTCACCACCTTTGGATCTTGTGAGGTTAGTAGTGTGGAGTCCCACGATTACAGATCTATACATGTAATCAATTTCAAGGAGGCCCATCCCTCCTTCAGAATGGGGAATATATAACCCTGATATACACTCATTTTTATAAATCATTTGGTGAGCATGAAGCATCCTTCTTGTTTTGATATCCAATCTATCCAACACTTTTTGGGGCCAGTCATTCACTCCAAAACTATAAGTTAGGACAGGAAGGGCAAACTGATTTATAGCTTGGATCTTATTCCTAGGTGTCAATGCTGTTTTTAGGATTAATTTAAGTCTTCTAAAGTACTCCTTACTAAGCTTTATTCACATTTGTTCATGTTTTATTGCTGATCCTTCATCAATTCCAAAGTATTTATACACCCCCCTCTTGCTCAAGTTATTTTATATCACATTCTTGTCCCAAACTGATGTTTTCCTGCTGCTGCAATTTTCCTTTTTAAAGGTTGCTTTTGCAAATTTATCAAGACCAAATGACATGCCAACATCATCTGAAAAAGTTTTGACAACCTGCAACTGTGCTTTCAGTTCCTCATCTGATGAGCTATACAATTTTAAATCCTCGACAAAGAAAAGATGAGAAGTCATTAGACTTTGTTGTTTTCTAGAAGCCAAATTATAGCCATGACCTAAGCTGTTAAGTAAATAGCTTAATGGATTAATGGCAAGGCAAAATAGCAACAGTGACAGGGAGTCACCCTGGAATATCCTCCTTTGGGTTTTTATCCCTGGGATAATAATCTGTCCTTTACCATGGCTTAATTGCAAAGTGGTCTGCCACTGCTTCATGGTTACTGTAATTTAATCAATTAGTGTAGGATGTACCTTATACATTTTTAAGCACTCTTTTATCCATGAATGTGGGATATTATCAAATGCTTTTTTATAGTCAATCCATACCATACTTAGATTCTTCTCTTTCTTACAGTTCTCCACTATAATTTTATTTAACCACAAAAATTCCTTTGTTCCATATGACTTTCTTTTATTGCCCTTTTGTTTTACTGCCATAATTGAGTTTTCTTTTAAATGACTATATACTCTGTTGGCTTCAGTCCCTGTGTATAGTTTATACGTCGTCGGGAGACAAGTTATTGGTCTATAATTTTTAGGGTAGCTTGCAGGTTCACTCTTAAGTAAGGGGATTGTTTTTCTTGTTGTTAACCAGTGTGGTGTCTGTTTGGGGTATGCATATAAATAGTTCTTACTCAAGGCTAGACCCTCGTGTAAAGAAGTTAATACTTTAAGCCAAAAGTTAGGTACTGCATCTGGGCTTGGGGTTTTCCAATTAGAGGCTTTTCTCAACTTTGTTTCAATCTCTCTGGCTGTTATTTCATCCCATTTCATATCCTGTACCTTTAAACTTCTTATTCTTTCTTTTACGTCTTCTATCCATTTAGCATCTTTGTTATGTTCTACAGGATCTTCATAAATACTTCTCCAAAATGTAACTACTTCCTCTTTTTTTGGCAGTCTATCAATTCCTTTTAACTTATTTCCCAATTCTCTATAAAACTTTTCTGGGTCATCAGTAAATTGCTTATTTTGTGCTTTTCCCTTATATTTATCTTTGTATCTTCTGAGTCTTTCCGCCTGATTTGAAATTTAAAGTTTGTTACCTCCAAAAGTGCATAATAGATCCTGGTCTATTCTAATACTGCACATTACTTTTATCACTTATATCTTTCTTAATATTTTTGTTGATCTGTTCCCTCTTCTATAATCTTCTAACAATGACACTTCTTGTCTTAGCTGCTTTATAGTTTTCTATATTCGATATTTCCATGATGGTATTCACTTTCATCCCCCCTTTTCCCTCGCTACCCTGTGTTCCTGTGGTAGAATTTTATCAGTTATCAATTTAGCAGCACAGTAATATATTCTATTCACTTCTGTTATATTGCATGGATCTCTATGGACAGTCCCAATTACTGTGTTCATTTGTTTTATCAAGCTTCTGACTTTTGGGGTTTTATTAACCTCCTGCAATCTATTTCTCTCATTGATCTTGATATATCTGCCTTTATCTATTAAATCAAGCAACTCTTCTCTTAACTCCTTTTCTTCCATACTGAGAGAACATCCCTCATTTTCTATTTCCTGCAGGCATTCTATAGGAAGTTCTATAACATCTTCTTGTGGCACATTCTCTTCAGTTTTATCCTGTGTCATCTGTTGTTTTGTCATATGGAAACGCACTGGCCTATCACTCCTCAACATTGACTGCATCAGAGTTTCCACAGTTTCCTGTTCCTTTCCTTCCTGTCTAGCTTCAAGTGAACTTTTATACTGGTTTCCTGTGGAAGGCTCCAAAATATCTTGATATGGCACCTGACCTGTTACTTCCTGTTCCACTGGTTTCCCCTTAATTTGGATATCCATTGCTCTATCCTGTTGTGGTGCTTTTTGCATTTGATTTTCTACACTGAATCCTTCTCTTTGCAGCTGTTCCATTACCTCAGTTTCTATTTCTTTGACTTCTCCATTACTAATCTCTTTTTCTACTTTTCCTCTTAGTCTTCTTATTTTTTGTATTGTAAAATTTTCCATATCTGGATTCCTTTGCCTATATTTTTCTTCAAATATCTTTGGTGCTGCTCTTTTTGTATTAGTTAGTCTTGCTTTCTCCTCTGCATAAATATTACACCGTATTAAATCTATTTTCCTTTCCCCTGTCCATATTTCTTCTTCACATGTCTCCTGATCTTCTTGCCTTTCCTCACTCCATCATACTGTGATGTAGTCTTAGACCTTCTACATTAAATCCTTCACTTCGCAGGCACTCCATAACTTCAACTTATATTTCTTTAACTTCTACTTTACTAATCATCTTTTCTACATTAAATATTTGTGCTTTTAGTCTTTTTATTGTGAAATGTTCCATATCTGGATGACTTTGCTTGTATTTTATTTTGAATATCTTTGAAACTGCCTTCTGAATATTAGTTAACCTGGCTTTCTCCTTTGCATAAATATTGCACCCTATCAAATCTCTCTTTCTTTCCCATGTCCATATTTCTTTTTTATATTTTTCAAATATGTCTAGGTTTTGTTGTTTATATTTTCATACTTCCTCCGAGGCTTCTTTTTCCAAAGAGATCAAAGTTTCTTAATATACATACCGTTTTTCAAAAATCTGTTGTATTAATGAAAGTAAATTTGTATTTGAAGCTTGTGACAGTTTTTCCTGTGGAAGTATTTTTCTTTCTTCTAATTTCTCTCTTAATCATTTTGTATATCTTGTGTCTGGAAATTCCGGGCTTTTTGCATAATAGTAACAATACATAATTTCTTTCTTATCCTCAATAATCCACTCTGTCGTCTTTATGGCTCTTCTTTGGCCAATCAATTTTTGGCGATTTTGTGGACTACTACTCCCTTCTACAAGAGGAGGGCCATCCTCTCCCTGAGCCTGGCCTAGCCACATTGTAGAACTGTTTCCGTATTTTGAGGATTCTACATTGTCATTTTTTTTCCAGTCCTGGCACAAGTGCACCTACCAGGATTGGGCAATTTTTTATCCTGGGTCTTGTGCATCCAGCTATCTTTTTTTATTTTTGATTTACTTCTGTCCATGATATATGCTATATAAATACAGTCTATATATCAGTGTCGCCTTGGTGAGATTTTGTGAAAAAAGGGTCCACTTTGCGAAGGTACTCACCAAGACTTGAGGATGATTTCAATTTCAGCACTACTACGCTCCTTAACTTGCTGACTTTTCATCTCTCCATCAGGACCCCAATTATGCCATATTATGTGTAAGATTATGTTAAGTAAGCCTGGTATTTTTACCATAATACATATTTAATAAATATATGTTTTAGTTTAGGTCACAATATTGTATTGCTATTGTATTTCTACATTGGTGGCAGTAAGGGGGCAATGTTTGAGAGAATTTAAATTGGAGTTGTGATTTTTAAGGGAGGGTTATTTAAACTGAATGTGGTGATTATTTTATCATTCTGATGAACTGTTTGTCATAGTCTCACGAAAGCACTCAATTTTATTGGATTTTACTGTGAATTAAAAGAGTTTTTTCTTCGCTGCTGGCTTGGTACTTTTTGCAGTTTTTACTGTTTGTCATCATTGGTTCTTGGTCTTTTTAGTCTGGATTAATGTTTCTTTAATTAGGGTCTGTTGTGTTGTATGGCAGTTGTATGGAAGTACAGACAATGGACATTATTCTTCAACCACTGAGCATTAAGCATCATAGCACTGGCTTTTTTATGAAGGAACTATGTATAATAAGGAAGACAGAGGCTAAATCTAAGGACAAAACAGCATTGCTCCTAAACCATAGCAGTTCAGAGGTATGCATAGGGGTTTGCATAACATTTGAACTGTATTAGCAGAGTACATCACTCACTGCCACAGAATACATTTCTCCCAGATATTAGAACACACAGACACACACAGCAGGATTGAGGCACAGAGATGCTCCATCAGTAACAGTTTCTCTGTACAATTCTAAGCCTTCCATTTTAAAGATAAATAGCCATTAAGTGTACTAAAACTGATGACTCATACTCATTATATTTAAAATATTGAAAAGGAGAAGTTAATAGGGGTATCTTACTGAAGTGTGTTCACCTGTAAACTCAAAGCCTTAGCTGCAGCAAAGGACTTGTGGAAAGGCATTTTTCTTCATGTATTGTTTCAGTATGTAATTTGTATAACAGCACTGCTCCATTCTGGGCAATAAATACTGCTGTATTTACCTGAGGGAAATTCATCATTATCCACTGCCTAATGCAAGACTTTGGAGACTGCTATCATAGATGCGTGTGTGTGTGTGTGTGTGTGTGTGTGTGTGTGTGTGTGTGTGTGTGTGTGTGTGTGTGTGTGTGTGTGCGTGTGTGTGTGTGAGAGAGAGGGGGACTCCATGCAGCTGTGCGGGTTAAGAGGCAGTGTCTAGTTCAGAACTGTGGACCAGGACATTCGGGTTAGTGTTTCCTTTTTTGTAAAAAACAGTATAATTTTTGCATGCAGTGATAGTTCTGCTGTCGCTGTTCATCTGACATTCTCTTTCATCTTAAAATATTTTTGTATTATTACCTGTTTGCTTGTCTGCTCACTGATTCCTGTTCAGTTATGGGGAAAGGCATCACATCACATCAATAGATAAATCAACTGTTGTACCTGCTCTACTGAATAACCTTTGTTGTAATTATTTATTCACTATGCATCAGAAAGCAATACTGCCAACAATGAAATATTCAGTTTTATATGCCATTTCTGTTTACTATCTTCTTTTGTACTGCACATCAGATTTTTTGTTTTTTAGAGTCATGCAAAATAAATTCTAACTTTAGAAATTGTCATCATTTGTGCAGTGTTGAGGGTGCAGTTGCAGCAGTAAAGTTTACATGGCAGGATAATTATTTTAATGTGTCATTTCCTTATTATGTATTGGACCTGAAAATGTTTGCTCATTACTATTGTGATGTTTTATATGTCTGCTGCCAGAAGGAACATTAATCCATTTAGTATCTTTGTTTTTGTCTATGTACTGAATAGATGTACACAGACTACCCTTCTCTGCACAATCCCATTCCATTCATACCTGTCAGCCTCTCAGAACAAGAAATCTGGACAAAGCAAAAAATAAGTGGGGGGAACAAGTCCCAAAATAGGGACACATTTTAGATATTGTTATTATAAACATATAAAGTTACTAAAATAACAGGTTTTGCTTCAATACATATTTTCTGAAGGATGTGAAGTCTGAAACTCAAATATCTGTAATTAGTTAGAGAATTCAGTTATTAATGACTTGCCAAAAAACTGTAAATTGTATGAGAAACTGACCAAAAATATGAGGCAAAAATCTGGACATTCTGAAAAAATCTAAAGAGCTGGGAGCTGTGATTCAAGTTAAACAGAAAGTGCTGTAAATGATTCCAATTCACAATATAGTGCAACTACTGGCTGTAAAGGGAATGACTGGATATTAATATATATATATTTATAGAGAGAGAGAGAGAGACATATATGCCTATGTATATCTATCTATATATAGACACATATATGTCTATGTATGTATGTATGTATATATATATATATATATATATATATATATATATATATATATATATATATATATATATATATATATATATACATATATAAAAACACCCTTTCACCCCAACCAAACCCTATTTCAACTAAACAGAAAGATTTGTCAATGAATCACATTGATAAGTCTGATAATGGTGAGACTGATCTGGATGATGGACTACCATGAGAACTATAATGTGAGTTAGGCCGATGGTGTGATCTACTGGAGGAAGGAGATCTTTCTGTCCCTGACCTGACACTGCTGTGTGACAGTGACCAGTAACATGAGGTTCTCCTGATGACGATGACTGTTGGCATTGCCTATATGAAATGTGTTGCGATTGTTCACTGCGAGTACTGATATTACTATCTTGAGAAGCAGCAGTAGTATCATGTGATTTCCCGCCATATGTTTGGATAGCACCCCATCTCTTGTCCCTTGTAGGAGTAAGTACAGCTTGACTCTGGCATGTCATAACTAGTGTATGAATGGAGGCTGGAAATGATGATTGGTGTGCCTCCATACTACGCATCAGTGATACATCGGTATTATCCCTGCTCTCTGCCATTTCAAAGTAGTGCTAGAAATCATTAGTCATACCTTGTAGGACATTGTCCATTTCTAGCTGGCTCTCTGTTACAGTGCTTCGAGCAACATCACATCACATTTATTGTTAAGCAGTCAATGCGTTCACTTGTTCCTGGGGATATTTGTAAATAATTCCTGCATCTGGCACACCTTTGTAATGGTGTCACTATGGTCAGTGTTGCCTCAGTAGACTGACATCATCCTCAAAGCATTCTGTTGTGTGTTGAGATACTGGTGTAGAGGTGCAGGGTTGTTTAAGCATGGGTAGAATGTCAGCTTGTGTTTGACTTTGTGATACAGTGTCACTTTGTGCAGAGTTACTAATATATTGTAAGATACGAGTACCAGCCATTAAACTAGGAGACTGCCTGCCACTTCCCTCAGGCTACCTCTTAAATACAATTATGTTATCATCTTCAGCAGCAACATCTATTCTGCTGCTGACTTCTTCCATATTTATTGGTACAATTCAACTGTTTTTTTCTGATGCAGACTTTGGGAAAAAAATTATTACAAAACATTAATGACAATGCAACAGTACATGGTACAGTATGTTTGCAAGGGGGTGAGTGGGACACATACCATGCACACTGCTTTCATTATCATTACGTACTGATGTGGAACGCTCGCCTATTAATAACAAATTGTTACATGTTTTATTATAATGGTCTTTGTCACCATTCAATTTTGACTATAAAAAGTGTACATTTTAAACTATCTTTCAGGAGCTGATGAATGCAAATGCTGCTGCAGACATTGGTTAGCTGGACCATTGCCCACACCACCTATAATTATTCCTCTTGCACCATCTTCTCTATGACAGTCATCCCCATGGATGGACAGAAGGTATTCATCATCTGGTGTTAACTTAATTAGATTCACAGCCACCCCCCCCCCCCGATCCTAATAATTATATTCTGCCTGGTCTTGCTTCTGGTACATGCTACCATATCATTTGCTCTTTTCTTGCATTGTACAAATGATCTGTTTTGCCTCCAGCTGAATTAATTTCAACAACTATTTGACTCCAGGCTTTCTCTGGGACCCCATTTATCAAAAAGAAGTATCCCATATGCCCTTAATGCTACCACAAAGACATGATTTTCATCATGGTTAAAGTTATCACGTCTGTCCTTTGTTCCCTTTTTCCTCCATCAATACTCCAGAAAAAATAAGAAAGGAGAAACAAAAGGCTACAGTCGGACACTTGTGACAGTACTGTTTGGATGACATCAACTGTTAAAGTAGAAACCACTGGCCATCTATTCCTGCCACACACAGTAAAGTGTTATCTCAGTAAATATGCAAACAGCAATGTCATCTAAACTACTTAACTACAGTTTGTTCAGTGACAGTACTTACACAGAAAACAACCTGCTCTACCACCTCCCTTTGTCATGTATTTTCCCTCCCTATCAGGAATAGAAAATCACATTTATCATAAATGTCTATTCCTGTCTTTTGCACACTGAAATTGTTTCCCCATGTATTCACAATCACTACACTACACTTCTTTAATCATTTCCTAAAATTAAGGTACTGCACGTATCACGAGAGGCAGCTTCAAAATTATCAAAATTACCAGTTATGCAATGGTATAAATACATGCAGACTACACATCAAAATGTATTGCAGGTGACCTTTAGATCAGTATTGATATAGTTGTTAAAG
The DNA here is from genome assembly GCF_019279795.1 of Protopterus annectens. Taxonomy (NCBI): domain Eukaryota; kingdom Metazoa; phylum Chordata; order Ceratodontiformes; family Protopteridae; genus Protopterus; species Protopterus annectens. Next base: position 463,504,412 of record NC_056751.1, read on the forward strand.
TGTCTATTATTAACTAATAAAGATTTTGTAGTTTTCCTTACTTTGTGATCTCTACGAATCCTAAGACATTTGCCACCTATCTTAGCTATTTGCAAATGAATATGGTGAAGCTCAACCTATTGGTATAAATTCAGGGTGATTTACAAGTATGTTCTGCAAATTAGACTAATTTATAGTGCATATCTATGAATTGTAGTGCTACACAAAGATGTCCCAAGGTATATCAGCATATTTTTACATTATGCTGATTGTGAATGCCCATTCCAGAAAGACATGGAAATGTTGTGGATGTTTCTGAACTCTGCAGCACTCTGCAACAATGCCAAGCTGTCCACTGAGGTGCACAGATTACCCTAAACTAGCCAAAATAAGGATGTAGTTGCAAAATTCAAAGTGGAGTCATCTGAATATGAAGTCAAAAGCAATCTGAAGGTTAATCCCTTCCCATCTAACATTGTCTGTCACACCCTAACTACTGATGCATAACATAAAGTCATAAATATAATTGCTCACATTCCTGTTGACATTTATTTTCCCTCCCACCTTAAAAAATCCACTTCACTACATTATACATATTGCTGTTAGAATATAAAAAAATACTTTTATCAATAAGCATTAATAATGACAGTTATTATCCACGTATCAACAGAAACATTTTTCCTTTAAGAAAAATCAGTATGTGAGAAAGCAGTTTTGGTTACTCCAAACTTACCAAAAGTAACAATACCTGCTCTAATGAGCATGCTAGCAAAAAGAGTTTGGCCAAAGTGATGTCACACCTAACAGAGAGTTGTTCTAACCCTGCTTATTACATCCTTCAATATACTTTCTGCATTCTGGTTCTATCCCTTCGAATGAAGGCAGCACCTATGAGGCCATTCTCCTAACTGGTCTGACAAAGAGTCCTTTGTCATGCTCTGCCTTCTGAATGACTCATACCTGGAGAAGATTCATACATGCATGCATCACAGTAAATGAAAAAAAAATCAATATCTGATAGGAGTTGGGTGACTATGTGTCAACACCAACAGATATAACCTGCTCTGATCAGCAGTGCCATCACAGGTACAATGATCTGCAAAAGTGTAGTGCTGACCAGTTGGCCAAGTGAGTGAGAAGGCCAGAGTTTTATAGCAAGTATTTTTTTTTAATTCATATATATATATGACAGGGAATGTTGGAAACGGTCTTCTTCGGTTCTGAGTCTCTCTCTCGAAGCTTCGGCTAGGGTGAGTTCGGACCCTGCATCTATCTTGGAGCTGATAGCTGATAGCTCTGGCGCTGATGGCATCCTCGGTCTCTTTAGAGTGGGAGAAGCCCTTGGAGCTGGAGAGGTGGAGCGTAATGTCCAAGTCACCAGTTGCCACCAAAGGTACCAGCACTCTCCCCCCTAGAGCACCCACTTCGGTCTCAGCTCCTACTCTCTCCGGAGACAGCAGAGACCCTCAGCCTCAGGAGCCACTAGCTGGTGGCCTCCACCCTTGCTTGATCTCCCTAGAATACCCTTCTGAGGAGCCACCCAGGAAGAAGACATGCAAGAGGAAACATATTGACTCCCAGGATGAGTCTTTGATGTCTGACACTGACATCAAGAAGTCAGAAGGGTCCTCCAAGTCGTCTTCTGATGATGTCTCCTTCATAGATATCCTGGAGATCCTTAAGCAGAGGTGCGGCTACCCCACTGTTAACCCTTCTGATGAGGAGTCGGTGTACCTGAAGGCTTTCGGGTCTCAGCCTTCTGCGTCTTGGGTGTCTCCACCTTTTGATAAACTGATGGATTTAGTTAGTCAAAAGGTGTGGGATACTCCCGATGCCATGGATCCAACCCCTAGAAGACCCAACAAGTTTCTTTCTGCTCCTCCAGATAAAGAATTTTTGTCCAAAGGTGTCCCCATAGATGCCATGGTGGTGGCAGTAGCCACCAAGAAGGAGCTTGCTGAGACTTCTTCTTTTGTCCATCCACCAAATAAGGAGTCTCGACAGATGGGCAGGTATGGGAAGCGTTTCTTCAGTTCAGCGGCTTTTACTCTTCGATCGTTGAACAATCTCACTCACTTTCCGAGATTGCAGAGGGATCTCCTTAAGGAATTGGGAGATTCTATACAGGGTACATGTACTGAGGGAGTCCCTGACAAGATTTATGCTCAGTTGTCCACCCTAAATTCTATAGTTAACTCCTCCATGCAGCTTATTTCTTATGTAGCTGATGGAGCGAGTAGAGCAGCGGGTTCAGGAGTTGCCCTAAGGCGTCACTCCTGGATGCGCTTGTGTAATTTTGCAGAACCATTCAAGACCACTTTCACCAATGCCCCTTTTGATGGTTCCTCATTGTTTGGATCTAAGGTGAAGGACACACTCATTGTGAGCAAGAAGGAAAGACGCTCTCTGCCATGGGAGTACACTTTACTGTTCCCTCTAGACCATACCCTAAAGGTCAAAGGGGCGGTAAAATGTAGTTCAAGAAGTCCCAGAGGGTCTTTCCGGACACACAGGGTGAACCCTCCCTCAGAGGCAGAGGAGGAAATAGGAGATGTCACCCTAGAGACAGGGGCAGTCCACAATGCCAACAAGGTCGTGATTCCTTTCGGGGACGGCCTTATCAGTGTTCCTGATATGGGGCCCAACTGTGATTCTCTGGGGCCAGGTGGGGGTTGCATTTCTTTGTATCCAGAAGCCTGGCCTAGTATAACCCAAGAAAAGTGGGTACAAAGAGTTGTTACCAAAGGCTATATCATACGCTTTTCCCTTCCACCTTTTGTTCCCAAGAAGATTCCAGATGTACCAACCAATCTCAGGGATTAGCCAAATGTGGAGATCAACAAGTGGCTGGCAAAAAGAGTCATCCAATCTGTCCCAGCAGAACAGATAGGATCTGGAACTTACTCCAGGTTGTTTTTAGTCCCAAAATGAACAGGAGACTGGAGGCCAATATTGGACCTCAGCAGATTAAACAAATCCATGAGGAAGGACAAGTTTTGGATGTTAACACTGCAGTCGATACTCTCTTTGTTAGGGAAAGACTATTAGATGTGCTCAATAGATCTCCAGGGTGACTACTACCATATAAAAATGGACAAGGTGTCCAGGAGCCACCTGCTCTTCCGGCTGGGAACTAGTCACTATCAGTTTTGTGCTCTGCCCTTTGGTCTCACCACAGCCCCCAGGGTATTCACCAAATGCATGGTAGTAATGACAGCTCACCTGAGATGTCAGGGATTCCAGGTGTTTTCGTACTTGGACGACTGGCTCCTGACCACCAGCACCAGGCATCTACTTCTCCAAAACAGGGACGCCACTCTTCAACTTTTTGCTCAATAAAGGATTTCCATAAATTGGGAAAAATCTGCATTATTGCCCACTCAATCTGTGATTTTTATATGGCAGAGGTAAACACAGTGAACATGACAGCTTGTCTCCCCGCCGAAATGGCACAACATTTAATCATTCAAATTTAATGCTTTCTCCTGTTGCAGAAGGTCAAAGCAAAGTGAGTTATCCAGCTCCTCAGGACTATAGTATCCGCCATCTGATTAGTACCATTAGCCAGGTTGCATATGAGAGTTCTCCAGTGGCTTCTGTTTTCCCAATGGTCCTTCCAATATCTTCCACTGAATCACCCTATTCTGCTGACGGAATCATGCAAGGAGGAACTCCTATGGTGGATAGCACCCAACCAGTTGACGATGGGTGCCCCCTTTGTTCCTGCCCAACCTGTTGCCATTGTGACCACGGATGCCTCCCAGATTGGGTGGGGGGGCATTATCTCTGCAGGACTGTCCAAGGCACATGGCAAGAACATGAGGATCACCTGCATATCAATGTTCTGGAAATGAGGGCGGTGCTCCTGGTGTTGCAAGCACTTCAAGACCTTCTTCCTCTAGGGACTATTGCGATACAAACAGACATGTCAGTAGTTTGGTATATCAACAAACAGGCTGGTACCAGATTTTACCCACTCTGTTGAGAGGTCATGCGAGTTTGGGAATGGGCAATTTCTTCCCAGCGCTTTCTGGTAGCAATGCACATTCCAAGGATGACCAATGTGATAGCCGACAAGCTCAGCCGGGTGATCCTGCTGCCTCAGGAGTGGTCTCTGAAACACTAAACAGCGGAACAGATTTTCCACAAATGGGGACAGCCTTGCTGCAACCTTTTTGCCAGTCCAGTCAATGTCAAATGCAGCAGCTATTTTTTCCTCATTCCCCCTCTGGGAGAGAAACCCAGAGATGCTCTAGCTCACGATTGGCCCCTGGGTCTTCTGTATGCTTTTCCACCATTTCCTCTCATTTCCAAAGTGATTCAGAAAGCCAGATGGCTGGGATGCAAGCTAATCTTCATTGCTCCTTACTGGCCTCATCAGGTTTGTTCCCCTTCCTTGAGCCTCTTCTCCAGGATGATCCTTGGATTCTGGACCCAGCTCCAGATCTGTTGACTCACATGCAAAAAACATTGTTGTTTTCTGGCAAAATGTTGAGGACCACTAAGTAATGACAGCCTTGTGTTTAAAATTAAATACAGAGCTTTCTAAACACATAAGAGCAATATGTAAAAACTGTCACACTTTCTGGGCCTTTGTCCCCCAATAATTATTGGATTTGTTTCTGAATTTTATGCTATGATGTTGAGAGTTATGTAAAACACAACACACACACACACACACACACACACACACACACACACACACACACACACACACACACACACACACACACACACACACACACACACACACACACACACACACACACACACACACACACACGTACACAATCCCCGGGATTCATGAAGCTTGCGCCAGGCGCAGGCGTAGCGTAGGCGGAATAATGCCAAATATGGCCGTCGAGCGATTCAGGTACAATCCAATTCCACGTGCACTACCGGCGTATGCCAGAACTGCGCAGCCCTCCGCATAGGTATGCTAATCACCCCATGCACAGTGTCACACCATGCAAATGAAGGCAGATAGCGATTCATGAAGGATGCAGGCCTAGCGTAAGCCATGGAAATGTAAACCAAAAAACACGGTTTACATTTTCCCAAACAGAACATCGGAGCTATGGAAGCGGACCAGACTCATGTATTACAAAGTTAACATATGCCCATGGCTAAATACACAGCCAATGGCATAAGAAAAGATGCACAACACCTAAAAAACAACATTTAATGTCATGTCCACTGTAATGCACAGTATAACCACAGGGCATGTGTGTGCAAACAGGAACATAAAGAAAATATATAAAAATGTCATAAAATCACAATGTAATACAAATCAGGTTTTCACCATAATACGCAATGGTAGGCATGGAACACCACAACCAAGGTGCAAGGGTTGCTAAGGGCCTGCAACAGTGTTCGGTGCGGTAACTATGAATTAGTAGTCAATGCCATGCAAATGAGGCAGGTAATACTGAATTGCAAACATCCCGCCGGATGAAGGATGTACCATACGGCGCAGCGCTATAACACTGAGGAGTGGTTCAGAGGAGATACATGACATCAGCAGAGGGGTGTGCCACCGTAGCAGTAAGCACATTGGAGCAATGCAAATCTGGCCTGGCCTTTGCTAAGCAAAGCTGCAGGACAGGGGTGGGGAGGAAGGTATAGAATCGCTTAGCTGAGAGCACACATGGTGCCCGAAAGCGCATGTGTACGGAGATGAAAACGTGCCCGAAACCCGGTAAGCAGATGCACTCGCTACGAACAATAGCACAAACAGGAAGGTCAGGGGAAGAAAAGAAGGAAATGCCAAAGTAGGGTAATTGGAGTACTACTGAGCAATTAACACCAATCAACTCACGGCGGCCAATCGACGGCAGCTGACAAGTCTGCTCGCAGAAACCTGAAAAACAAGATAGGGGAGGCATTGGATTGCAAAGAAAGGAGGGGAGGCATTGGATTGCAAAGATACGAGATCTGTCATAGCAGAGCAAATCAAACCGACAGTAGACCTGCAATAGCACACATTACGCAAGATAAGCCAGGTCTAGGAAAGTACAAATGAAAGCAGGCTGCTGGATGCATGCCAGAAAATGGTAGGTGGAATGTGCAGAAATGTAAAGGGAAGGTCAAGAGGTAATCCACAGTAGCCAAATGTAATTCAACACCAAAGGCACCACAATAGTAGTTCCGGTAGTAAAACACATAAGATACCCTGTAGCTACGATCGTACACAGACACCCAATGACATCATCGGTGTTCACAGCTCAATAGTATAAAGTGTGAAAGCACCCTACACACACCTGTGTATTCCCAAACACTGCACCATAGGTGTAAACACACGGGGAACTTTTAAAATGTACATGTTGGGAGCTGCCATAGCTGTGATTCATCAGCATGTGTTAGAGACTGACGGTGTTGTGGAGGATGATGCCGACAACCACCACAGGCCCTGGAGGAGGAGAAGAGTGTTCAGACCAAGGGTAACCTACCAGGGGCTACATGATCTGGAGATAGTAGAGCATTACAGGGTGGACAGGGACATCTTACAGCAAATAGTGGAGCTGTGCCGGCCACGCCTGAGAACCAGAAACAACAGAGGGGAACCCATCCCAGTGGACACGAAGGTATGTGTAAGCTTGCAAATACTAGTCACAGGTACCTTTCAAAGGCCAACTGGAGATATAATGGGGATCTCACAGGCATCAGCATCTGGGATACTACACCAGTTCCTGGATGCCATGTTACCACATGCCAATGAGCATATATACTTCCCCCAAACTCAGGAGGAGTTGGCCATCAATATGCATCACTTCCACGTATCCACACTACCCGGAGGTACTGGGTGCGATAGACTGCATGCACATACAAATCAAGTCACCACCTGGTGAGCATGGTAAGTGCTACATAAACCGCAAGGGATTCCACTCCATCAACAGCCAGGTCGTGTGCACTGCCCAGGGCATTATCATGGATGTGTGTGCTGGCAGCCCTGGAAGCTACCATGACTCCCATATCTGGCATGCCTCACAGCTGTATCAGGTATTTGTCAGGGGGGACATCCCACATGGCCACCTTGTGGGGGATGCTGGCTATGCACTGGAGCCGTGGATGATGACTCCCATCAGATATGCACACGCACCCATGCAAGAATGCCATAATGAGGAACACGCACAAACCAGAATCATCATAGAGCGTGTGTTCAGGATGCTGAAATCACAGTTCCAGTGCTTGGACACATCTAGTGGAGCCTTGCAGTGCTCTCCAGGCACATGTGCCCACATCGTCATAGTATGTGCCATGCTACATAATATGATCCTGTGGAAACAGCTGCAGCAGGGACAAAATGGTGAAGGCCCTCATAGCCCACCGCAATTGCCAAGGCCATCACAGGCACAGAGAGATTCAGACCACAAACATACTGTGCCAGCCCCAGTAGGCAGATGGAGGCGTGCCCAATATGCCTACGCCTTGGCAAAGAGGGAACGTATAGCACATACTCTGACAGTGTAGGCCCCTATGGACTGACACACCTCTCCCCCCTGCACACACAGTAAAATGGATGGCACACAAACACGACCACCTGTAAATTGTAATGTATAGGTGGCCCACTGTGTGAATCCTACATAGGCAGCCCTCAAACATTGTACACACAACAGCTACTGGAACACGGAATGTCAATACCTGAACAGTACATGCACCTATCAGCATATGGTGGTGCTGTGTGTATAGGTTCCCAGGTACATCGGTAGGTACATGGCCAATTGTCAGAGGTCATACACCAAATGGGGCAAACAGTGTCCGCTGTCGCCACAACATCGAGTAACCAACTGTCGCTTAATGGAGCAGAGGCAATTGCGGGAGCACATGTGTGTAAGTATTGTTCTGCACACACTCAGCACGGAGTCCCTGCTGCATTAATGAGAGGCTCCAAATAATGTAATCATGGATGTTGTGTCAAGGCATGGGGTGTACCCATGACAGTTATTCGTCACCCCAGCATGCTCCACCTACGGTCGTTTGAAGGTGTAGCACAGTATCGTGTGTGGCTCACTGTGATATACATACCCAATGCCAGAGCACATCCAGTAAACATCACATGGACATACCATTAACTGGACTCATCGATATGTAAACTAACTGAGTTGCCCATGTGAGTGCAGTATGGAGTAACAGCTGTAGTATACTCCACATACAAAATGACATAACACGTGTACAAATCCCAGATGTCCAAGTGTTAAATGCAGTGACCGTCGTGCATGTTCCCGGTCCCACATCCTGCAAGGGATGTAACGTTATCCCGAAGGCACGAGTAATGCATGTCGGGTGCAGGTCATCAGATCATGTTTAGCACACGTTAGTGGGAATATGCATTGCCCACTGCTGGTAAGCGACGTTTAAATATGACTATACGGATATGCGCAAAACAGGGCTAAGCTTCTCCGAATATCGCGCAGATCATGGTCAATGATGTCCAGAACAGGTGAAACTAGCATTATTCACCCCTGTGCTAATAGCGCCTGCTCTGAAGGGTAAAATGATCACTGCCATGAGTAGAACACGCAATCATGTATACAATCACCTAACACTATTGCTAGCCAAGATGTACCTACGGTAGGGTTGCCGCCTCTTCAAATGACCAATGTGGAACATACATCAGATGTCTGCAGGCCGACACATACACCCGGCCAGTATGAAAATCAGAACTTCACTGTTTTGCCTAGATAAAAGCTTATTCTTGTAATGTATACTTACTTATTCTGTTTCTATAACATATAGGTGGTTCAGATACAGAATAACTGTTTTATGCAACTATTACATAAACTATAGGAAATAAGTATGTCCTAAAATCTCAGGACATTTGCCATGTTTACAAATATTTTGCAGGACACAACTGCCCAAAGAGGGACTGTCCCTCGCAAAGTGGGACAGCTGGTAACCCTAACCTACGGCAGGTGTGTAATGTGTCAGGTACAGACACAAATGTGCGGAGTCCAGGAAACAGTATACACCGACAAGTACATAATGAAAGGTGTAGCTTGCCTGTCACTTTCCCTGTCAGATATATATATATATATATATATATATATATATATATATATATATATATATATATATATATATACACACACACACACATATATACATATACATAATACAGATAGAAAGGGCGATAGTGATATATGTTGATATATATGGATTCAACGATATCTGCAAATATATATAGATAGGTCAATGACATTCATAACACCTTGGAGGTACAAATAAATAGGATACCGCCAACTATGGAATGTGTAACAGACCGACACGCATAACCACGAGGCTGAAAGACCAAAGAACACAGTACCGGAACAGTACAATCACGAGTAATAGTATGACAATATGAAGGGACATTTAGTTACCACTGCCGGTGTTGTGGTCCATGTAGGTACTGTGTTCAACTGTGTTTGTGAGTGCCGTAGTCTGTGTATGTGTGTGTTGAGGGTGCCGTGTGTGTCTCCGTGTGACTGTAATGTGTGTGTGTGTGTCCGCATCATGTGCCTGTTAGTGCCAACTCGGAGGTAGATCATTACAGTAGGTGTGGGTATAGCTAGCCGTAGGAATACGGTTATCACCTGTCCCACATTAGGAGGAATAGCCCCTCCCTGGGCAGGTGTGTCCTGACATAAAACATTACAAAGTTCAAATGTCCGAGATTGTAGGACATTATTATGTCCCATATATTATGCAATAGTTGCATTAAATAGTTATGCCTGTATGTAAAAAGAGTAAATGTTACATGCAATATGATAAGTAGCCGAAGTCCCACAGCAATAAGTATGTATTGAGGATAAAAGTATGTGCTATCCTGTGTACTGACCGTGGCTATGTGTCGGCCTGTAAACACTGCTGTGTGTCCCGCAAGTGTCCAACAATGGCCATATGAAAAGGTGGCAACCCATGGCAAACAGGTTCTGTTACCAACACAACTGCAATGACTGCAAATATCTGGGACAGAAATACATGGGATAGCTATCATATAGACATATCCCTTTACATATCGCTGCAATTCCGGAGGTATGAAAGTATCAACCTCACCTGCATACTATATAGAAACCAATTAACAACGGCCCAATGTAAAATCCCGTAACATAAGTCTACTAACTGATTGCTCTTTAATCAAGGATGGAGCCCACACACATATGGGTCTATATTATACCCTTGAATACTTAAAAAAGTGAACGCTGATTGATCGAACTTATTTTCGTGAAACTGCAAAATATCGAAGCAGCAGAAACTCAAATTTTTTCCTAGGGAAAGAATTTGGTTGTCCGTTTCTGTTGCTTCAGTATTTTCAGTGTTATGGTGGAAAGTTACCAGTCGGATTCAGGTAAGTTTGCAATTGTGTGGATGTGAGTGTTAGGGTGATTTAGGTGAGTTAGGGTTAGGGCTCGGTTTAGGTGTGTGTGCGATTGAGTGGACATGAGGGTTAGGGCAGATTTAAGTGAGTTAGGGTTAGGGAGTGGGTGAGGTGAGTGTGCGATAGTGATGGACCTTAGGGTTAGGGTTTGGGTTAAGGTAAGTGGGTAGTTAGTGGGGTGTGCATAGTTTAGTGTGCTGTTAGGTATCAGATTTTAGGTGTATGTGTGTGGATTTCTGTTTGTTTGGTGTGCTTGTGTTGTGTGTACGTGTTTTGGATCAGCGATTTTTTTCCCAGGGAAAAAAATCGCTGATCTGACAGTTCGAGTTTGTAAGCTTTCACTTAAATTAGGTCAATCAATCAGCGTTAGCTTTTTTAAGCGTTCGATGATATAACATAGACCCCACATGTATATATGGAATATGTAGAAATGCAAGCCCCACAAACCTGTATATGCTACGTACACCCACCGACATCCCCCACACTAGAAACTATAGCAATACAGACTGTAATTACAGCACAAACATCCAGTCAGTCAATTACATCTGCAGAACCATCAACATACCTTGTGAGAGACACAATTAAAGGCGCCATGCAAAATTGTAGCCGTTGTATAATGGAACAAACGGCGATGTTACAGGTTTTGTTTGCAATAGTCCGTTATCAGACGGTTGGGATGACAGGTACACCCACATGCTGAACCACATACTCTAGCTGTCACACACAGTCCACGGGGGACATGAATCCAAAGTATACTTGTGTCTACACATAGCAGTTGCAATTACACAAAACACAATACAGGCTGTCTCCTCGAAGGTAGGGCAAATGGGCAACGCCCAAGTGTTGAATTCAATTATACCCCACTGTTGCCGCGTAATTGGTGAATGGAGTAGCTGCACAGCTGATTTGCAAGTAATTAGTCACTCAGGAACACCAGTTGGTGGCAGGAAACCACATGTTACAGGTATCGACGTATATAAGGATGACTTGCCAGACATTCAAACCGTATGCTCATACCATATACCTGTTTAAGCAGTGTAAGAGAGATAGAGACGAAAGTCTGGAATGATAACAAGGAATGTAGAACACTTGGTATGTAAGTTTATGTATAGCATGTTTTGTATTAATTATTTAGTGTATGTATAGCCTGGTTTGCATTAATTAAAAGTGCCCGCAATGCATAAAGTGGGAAAAGGTATTTATGTAGTGATGTCTTGCTGAGCATACTAATGCTTGTAGAAACTGTGCGTCCAGCAGTGGGCCACAAGGTACACATCACAGACACCACAAGGGAAGCTACATGAGGGCTTTAAACAGAACAATTCCATACAACCCGCCATCAGTGGTAGGGTATGTCCAACAAGTATGTGCCATAGCAGGGGATAGTATATGTTGATATACTGTCACAGTAGGCATGTGTATGGGCATATAATGACAATGACATGTCTAAGGTGGTCCCGCTGTGCAAGTATGCTTTGCATTATGGGATACTATGTAAAATATGTGTAATGTATAGCATTGTAGGTAGATATGTCAGATATTCTACACAGCATAACAGGCATATCATGCATACCAAAGGTATCGTCTATTGGCATGTACAATAACAGGATACATATGGCTTGTAGGCACGGGACATTGTAATAGCATGATAGCTAATCTAAATGGAAGGGCTACCAAGTAACCATGCACAAAGGACATGTAATATCTTCACAGGTTCATAGTGGGGTACTATGCAGTCTGGCAAGTCTATGTGTAAGCACAACTACAGTGTTCACACCAGTGGCACCTCTCTAGGGTAGTGTCCTGTGAACAGCAGAGCCATGTGTTACCTGCACCTCTGCAAAGTACAGCCACTGCAGTGATCCCTGGTGTACATGTGTCTCCCAACCACCAAGTGAGGTATCACATGAACAGTGCTACTGAGTGTCCCTGCGTAATGTACATAGGACTCATGTTCCAAAGCATGGTGAGTGTCCGGTTTGGGAATGTAACCCTCAAGCACATCCCACTCATCATTGTGTGTGTGCACATATCCATGAGCATGTTGCTCACAGTGGCTTTTGCTTATGTCGCGTATATGGAGTATATCCATTAATATTGGGCCTTGTCTGTTCAGCAGAGGTCACCCCTGAGTATGTAGTATGCAAATGTGTACAGACGTGGTGTCCATAGTTCAGCCGCATACTTTAACTGTCGGAGCTCAATAAACGTCATGGCGTGTTAATGTTGTGGTATGTAAAGCTGTAGCTGTTGTGTAAGGTACACCCTAAATGGGGTAGTGTACCCTTGAATGTGTGTAGAAGTCTGGAGTTCAGAGGTACAATGGGTGCCTATGTACCAGCTACACACCCAGTACAGATAAGTGTGGCCACGTAGAAAGATATCCACGCCACAGTGGCAATATGGTAACCACAGGAGTGGGTGTGACATACGTGTGTACTACGAACACGTACAATGTGACATGTATGTAGGGGACTACCACCTATGTGATAGTCAGTGGGTGAATGGTGTAATGCAAAGGTGATGTTCATGTACCTTGTGTCATGCAGCTTGAGGCCATGATATTCATATCAGGTATCTGTCAGAGTGACACCCGTATGGATGGAGTCAGTATCAGCTGGTGGATCAATCATGGCACTTTGTATGCAGGGGTTTGTAAAGCTAGGCAGGGAAAGTCCCTCTGTGCTAGCCTGTACCTCAGGGAAGCATATACTGAACATGAGGGGCCCTATGACTGAGGACTGTGGTATGCCAAGTGTAACTGAAATGCAGTAGGTACTATGGTATGCTACCCTCATTGTGTGTGTCCTATCCATGAGCCACGTTGCATAACATCCTGAGACATAGGGTACAATGTGCAGGTGAATGTGTATGTTGTCAATACCAGAATGGAAAACGATGCTGAAAGGCAATGAGAGGACAATGTAGGATGTGTGGCCCCCCGTACCATCATCAACTACCCTGGTAACTGTATGAAAGGAGTCCACCAGGTGTAGGGGCCATGCTCTGGCCCTAACAAGTCCAACCTGGGTGGCATCAAAGGACCGGAGCCCAACAATGTCTCTGTGAATGACATCCATGATGATGTGCCCCATAGCCGTGCAGAACAGTCCAGTCAGGTGTGTAGGACTATAGTCCCACTTGTGCATTGTGGCGCCACCTGTGTGGATTCTGATAACTGTTGCTGTGTGCCATTCAGGGACCACAATGTCTGATACAAGGCTATTACTGAATATGGTGGCCTAGTGGGGAGACATGTCATTCAGAGGTTTGTGGACATCACAGCCTGGGACTTTGGAAAGTAACATGGGGCCAGTGTCCCAGGACATATAGAGTGCAGGTTAGTACTGTGTAGGTGTGACCGCAGGGACACCGCAATGTTCCTGCATGGATTGTGGCCCTGTAGTGAGTGAGAGGGTGTAATGTTAGCATTGAATCCATCCGCCAGCATGTTGCCAACATCACCTGGGTCTGTAATGCTCCTGAGTGACTGTTGTATGTGAGAGCAGATGTGCGTATTGCCATTGACTACTGACATACCACCATAATGCCTTGTGGTACACCCCGGAATGTGCCGCAGTAATGTTTACGTAGCTAGTCTTGGAGTATGTGATGAGGGATCCCATGGCCCTACCGAGGTTGACCAGTGAGCTACCCCACCCATGGGATTGTACACCACTGTGCAACAGCCTCCACCTTTTGTTGTAAATTATGTCTATGGAACTTGACCACCAGAGTGGCGTCTGTTATCTGGTGTGTACCATCATGGCTCTGTGTGGAATAGCATGATCCATGCAGTTGTGTACGTGCTAATGAAGTGCACTGGGGTATGTTTCAGCATTTGTATGTGCATTGTCCATCTGCACGGGTGTCATGACGTTAACTACCGCTGTCATAAGACGTCTGTAGTAGGTGTTGTAGTACTCATGTACTGTGTATGCTGGGAAGGGTGTGGTGCCGGGATGTGGCTAACAAGGGTGATTAGCATATGTTCGGAATCCACCAATGAGGGGATAACCCCAGGTGTGGAAAACCAGTCACATGTTGGTAGTGTTCATGTCAAGGATAATGTTGGTCTTGGAGGTGGTGTGTATGGATTGATCCAGCCGAGTGGAGGTTATGACTCACGGATGTGTCGGTACATGAGTGGCTATCCCAGTTAAGTGTGGGGTAGTGTCAGTCACACATCAGTAGTAGCTGTCTGAGCCCTACTGTCCAGTACACCAACAAATGCGGTCTGGTAACCGTGGGGTATGTTGTTGAATCTGTAGCTTGTTACAATGTGTATAGCGGTTCCGGACACAGTTAGTTGCACGTGGAGCACCTCTGATGCATTGTGCTAAGTAACTAGCCAGGATGTGTGTACAACATAGTGGGATATGGGAACACCTCAGCCGTGGGTGTGCCGGTCCAGGTATGGGCCTGAAAGGTATGGTATGTCTATAACCTGTCATTGCAGGTGTGCTCTGCAGAGCCTAGAGGTAGGTCCCAGTCACTGCAGAGATATTGAAGTGGTGCATTATAAGGTGCGCCTTGCCTGCGTGCATCACAGAGGAAGATGCAAGCATTGTGTCACATGACCCCATGTCTTGCTTGGCAGTTCCCGTTCTGCCGTTGACTGTTATTGGAAACTGTGCAAGACAGGCAGTATAGAAGCAACAAGAGCCTTACATGTGATCTGTACTCCCAGGGCTGACAGGTGCAGGTCATCTGTGCCAAAGCATTGTGTTTGACCAGGTCAGTCAAAGCGGACAGATACCAGATGCCTGTGGAATGACAGCAGAAGCATAGGCAACTGTTGAAGTGACACAGTCAGTCGTTGTACAGTGGTATTGGGTCCAGATGAATGCATAATGCTCCCCAGGGCATGGCCCACACCTTCAGGGCTACAAGACTGGTGAGCTATTGCATGTCCCTGCACACATAGTCTGTGAAGTGGCATCTCAGGGTAGTCACACTAACATGGAGAATGACAGTCACATCGTACCTGGTGAGGTGTGGCATGGGTGCATAGGTTATGTTGCAGAACCAGTTACCCGGCAGCAAGATGTAAGCGACTATCGCCTTGTGTAGCCTGCTGTGTGGAACTGCAGTGTGACTGCCTACAGAGTCACCTATGACTAGTGTGTTGTGTATGTTATAACACCCTATTGGCTGTATGTGATGGGCACACATGAGTCTGTGGGCTATAAGTTGGTGATGTTGTGTTCCATGATGGGGGCTGCCTCTGGTGCCTACACAGAGTATGGAGAGGTACTGCAAAAGTTTTCCTCGTATGTGTGGCCTGTGGTGGAGATCATGTGAGACTATGTGATGAGTGGGGTGTGTTGCGAATGTTACACATCCCCACATGACTGTCAGGTGCAGTCAGGCTTGGTGACAGCATTACCCCCAGCAGGGCTGCATAAGTGCATCCCCCACAGGCTGTAGTGTCGTATGTTGGGAGGTGAGCATTGAATGTGTACATGAGACAATTGCTCTATTGCCACATGCACGACATATCCATCATATAGACAGGCAATAGTACTGGTATGTGACAGGTGGACATGCATGTATATACAACCATGTCTCACAGGATATGTGAGTTACATGTGTACAACAGCTGTTGTACCATAAGCAAGCTGGGGTTTGAGGACAGCCAGTGTACCTGTGGGAAATGGTGTGGAATGGGTGCTATATTAATCAGTAGCTCATGACATGCTCACAGGTTCTGAACAAGTGCTTAGCATGAATATACATTACAGATTGGGTGTTGGATAATAACCCACAAGTGGTGACGACAGTCATAATGGGTGGCACTGCACTATAACCCTGCTGAGTATGGTCTGCATGTCCATGAATCATTATCAATGTAGATGTTAGCAGTACAGATGTACAAGACAGTATGGATGTTTGATTACAAATACCTTTGTATGTCACAGGCGTATTCTACCAGTGGCCTGTTGACAGACTCACAACTACAAAAGGTGCCAGACTGACATGTGCATATCACACCAGTGCCAGCTACAGTAAAACAGGGTCAATGTGTTGTACTCCACCCTCATTGTAGCCCATACCACACAGACAAATGTTAGGCATCAGTGTATGTAAGGATGTGAATGGCCATGACCTATGAGCAATAGCTGTGTCAGTGTTGTGAACAACATACAGAATGGGCTGTGCGGGTGAGGTGTGTGACATATGTGCACATTCTGATGGATGATATCAGCATTGTCACCGCTAGGTGAACATCCCTGTACCCATTAACTACCACCTAGGCTGTGGTCAACATTATGGACATTGTGTAAGGGATGTTGCTGTGCAGTACACCTCCCTGACTTGGTGACATCTCCAGGCCCCTTAGGTAGTCATACGAGGTACCCATGTCATGACAGGGTGCCATCCATGAGCACGGAGATCATTGGACAGGTATATACAGCACAGGGGTGACCAATATTGGATCACATATCACCTTTAAGGGGTAATGGCCATGCGTGGATGGGTGATATCAGCCTTCACAATCCTCACCTCCACTATACAGCATGCTGTCTACCTTGCATAAAGACATTTGCTACACCATGATGATGGACATGCTACATGTCCATATCCTGATCTGAAAGACATACGTCATGGACAGCAACCATCCTAATACTAGGATCGCCACATGCTGGACAGAACCCTGTGCCATACATGTGACATAATCCCGCCATACCATGCACCCTGTCCATCAAAGCTGCACATGCCATCCCAGTCATACATGGTGTGATGGCCGCATGGTAGATGTAGTATCAACTGTCTGGATCAGTAATGTGGCACTGATGCACCTCGCGGTGGCATAATGGCTGTCAGTTACAGCTAGGAAACCTTGCCCGTACATGCTATGGTTGATAACCATCCCTGCGAATGACGTCCGACTAGCCATTGTCCCATGTCTATCACATGTGCAACACAGGTGATCCATGCCAGGATTTTGAACAGCTGTACAGTGCTGTGTAGATGTATATGGCAAAACACATGCATGTACAGGTTTCCCTGCATATGTGTGCATTGTCACTGCTCAAGTCCAATAAGGCTGTGTCTGTGTTGATATGTGACATATACACAGCATCAAGGTCAACAGCATTACCGTGGACACATCCAGGCATGTGCAGATAGGTAAGAACACCAGTGCAGGCAAACAGACATGCCCACATCAAGACAGCATTCACATGGAGTATGAACACTGTAATGAGGTGACACACATATATGGTGATGATATCCAATGCATAACGGGTGTTACATGTGTGTGACACAAACATGTCAGTCATGTCAGTGTCATGATGATTTGCAAAGATAACTGTGCTGATGTACTAGATGTCATAGAAATGTATGTGCAGCAGTATCTCTGTACATCTCTGAAACTGTGACCTGTCACCATCATTATGTCTTACAGATAATGCCTCGTACACGCCTTCCAGCGTACAGCCGCCATGAGGATGATGTCCACATCCCATACCTCCTTGAGAACTACGAGGTGCTGTTCAGCCATGTGCCACAGCATGCCCAGCAGCGGGATGACCTGTGGCAGGATCTTCGCAGGAGGGTGAACGATGTGGGTTGCCATAACCGCACCTACCAGCAGGTGCGCAGACACTGCACAGACCTGATACGACATGCAAAACAGCGTGCCACTGCAATCACCAGAGAACAAGGTGGAACAGATGGTGGGCCACCAACCCAGCCCCTACTCACACACACTAAGGAGTTACTGGCCAGTCTGGGGACACCCTCAGAACAGCATCCACAAACACTAGCTGCCATCGTGGAGGTGGGTGTCTCCCAACCAATGAGCCTGGAGTTTCCTATTAAGTCAGTAATGCACATATGGCTAATATATCCCATTTATGTGCATGTGTCACTGTACATTATGTAATGTAACAAGATATGCATGGTATGTGGACACACATGCTGCATACTACAGTATGCTACCCTGTGTATGCACACATGTGCACACTATATGCTATTGTATAGGCGAATGTGTTAATATGCACAGTGCACCCTGTGGCTGTCATACAGTCATGGATAATGTTCATTCTGCTGTGTCACCCCTATGCTGGTACCTCTGGCATGCCGCACAGACATGAGTCCATTGCAGGTGAGACTGTCATCAGTATCAGGCATGTAAAGCATAGATCTTTTTGCCATGTGGCCAGTTAACACTTGTACACTTGATGTTCGTTCCATTCACAATGTACAGGTCGCATCACCCATCATTCACACAGGCCACCCATGTGCAATATATACAAATGAAATGATACACCAACATGAAACCAGAGTATTTGTCATCGCTACATGTGTGGTCAGCTGTGCATACAACGGTGGAGGTGTTCTACAATGGAGGCATATGTACTATACATTGGAACAACACGTGTGGTACGCAAATAGTACCACACAGTGAGCTATGATATGGGCAGCCCACAGGAGTCACCATTGTGCTATATGCCCCTGCAATGGGTGCACACATTGTGATGTGCCATCTGACATGTCCCAGACACGTAGTGTATTAGCTGCAATAATGTCACACTATCCCATAATCCATACCCCACATACAACCTGTTGTCTGCATAGCCCTGTGGATGGTGACATATCTGATGTCTATGGGTGTATGTCATATGGGACAACACAGACATGTGTGACAGATGGCCATCACACACATTTTCCAACACATGTGCACACATGACCATGAGGGATGGCCAGAGATACGTAGCCACACAGTAGATGTGACGTGTATGCACCCTGTTTCACATTGTCCAAACATGGTCCAATTATAGCCTTAGTTGACTGATTATACAGTTGATGTGGTACACTGGACATCCTAAAAGCCTGTGCACTGCCAGTGGTGGTGTCACTGACGTCTACCATATAAGAGTTGTTGAACATCACGCCTGTGTCATAGCATGACAGTAGTCACCTCTACAGCTTCCACAGACATTGGCACCACATCAGGCCACAGATACTGTACATTTCCCTTGCTGCTGTAGGACATCACCGTTAGCTGTGCACCTCGTGTGTGTGGCAAAGCAATGTCATGTTGGGCATGGTGAATTGACAAGTCCGTTATGTGTGGACATGGTTCCCAGGCAGCTAAGACTCTGTAGTTGTTGTGCAGGGGTGTCATCGGTAGGTCCTCCAGTGACCTGTCACATGACACAGCATGGTTTGATGTGTATACACCTCAGCATCGTGGGTCACAATCCACAGTTATGTTATGGGTATGCATGCAGTTATGGCTATGCAATGTGTACATATTATGCACTGTATAGCAATATAGACACCTCATGATGCCATGCAATGGCACAGTGTCTGTACTTCACACTGTAGAGCAATGTAGACGGCTCACACTACCCTTCCATGCACATGCACATTTGCTAAACATGCATTCTATCTGTATGGCATACAGACAACACCGCAAAGTGATGGCCATTATAATGCTGTACATGTCAGAACACCATTGTGTCAGACATGTATGCATGTTAATGCACACGTCAGCAGATTACATGTCAAGGTCACGTCAGCCATGTGTACTGTTATCCTGTTCTGGTCCACATGGTGTATCTTGGGGATGCATGCATACTACCATGATTGTGTGAACTGCATGGCTACTGATATGACACCTGCTTGCTGTATTGTGCACCCCATGGGGTATGCTTACTAACACTATTAATGTCTGAGCTGCATGCCATCTGCTGTATCACAGGCATGATGCATGCCATCTGTCAAATCACATGCATGGTGTGTGTGTGTGTGCGTGTGTGTGTGTCTGTGTGTGTGTGTGTGTGTGTGTGTGTGTGTGTGTGTGTGTGTGTGTGTGTGTGTGTGTGTGTGTGTGTGTCTGTGTCTGTGTCTGTGTGTTTGTGTGTGTGTGTGTGTGTGTGTGTGTGTGTGTGTGTGTGTGTGTGTGTGTGTGTGTGTGTGTGTGTGTGTCTATTGTAATTTAGAGTCTTTCTTTGCATTCACAGGTGATGTAGGTGCGTTACCCTCCTGCGGTCCATCTGATGTTAGTGTCCCCACAGATACTAGCAGTGATGAACATATGGTGCTGCACTGTCCACACCAGAACACAGCAGGACACGTGGACATGGCCCTGGCTGTTCCCAGCGGGGACACGGTTCCAGTGGACATGTTTCGTCGGACAGTAGCCAATTTTTACCTCTGTCTGGTAGTGCCCGTGCAGCCCCTGGCAGGTACAGGTCACGTGGCCGTGGATGGACACAGTGAGCTGTATAACCTGATCTGTACAATCTGGAGCTGTCAATAATACCCCTGTGTAGGCCTCACAAAAGGCAGAACTGTGTGCACACATACATGCACACAGCAAACACATCTGTAGGGCACCACAACACCCACATGCATACTGAACAGACATGTCCAATCATATCACCGGCCCTTACCCACACACATGATGTCACCCATTGGTGCAGCCTATGCCCCTGGCACACATTATCACCCTGTGCATATGATGAAGCCTGTGTCGCATCCCTGTCATTCACACCATCGGTGCAGGGACATGCTCAAATGGTCTGATGCACAGGGTGAACAGAATAGTGACATGTGTATATTACGTTAGTTACGACTAGTGAGGGAAGTGTATTTTATGTTAGTTGTGTAAGAATGGTGAGAGACGTGTATATTACATTAGTTGTGTACTGTTGACATGCACCAGACATACCATGTAGTACAGGTGTTGCATGCATTGTTATATGTGCACAACCATGTAGTACAGGTGTAGCATGCATTGTTATATGTTCACAGTATGTGTCTCGGTAACAACAGTAACAGCATGTTGGTAATGATGCC
Organism: Protopterus annectens; assembly: GCF_019279795.1. Lineage (NCBI taxonomy): Eukaryota > Metazoa > Chordata > Ceratodontiformes > Protopteridae > Protopterus > Protopterus annectens. Next base: position 463,525,563 of record NC_056751.1, read on the forward strand.
CTGGTTCTCTCCTTATGGTCTACTTGCATGTGCCTACAGGTAGCAGTGTTTGCAGTCTCCCATGTGTAACTGTGGAGTACTTACAGGCACGTATGGCAATCTCAGCATGATATACGTAGTCTCAACCAGACAGCTGGAAAGTCTAACATACCACAGATGTCCAGACATATACTGATCCAGCAGCCTGTGTGCAGTTTAATAGGCTACAGTGGCTAGAGACGTGACATCCATACCAGGTCACATCACAGGTATGTTGACATAGTGCAGGGGTTGTACACAGCGGTCTGGACAATGATAACATTAGAGGCCACTTGATAGCATGAGGCTTCACTGTGTAGCAGTAATACCCTGTCACAGTACAGGAACATGCCCACAGTCATGGGGTCGACAACACTATAACGCACACCCCATAGTGTTGAGGTGAGGACACTTGCCTATGTAGTCATCACCCTCACAGTACTGTGCACCCACATGACGAGACACAGAGAAGGGACATGTATAGGTAGCCAGTACGGCTGAGACCGAGGACATCAACAGGGTAGTAGACTGCATCACCATGAGGGGTTGGGATCCTGTGTGTTCTGTATGGTAGCATACACCCTCACTCCATTCACCAGACAGCCATACATACACACACACACACACACACACACACACACACACACACACACACACACACACACACACACACACACACACACACACACACACACACACACTGTGGAGACCACAACTGTCATACACATACGGGTAGCTGATGTGTGTGATACACACACTACACCTGCCTACGTCATGCTTTCCACACTTCAGTATGTACAGATATCTACAACAGTAAACAGGGGTGTGTCACAATTGGGATGTATTCCCCACCATATGTGGCATATATGGTCACACATGCAAGCACACATGGCAGTACTGTGAATGATACACCTGCTATATGATGATACATCTGTCAGACATGCAGCAGTATTGGCCGCATTATGTGTACCAATGCTATGTCCAGCAATTGTGCTGCTATATGCACACGGGAGGATGTAAGTGTTACAGGTGTCGAGTGACGTACAGTCGGTAACACCTGACCACTGTGTAGGTTTTATGTATTCACTGTCAGGTAACAGTAACATAGTGTACTGTTTGCACATGTAATGGTATGATGGCATGTGACACACCTGTGAGCTGTACCCAGCGAACATCCATCTACACAGGTGGATCACCACTTTACATACACACATCCATCCGTACCTGATGTACATCCTACCGTACTGTCAGTATGTCACCATATACAGGTGTCAATGATGGGGCTGCATTGCAACTGCATGTTGTAGTTAGGCACAGATGAGTTACTTACATCAGCTACTGCACATGCATGGCAGCTGCATGCACACTACAGTTTGTACATGTGTGTTGGTCCTACATGCCTGTCATGGAGCCATGTTTGTATGCATTGCAATCGGTTGACATGTGTGTTGACATACATAACACGTGGACTGTTCTATGATATGATGGGTGTCATGGGTAACTAGTACAGAGGGAATGTGTCCTCGGTCAACGTTGCTACCTCATGTACTGTTGGCATTCAACAGCCATGGACCCACCTTCCATTTGCGTGTGTATGATTGCTGTAGCCACAAGTCTGCATGGAGGACAGCAAAAGCTATGCTATGTACATATATGTTGTGTATGTGGTCCATGCACATATCCACTGCAATTACATGTATGACATATCCAAATATGTGTGTTCATTGGTGTACAGCGACAGTCATCTGTCACAGCTGTGTAAGACCCAGGGCCCCTGTTATGTGTAGAGCCGACCTGATTATGTACAGTGGTATCATTGCAATGCATAACACATGATGGAACCCTGTCGGCACATGTGTAGTCTGCACAGTTGCTGTACACCTATGTACAGTCCACTGGTCATGAGTCACACGGTGTTGTGTTGATGTATTGCTGGTCCAATGACATGGTGATGTCTGAGGGCTACATTGTAGACTGCAGTGTGTACCTCTGTGATCTGCACCTGAGACATCTGTGATGGCTCCTGAGTGTGTACTGGTCAATACATGTGAGTGGCCTTCATGTACGTGGGGACAGTAATACCATACTGTGCCCTTCTGTGTTTAGTATCCGTGTGCATGCAAGACGGCCCTTTGCAACTGCTAAGTGTGTGAGCATGCCCAGTACGCCGTTGTGTAGTTGGACACACAGTACATTCCAAACTGCGCCCTTACGTGTTTAGAATCCATGTGCATGCAGGACGGCCCTTTGCAACTACTAAGTGTGTGAGCATGCCCAGTATGCCGTTGTGTAGTTGGACACACAGTACATTCCAAACTGCGCCTTTACGTGTTTAGAATAAGTATGTATGCAAGACGGCCCTTTGCAACTGCTAAGTGTGTGAGCATGCCCAGTATGCCATTGTGTAGTTGGACACACAGTACATTCCAAACTGCGCCCTTATGTGTTTAGAATCCGTGTGCATGCAAGACGGCCCTTTGCAATTGCTAAGTGTGTGAGCATGCCCAGTACGCCGTTGTGTAGATGGACACACAGTGCATTCAAAATGGACATGTGATACTAAGCGTGTGGGCCTGGACAGTGACACCTTGTGTCGGTGATGTGCATCTGTGTATGGGCATGGCCATTGACATCCTGTATAGCGATGGTGGACATCCAGGCAACAGATGTCCATTTTCAATGTCATGATGGATGCCTACTGGCTGATTGTCATGCAGGGTGTACTCTCTGTGGCACATCCCGTATCTATGTAGTGTTGTTGTAGTGCTCCGTAGATATGTAGTTGCCCCGATCACACCACTGCCATGTGTTTGTCTACGTCTACCTTGGGACAGTAATATGCTTTCAGACTGCTCACTCTCTATACATTCCCTATCGGCATCCTTGCCTTTGCGGAAGATGTCACCCACCTAGAAGTATGCCTCTGGGAGTGCTGTGTTCAGTAATCTCGGTAGCGTGTTCTGTAAATGCGTAATGCTGTAGTGTGATAAGGTAGTTAGGTGTATGTTCAACGCCCTGCCAAGTGTGTGTGTGTGTGTGTGTGTGTGTGTGTGTGTGTGTGTGTGTGTGTGTGTGTGTGTGTGTTTCCAGCTGCCTGGGGACACAGTAATGCTTTTAGATGCCTCACACCACATACATTCCCTATCGGTGTCTTTGCCTTTGCGGATGATGTCACCCACCAAGAAGTATGCCTCTGGGAGTGCTGTGTTCAGTAATCTCGGTAGTGTGTTCTGTAAATGCGTATTGCTGAAGTGTGATAAGGTAGTTAGGTGTATGTTCGACTCCCAGCCCTGCCAAGTGTGTTTGTGTGTGTGTTTCCAGCTGCCTGGGGACACGGTAATGCTTTTAGACGCCTCACACCACATACATTCCCTATCAGCGTCTTTACCTTTGTGGATGATGTCACCCACCTAGAAGTATACCTCTGGGAGTGCTGTGCTCAGTAATCTTGGTAGCGCGTTCTGTAAATGCGTATTGCTGTAGTGTGATAAGGTAGTTAGATGTATGTTCGACTCCCAGCCCTGCCAAGTGTGTGCCTGTGTGTGTGTGTGTTTCCAGCTGCCTGGGGACACGGTAATGCTTTTAGACGCCTCACACCACATACATTCCCTATCGGCGTCTTTGCCTTTGTGGATGATGTCACCCACCTAGAAGTATGCCTCTGGGAGCGCTGTGTTCAGTAATCTTGGTAGCGCGTTCTGTAAATGCGTAATGCTGTAGTGTGATAAGGTACTTAGGTCTGTGTTCTAATCCCAATCCTGCCACATGTGTGTGTGAGAGTTTCCTGCTGCATTACAACAGTACATTGCTTTTACACTATTCACTCTCTGTAGAATCCGTACAGCGTCTTTGCCTTTGATGCTGATGCTAGCAAGCTAGACGTATGCCTGTGTGAATGCTGTGATCTAGTAATCATGGTAGCGCATTCTGTCCATGCGTAATGCTGTAGTGTGATAAGGTAGTTAGGTCTGTGTTCTGATCCCAACCCTGCCAAGTGTGTGTATATCTATTTATATATATGTAATGTAGATAGATATTGATATGTATGTGGATATTAGCACTATTGAATGTGCTGCATTATCTGTATGTGAACACCTTTGATGTATGTAAATCTGCTATGGCTCTGTGATAGTGCATATACTGTGTGCTGTAGTGATCCTAGGTTATAGTTGTATAGTGACCAGTTACTTTGTTGCTGGGTATTACAAGGGACACTGACAACAATGATAGTACAGCACCTTTAAACGGTCGTGTGCACATCTCAGCAACAGTCAGCAGTGGTTATTACTTTGGAGGATGAGTATGGCTCATATAACTATGTATTAACTGACACTACTATGCAAATCAGGTTAACATTACTGACTCCCATTTATCCACAGGTTGTGATACAGTTCCCAAGAATGTATGTGTATACATTGACAGGTGCAGGACTGGAATATTGTTGAATGCATGGAGGGGTGTCCATGGCCAGTAATGGCGATCTGTACAGCCTGGCAGGTATAGTCTGTGACTGTCCCACAACCTCCTGTATATGGCTGACCCATGCTGAAACTGTGTACATGCAGACACACACACATGAAACAAACAGCTAGGGCTAACACATACACACACACATTGCATCAACATTGGGCCATGCAAACACTGTTGTCCCTCACACACACACATACTTACATGTTGATTGGATAGCTCAATGACAGGCTCTGGAAAAGAAACACCACACCCTGTGCATATGATGACACCTGTGCCACCACCTGTAATGTGTAACATTGATGCAGGAACAGACTAACATGGTGCTGATGCACAGGGTGGCTTTATAGCACTGTATTAATGTTAAAATGTTGTTAACACAAAGTGTGATATCCTTCTAGGTGTATGTAAGCAGGCATGATGCATTGCAGCTATGACCATCAATGTAGTATTTACAGCACTGTTGATTCTGAAGATTTATTATCCATCCATGTGCCATTTGACTGACGTGTGTAGTATTGGCAGCATGTGTTTCAGAGTGTGCAGTATGTGTGTGATGTGTGTAGTACAGATTTATACATGCTTACAAAAGTGTACACTGGCTTACATGACATTACACAGGCTTCAATATTCTTACACTAGCTGACTCGTTCTTCATCGCACGCGCACAGGCTGATACGCGCACACACATGCTTACTCGGGCTTACAGGTGCGCACAGGTGCGAACACACTGTCAGAAGGTTTGCAAGAAACTTCAGTGATATCCATGGCATATACCGTCAGTTTTCTGACTGTACCTAGGATAAATCATAACACGCCTCTTCCACTGATGAGTAACTGACAGAAAACATGTTACACATTGCTCCAGTAGGATTACAGTGTTTTATACATACACACTCATGATGTCACCTATCTTCTACTCTAATAGTCCCCTTAACCTACTCTTCCACTGTAGTGGCTTGGCCCATATGGCATGACAAATTGTGATTCACTATCCTCAGCCTCAGTTGCATCGGACTGCCTACTACTGCTTGGTTACATCTCTGACAGAGCGCTTCCACACATAGCAACCAGTACTCAGTAGCCATCTTGTTTTCAGCTTGCCATTCACCTGCATGGTGAACTAACTGTTAACTAAAATTACAATTTCTATGTGTATTTTAAATATTTTTCTTGTTTTAAAAGCGCAGAGCATTTTCGCGCAGCTGCGCTATGCTTACACACCGGAGATCGGGTGAGGACAAATAGAGTTTTATTAATTTTCAATGGAAAAATATGCCACTGGCCTTATATTTGGCCATTGGCATGCTTCTTCAACTGAATTCATCCTTTATTTGCAGCTGACATTGCTCTGTTTAGCTACTTGCAGAACGTAACTCGGTTAACATCCGAGTACATTTCTGCACATAACTCTACTCTTGCATGGACAGCTTACTGTTTCATGTATCACAGATTTACATCATTTGCATAGCTTTCACCTACAAATGGGGTAATTTGCATATCCTAACATTGTCCATGGAACGTTTGTTTTAGGGGCTGTCTTACACGCCCCTACAAGATATTGCTGAATAGCTCGGTAGACATCTTGCCTTGCTCTACTCTTCCTCTACTCGTACACGCCGGCCAAGGCTCCATGACTCCTGGCCTAAGCGTCGCTGTGTGCTAATATGTCTATTTGTTGAGTATGCATGGCTGTAGGTATGTTTTGACCTGCTACGTCTGACATTTCTACAAAGCAGCTCCCACTTTCATCATTTGTAACGGTGACAGCCCTATAGGTACTATATATACAGCTTTGACATTTGACATGTCAACACATACCTGCGGTCAATACTAAACTGACTACTTCAGCGCTTTTCATACCTTTAGATTTTTCTTGTAGTAGTATAGTCGATAATACTGTTTCCTATAACATGTATGTTTCTGATACAAGATATATCATTTTATTACACCACTACACACAAGAAGAAATAACAAGCCAGATGCCATTACATTCCTTTTGCAGGGCACACCCACCAAGAGTGTTGTGTTCCTCACAAAAGCCAACAGGTGCTAATCAAAACATATTATGCTATCATCTACCTTATGTGTTCGCCGGTATTTGCACTTTCCGTCAGTGGCAGAACTCACATGCGAGTGTAGGAGACTGAACACTGTATCGGGGACACTGCATAACACCCTGAGGGACACATTTATTTTGTTTCTATTAACCTTCCACATTGACTATCACATGGCATAAGTATTCATTCACATTTATCGAGGTACATGCTTTTGACTTATACATGTTTTGTCATTTGTCATCACATCTTTCTTCACACTTGTCCACCTGATATCACTAGTTCTGTACATTTATTTAGGACAGGGCTACGTTCATACCTCTCAACTGTACACATTTTGGGTAAATGTCCCAAACTTAGACTTATAATGTTGTTCCTTTTTTATATAATTGTGCCTTTCTGGTAAATTGGTGGCAGGTCATTAAGGACTGTGAGGTTAGATAATAATGACAGACATTAGTAGTTTACAACTAATAACCCTCAAAACATTCATACTAATGAATTATCCATTATTCTATCAACCTTCTAACTTTGTCAGAGGAATATTTAAAATAGTCCCTATTTGTACTTATTTAAATATGCCTTTGTCCAGATGTCTTATTCTGAAAGGTTGAGAGGTATGGTTGCCATCTTATTCGTACACATGTACGTCCATGATAATCGCTTACATGACACTGATATAAGTCCCTATGTCTTCCCCCAATGGTTTACACACTATCCAGTAGATGGGTTCTTCATTTTTGGAAGGTATAGGCGTGTGCTATACCCACATAGGAATATTAATCACTCTCATGGGGTGGACCTAATAAATCTGTGCCAACCAACACCTGTGAACCTAGGCCCATTATTGCATACCCATGATTCCCATACCTGACACCCCTCCACAGTAGTCATAAGACATATTTAATGTGAGCGATAATAAAGTATGAAGACACTTCTAAGCACTATCCACTCTCTGCATATCAGGACATATGTCATACATTCTGTCAACCCATGTGTTATTACACTTGCACAAGCTACTGTTGCATGCACAGCTATATTGTAGTTGCGGATGACACTTTGCAGCAATCATTACAGGACGGTGCCTGTAAAGAATCACAATATTTTGGGTCCTGCAAAGGACACCTATATCCATGTTTAAAGAGTAGAACTTGCAGATTTAGCACACTGGTACTTTCCGGGCAATGGTTTGGAAAGCAGCAGTGTATTTACCTTTCTTGCATGTCTGTATGTCTATCCATAATCGCTATGACGTAACCTTTTTATGTACATGTGTTGTATCTACAAGGACACATGTTTATATGTTTGTTATGTATATATTGATTAATGTAATTGTGTGTGTGTGTGTGTATATATATATATATATATATATATATATATATATATATATATATATATATATATAGAGAGAGAGAGAGAGAGATATGTCTGTACATTCTTTATTTCATATATTTATTTAGTTTAAGTCTGTGGATATACATATATATATATATATATATATATATATATATATATATATATATATATATATATACACAAATATATATATCCATATATAGATATATAAATAAACATGTAGAAAACAGCATTCATTTGCTATGCTGTGAGCGGATTACACACATGCAGACGCACTTGCATATTCTTATTGTGGGTTACATATGTCTACTAAGTCTTTGTGCTTATGTGGGCTTTCTTTATTGTGAAGGTACCAGTACAATATCTGTAATCCGGTTAACGGACATATGCGAAACACACGTTCACCTTTACATATTTAAATGTCTTTACAGCACAGACGCATTCATTAACTCATATGTGCTGTAGCCGTAGTTGATCTGGGACTGCATTCACGTTGGCCGGATGCTGTAACCACTATACTATTGGTGTTCTGACTCATTTATATGCATACCCATAGTACATAGCTACATTAAAATACGTCTCACTGATTCACTTACAACACAGGCATCCATTCTCCTGCTGGTAAAAACGCGGTACTACATATTACACATTCCCTATTCCCTACTGCTCTGGACCCAAGCTGCATATTTAATCACTCCAAGGATATGCAGAACTCCAAGGCTTATAGTCCTGGCACATACAAGTCTTTGATTGTCAGAGTGTTCATGTGGTGATCTGGGTTTAGGCTTCTCCGCCTGGTGAACGGAACTGCCCTGTCCAAGTTCAAATGTCAGATGAAGCACATGGACAGAATTTGTCCATTTTATAGAGGTTTACCTGTGTTTACAGACACAGGTCTTTTGGCACCTGTCAGCAGCTTTTTATGTTGGCAATACATAATATGTGTGGGGGTGGTTACAATACATAATCCACGGTGAGGGGTGTTCCCATTCACATTTGACTATTTCCTGTATGCATTCATACAAGGATTATTTTTTGGACATGAATTAACTACAGGTATGCAGTAGTACAGTAAACAAATGTGAAGGTTTGTTACTGTAAATATGTACGGACCTCTGTAATACACTGTTGTTTTCTGGCAAATCAGTAGCTAGTCATTAAAGACTGAAGTCAGAACATAATGACAGACAGTTGAGTTTCAGACTTCATACTCTTCAGGAAATTAATGCCAATCTACCAACTGTTATTCTATCAACTTTCTAAGTTTCTAAGAGAAATCTTTACAAATTGTCCATACTTTTGGGCCTTTGTCCCACTTTTATTCACGGCTTTGTCCAGATATCTTGCTCTCAGAGGTTGACAGGTATACTTTTATTCACGGCTTTGTCCAGATATCTTGCTCTCAGAGGTTGACAGGTATGGTCGGTCACACCTACACACACATTAAGTGTCCCTCACACAGTAGATTAGGGTTATCCTATTTACGTCAGTGCCTTCATCACCCTTATACCATTTGCCACTATGCGAATGTGTGCAATATATTTCCGCTTATTCGTGTCAGGACACGTGCGTCACGGGCAAGTGTTTGATCCTGGGTAGTAGGTTATGCATGACCACTTAGGGCTGGACAGTGTTGTGCACCTCTAATGCACATTCCAACTTCTGTCCAGATATCTACAGGACTGGACTTCGTGTCTTCCGTTCTAATGTTTACACAGGTTACATGAGGGATATCCAAAAATTGTACCGATCCACAACAAGAGGAATACCGAACATCGTTTTGGAGTTACGAAAATGTGCTGAGGTCGTGTGCATTCCTGCAACCACCTAGGGTGACACTACCTACTACATATGTGTAGTGATCACTATATGTAGCTGTGGCTGCACCAAACCAGTAGGCCAAGTATGGCTGGATTTGGTGGACGTTCAGGTACGGGAGCAGGTTGTGTGATGTGGAGGGGATGTTGGGTAGTCCATTATGCATCCAGGTGTGTTGCATTTGTTATGGCCAGTTCCATCCAGGTGTGTTGCATTTGTTATGGCCAGTTCCATCAGGACCAATCTGTGGGTATGTGCCGGTGACATATCTATACATTTGTATCGCACATTTCAATACTCATCTGTTTGTGGGATTGTGTTCTACAGTATGGCCTGTCTGCTTGTATTTCAGCTGTTTATACATGTGTTTGTGTTTCTTTCAGCTTCACCTGCTGCTCCCTCATACACCTCCAGTTCACCTATTCTGCAATAGACACAGTATTGCCTTGGAGGATTGTACCATTACCCATCCACCCCACACACACAGATTCATCACACCCCATACATCACTGCTTTGGTTGTTGGCCCATAACACGGCCAGAGTAACACATTGAATACCCTACATGTGTCTGGTACTTGTATGGTTGTGTGGACTACCCTGCCATGTTTGCTTTCCACATGCTATACCTCACACACATAGGTACATGCCCATACTTCACTTTCATTACATGTTTGGTATACCCGGGTACTACCTGTTCGACTGTGACACATCCTGACAAGTTCGGCTTGTACCACTGAATTCCGGATTTTGGTGGCCTGTTGTACTTATTGGTAGGATGCCACCTTTTCCTATGTCCAGGATGGGATATATTCCGTACACATATCCGACTGTAGTGGACAACACCTCCCCACAGTCGACGGTAGGGTTGCCACCTTTTCAATTGGCCAAAGTGGGACATTTTTGGTACACACATCACATTTTACAGGCCGACACATACCCACAGTCAGTACACAGGATAGAACTTAGACTTCTTGCCTATATAAAAGCTTATTCTTGTAGCAGTTCAGTTGCTTATTCTGTTTCTTATAACATTTATGTAATTTAGATACAGAAAACCTGATTAACGCAACTATTACATAACGTATAGGGAAAAATTTTGTCCTATAATCTCTGGACATTTGCCATTGTTACAGGTTTTTGTCAGGACACAACTGCCCAAAGAGGGACTGTCGCTCGCAAAGTGGGACAGGTGGTAATCCTTGTCGAAGGTACGGATAATACTGTTCCTTTCAGCCTACATGTGTCCTTATTGTTGTGGCTGTTTGTATGCTCCTTCTGTTTCGTTTCCATGCTTATTCTATTTCCTATCACATTTGGTATGTGAAATATGGACATACATTTTGTATGTGACTGTTACATGCCTTGTGGGATATAATTCGGACATACGGTCGTTAGATATCTACATTTCTCGTGTATTTTGTTATGTACACATCTGCCCAGCTGTGTACCCTCCCTCACATTATTGGTCAGCTGGTGACCCTCACCATTGGGCTGGACGTACCTACTGGCAGATCGCTAACATATGATGTGTTTCACTTCCACTTGGTATGGCTATCTACACTGCATTGGACTATGGCCATACGGTCTTCCATGTCATTTGTTCGCGGGATAGGGACCCATTATTCCCTACCATGCATTTGTGTTTGCTTCGTCACTTTGTGTTCGCAGGTACTTTCTTGCATGCTTTGCATACGTTTCAGTATCCAGGGACACTGATGTGGTTACTATCTTGCAACTTGTTATATGCAAGCATTTTAGGTTGCACATCGACAGCTGCCATTTCCACGCCTCCGTGCGGCACTTCGACACGCCCTATGCACTTGCGCTCCTTTCCTGTGCACGTGGCTGTGTCGGCAGCTCGCCTTCATTACTATGCATTTGGTGCTACTGCGCCATCTTCACGCTGCATGGTCGGCGCAAGCCTAATGCTGGCCTTGCACGAGCTTCATGAATCCCGGGGAATTACTATATTGTTCCTGAGATTACAGAATGTGTCTGATGTATTCTTTTATTTTTTCCTGACCTTCATAAATCTGGAATCATTATATTCAGTAATTAATGGCAAACAATGGTGTTTCATTCTTACTCTTCATAAAATGGATTGTGATGCTTGACCTGTTGCTCCATTAACTTTTTAAGTGAGTCCATATAATAGTTTCAAAAGTTTCTTGCCTTTGTCTCAAAGGTTCCCCCATATGGAAACACCCACATTCCTCTCAACTATCCTTGATTTTTCAAGTTGCTGCTGTTGTTGCCTCTTATACTGCCCTACTCCTTGTAAGTCACAGAGCATAGCAAAGTGAATAATGCCATATATTAAAGTTTCATGCTATATCTTTTGTGACAATCACACTGCTGCATTAACTACTCAGTTAGTGTAGAGGGTCAAAGCTCCCTGCTTTCTGTGAAAGAATACATGGTATGAAATATTTCTTCTCCTTCTAGTTTAGTTTTTTTATTTGTGATTTTAAAGACTTTAGGTAATGTGTAAGAGAAAACCTGTCATCTAGTGGTGACAAATAAAGTGGTGCTTAGTTCAGAGGGTACATTACCGTTACTGCATGATATAAAGACTATCCCTAGTGTCCAGTTTACCCTCACCCAATATTTTTCTCAGTACAAAACTTTTGTTTCTGTTTTTTTTAAGTGTTTGTGAAGCATGAATAATTCCTGGTGTCTAGTGTCACTCCTGACCCATGACTTTTCTGCTGCAAAACTTTCTTCTGTTTTTCTTTTTTCTATGTGCATTTATATTTAAGGAACAATATAAACAGTTCTCACAGGTGTCTATTGTCCTCCCCCCCCCAGTATTAGAGGATTTACTCAATAGTCTAAGTGAATGAAGTGGTATGACAGTCCCCCCCCCAACACACCATCACACATATGTGCGTGCACACACACACTCACACACACACACACTAACAAACTTCATAATTATGCCTATAAACTTAAGTCTTGACACCCACTAGGTATGGCCAATCTCCACATGGTTGCCTTGTTAATCTTTATATAGAATCCATAGGCTCATAGAATCATGGGATCATAGGAATTACAATTCACATTAGTTTAAAGAACATGTGCACCTCACCATATTCCACTCTAAAGATGTACCTTTCCACCTCTAGGAAAACAAAACATGTCAGCTCAGGGATGAATGTGTTGGTACCCCTCCAAATATCAAAGTTAGATTTGAAACTGCTTAACATACAGGCCCATTTTATTCACAAAATGGAGCAACCATTCGGTAATGAATCTATCCCTCCATAGTGTTCTATTTATATGTGGCAGGAGGTTCTAATTCTTTACCAGGTGTCTGTTTAGTCAAATATCTGGTAAAGGCGTAAGAGAGCCATTAGGATGGGGCCTTGGATATTATGGAATGGAGGTCAGAAATCTCCACAAAGAAGTCTATAAGAGAAGTCTATAAGAGACAGAGTATAGGGATATGCCTTCTAGTCTGTCTCGGTAACTAAGAGTTTTTAGGGCTACAATCTTCTTCATCAGGATTCTTTGGGGCATCTCTAGCAGCATGATATTTCTGGCTAGATATATGATGAAAAAGTACATTGCACTCAGTAATTGTTCCAATTAAGGTGGAGCACAGAGGGACAATAGCAGCCTTTAGCCAACATGAGATTCCTTTGTAAATCACTTGTGCTAAATAGAAGGATTTCCTAACTACTTTTGCAACATGGTTGCTAAAGGTGTTAGGGTTATCAACGATTCCTGATTATCATGTCTGTGTGGAGAGGGGAATAGTTTACCTTCATCTGATTGAAGCACATTTTTTGACTCACAGCTCTTTGAAAATTAAACACCAAAAATGGTGAGTTGAACATGTCTCCCCCACACATCCCTAAATGATATACATCATCTCTAGTGTTGTATCTTAATGAAGAAGAGGGTAAGATCCCATCAAAAAACACTGTATCAGATGGCCCAATACAACACTTCACAGTAAAACTCACTGCAACATTTTATTCACAAACCAACCCCCTTCACTGCCAGTGCTTCAAAGCCTGTTGGTAAGCTAGTGGGCTAATTGCTATGCTGTAAGTTTTAGATGAGGCGTGTTTCCAAAAGACAACAGATCTACAATTTTGTTTGCATTTTGTACACAACATCGATGTGTAAGGACTAGTCTTTACTGAAGTACTTCCGTATCAAAGGGGGTATGGCTGATGAAACCCAGTTTGCAGTCATGAGAAAATTTGTCTAGCCGTAGGTAGGATTTGCATTATGGAAGTTGGAAAACTATTTATAGAAAAGAGAGGTCACTTTCTTACTGTCTGAAGTAACACAAGTCACCTGAATTGTTTGAGTTCTGTTTATCATATATAAGTACCCCTTGAAACTCAAGTCTTTGCATAATTCACTTTCAGTGTGTCTCAGACTCAAATTAACTTGACAGCCATGTGAAAACTACTTTGTCCTGCCAAACACAGAATGCCAAGCAGAAGTTTCAGACAGTAATGAATAATAGTGAAAAGGGATCACAAACTTGCTAGTAGAAGAATATGTGTAGTAATCAAAGATGCAATTCTTTGGGTAATTCCTCTTATTCTCAGGTACAACGATCTTGGAGTTACAACATATGTATTTGTTTAAACGTTATCAATAAGCAGTGACATGACACTATGTGTCGAAATCACAAGTTGTCAATAACTGCTGCAGTCAACTCATGCAATCAGGCATAGTCAACTGTGTGTTACTACATTGTGGTTTCCTTTGGTCACAGCTCAGCAGCTGTGGAATTACTATATTTATATGTAAGGTGGTATTAAAACACATCACCTACATTAAGAGTATGGAGTTGGATACCTGCATTTAAAATGCTCATGTTTATGTTTGTTGAGTCTGAAGGGAAATGGAAGAAAACACGTCATGCAGCTGATGTTGATTTGTTGAAGACTTTACACTGTATGTGCATGCAGCCGTTTGATTAGGGAGTGTAGGTTTTGTCAGTAGTGTTGTATGGACTGGCTAGGGTTTTTCATCAGATGACTGATCTTAAAAGAATATAGCTTTACTTTTGTGATCCACTGGGTTTCATAGTTATGCAAATGTGATTGTGCAATTGATGTGGGATGGACTACTGGATGTGATGTGATGGGTGATGATTCTTTTCATTATACTCACGCACTTCCTGAGAAACAGAGGTGCAAACTCTTCTTTGGCTGCAACACCATACACAGTAAAGGGTTTAGTAAAGTCAATGTCAAATAAAATGTTTTCTAGACATAAGATAACTTTCACTAGATTAAAAGCCTCATTATCTGGAAAGAAGCATTACATTTGTAAGGACTAATAGAGGACATGCCAGGATAGCAAAGCTGAGAATGCATTTTCTATAGTAGCCTGCTACTTCTAAAATGACTTTTACTAGTCATTTATTTCTAAGTACTGACCAGTTTTTGACAGCATTGTTTTGTCTATTTGAGGGTCTGATTACCACCCTCCCAATCAAATTCACAAATTATCTGGTTTGTGTCACACAAAACATATTTTTGGTAGCATTAAATATGTATCTTGCTTGCCGTAACAAGTCCAGCACAGCTTGTACTTTGGATAATGTGACTACCAAATTGCCTAATAAATTACTAAGCCATCAATGTATACAACTGCATACCTGCTATAATATTTTAGAACTTTATTCATAACTCTCTTAAAATAACAGTAAGCATGTGAAGTCTGAAGTAATCGACAAGGTAGTAATGGATGGAGAATCTCTGATACCCCACAATAAAATACAGGGTAGTCAAAACCTTGCTTTTCTTAGTATTTCTCTGAGATCATCCTCTCTGGACAATGCATAAGTGTCAGCTCTCGAGATGTCGGTCAGTTTTTTAAAATTATTACATCTTATGGAGCCATATATCATAGGGATTTATTGGGTGGAGTGCATGGAATGTCTTCTGTGAGGAGTCTGCATGTCCTCCCTGCAGTTGGGTGGGCATTTGAAAGACATGCGTAAATGGGTGTGCCTTCATTGAAGGTTGAACATTGAGCTGGCACCTTGGCATTCATGAAAATCTACTGCCAATCATTAGTGGACCGGAGTTCCGCTGTAGCGACCCCTAACCAGGAAAAGCCGAAAGACAACTGTTGTCATAGAGATTATGATAATCAGACTGTGCTATTCACTTTGGAACTCTCAATAATTCCTAGTTTAAGCATTTTTTTCATGTATTTCTTTTATTTTGTACTCTGGCATTATATATAGTTTTAGATTTATACTTACTCCGGCCACAGCTTTTATGTGATGCAGTATTAAATCTGTTTTAGCCAACAGCTCAGAAACAAAATCAATGAAATCTATCTCACTTTTTGCTTCTGTGGCTTACACAATGTTTCATCTATTTGAACAATAACAATGTAATTCTGCAAAAGCATAATTTTGGTATTCATTTCAGATCCCAAGCTGAATACAGAAGCTTAAAATTTCCTCCCTGGTTTTAAGACAGTTATGTGATAACATCTGTTATAGTTTTATCTTGCAGTCTGACTTTTTTTGTAGTTTATGTTATCAAATTTCTGAACCATATCTAAGGTTTTTTTACCACCCTGCTATGAACTTATTTTTCAGCAGTGGGAAATAATACTAATATTTCCCCCCTGTTTTAAACACACTAAGTCCATTATTTTATTACACATAGTGTACTGCATTTCTTGCAACCTTTGTATATGTTCTTTAGCTATTGACATAGCCACTTTAAACTATCTAGTATTGCATACTATCACACTTTTAAATGTTTTTCCACCTCCTACATTTCTTTTGCTATGTCCAGTAAGCATTGAGGATGTCTACCATACAATACCTTAAATGGGATAAATCTTATTTAGGTGTAGCACTCCTCTTACTGGAAAAATAATATCTGGAAAACACTGATCCCCTTTCTTTCCTTCATGTTCTATGCTGTTCTTTAGAATATACTGTAGAGTTGTATTAAATTGCTCTATTAACCCATCCTTTTCAGGGTGGTTACCTGAAGCTCTGTACTGTTTTACTTCAAAGTGCTACTAAAGCTGATGCACTACCCAGGACATTAATGAATTTTCCTGGTCCGTGATGTTTCATTAGGAGTCCATACTCTGTATCAAAGTAACTAATTGTCTAGTTACTGACATAGCTCTTATGTTTCACAGTAGTACTGTTTCAGGAACATTGTGGCATAATCAATAATCACTAGAATGTATTGGTAGCCAATACTAAATTTTACTAAATACTCTACAAAATCTATATCTATGCACTTGAATGTGGCTTCAATAAAAAATAACAAGTGAAAACAAGGTTCCAACCTGAGTCCTAGTAGTCCGCGAGTGGCAAGAATAATCCTTAGTTATCACGTGGGTATTTAAGGGCAAAAATAAACAAGGCACCTTGCCTGTTTGTTGTTGAGTCCTAAGGTGTGGATCTGTGGGCAGTAGCATAGTTTCTACATGGTGCCCTATAGGGGGAAGAGTTGTAAAGACAAACTGCTATGGACATCTACTGTGGTGAGCAGTAGCCTCAAGATAGGAGAACAAGGGTCACAGACTGCACACCGTGGCAGGGCTAGCCACTTGACAGTGTAAAAATATATCTCTAGGTAATTTGTTAATGCTGACTAATGTCGTCAAAATGGACATGAGTAGGTACTGGTGATAAGTGAGTTGAGGACCCGGCCTACTCTGACCTAAGCCAGGGACCATTGCTAATGGCGGGAGGGGTATTTGTGGCCCTATTGGCCAGAGTGTGCCCGCCATAAAGCCCTGCAGCCCTGGGTCAATAAGCTACAGGCCAGCTGGTGTCTAGTTGCCCAGTCTGGGTTACCTGGGATAGCTCTGTTGAGTGAAAGCTGAACGTAAAACCAACCAATCTGCCAAACATAAACTGAGAATTGCTACGCTTAATGTAGGTTCACTGACAGGATGCAGCTTAGAAGTGGATGACATGATGATACAGAGAAGGCTGGACATCCTATGCATCCAACAGATGAGATGGAAGGGCAGTACAGCAAAACCACTTGGCATGGGATCCAGACTCTACTACTCAGGAGGAGGACAGGCTAAAAATGGTGTAGGAGTTGTTGTGAGAGAGGGGCTTCAGAAGACAGTGAGGGATATCATCAGAATTAATGACAGAGTCATGGAAATCCGACTCCAGTGTAAAGCGAGGGCAGTATTCATAATCTCAACCTATGCCCCACAGCAGGCTTGTGATAGTGAGGAAAATAGTGCATTCAGGCAGCAGTTGCAGGACCTACTAGATAAAGAAGGACAACTTGAACTGGTGTTGAATATGGGTGACTTGATTGCACATATTGGGACAGACAGACCAAGACATGAAGCCTGCCTGGGACCACATGGGTGTGACAACAGGAATAAAGAAGGAAAAGCCATTTTAGACTTCTGTCTGGCAAATGGCTTGATAGTAGCCAACACATGGTTCAGAAAGAGAAAGAGTCACAAGATCACATACAAGAGTAGCCAACATGCAGCTCAGGTAGCAAGAAAAAGGCACTGGGGTAGACTACATGACTGCAAAGTCTTCCCCAGTGAAACATTCAGCCCACAACATAAACCACTAGTTGCCACAATCAGCTGCAAGCAGTGGTCAGAGAAGGCTCTAAGGTCAACAAAGACCAGGTTGAAGACCTGAAAGTTGACTGGAGAAAAAGTACAACAGTTCAAGGAATTACTCAAGGCTCTAGCTCCCCAAGAAGAGGAGGAAATAGATGGAGTTGAACAAGAATGGCAGTGCCTAAAAACAGTATGTGTTAGGACTACAGAAAAGATATGTGGCCGAGCCAGATATGGAAATAAGGTACATAAGGAAAGCTGATGATGGAATGCAGAAGTCCAGGAAGTCATCAAAAGAAAGAAGGAGTGCAGGAAGAAGTGGGAGACAGAAAAGACTGACCAGGCTAGGAAGGACTACTGGTTGGCTAACAAAGAAGCTAAGAAAAAAGTTGCAAAAGCAAAGAATAGGGCATCGGAAGCACTCTACCACCTTCTGTAAAGTGACTCAGTAAGTGGCACAAAGAAACTATATCAGGTTGAAAGGCAAAGACAGAAAGATAAAGAAGATAGTCAGACACTCTTCATAAGGGATGCCACCAACAACCTGCTCACCATTCCACAGGATATCAAAGGCAGGTGAAAGAAGTATTTCCAGCAGCTTCTGAATGAAGAAAACCCCAAAGAATCTGCACTGCCCCAGAAACAGCCTACAATGAGAGAAGATGAGGAGCTCAACTTAGAAGAAGTAAGAACAGTACTAAGGAAAATGATGTCAGGGAAAGCAGCAGGCTCAGATGAGGTTACAGCAGATATGATAAAGATGCTGGGTGAGATAGAGGAGAAATGGTTCCTGAGGGTACACATACAAGTGTGCAGAGAAAGGCATATTCCAGATGACTGCAGAAAAAGCATACTCATCCCAGTGTACAGGAACAAAGGGGACATCTACAACTGTGGCCAGTACAGAGGCATCAAACTCCTATCACATTGCATGAAAGGTCTAGAGATGGTGATTGATAGACGGATATGCAGAGTAGTAGAACGTAAGATGGGAGGCGAGCAGTTTGGATTCAAATCAGAATGCAGCACAATTGACCTGATGTTTGCAGTGAGACAGATATGTGAAAAGAAGAATCCAACTGGGCATTCCTAGACTTGGAGGAAGCATATGACAAGGTCCTAAGCAAGTTGATCTGGGCAGGACTGCAGTGGTTTGAAGTTCCAGAAACAGTGGTAGAATTAGTGCAGGCTATGTACAAGGACCCAATGACTCAAGTACAAACAGTGTTTGGCCTCACAGAGGGGTTACCAGTGGGAGAGGGGGTACACCAGGGTTCAGCTCTGAGCCCACTGCTGTTCATACTGGTTATAGACTACATTAGCACACAGATCGGAGGGGATAGCGCAACAACGTTGTTGTATGCAGATGATGTGGCATTACAGGCAGACTCTGAGCAAGAACTTCAGCAAAGTGTAGGAGAATGCAATGCAAAACTCAAGGCACATGGGATGAAAGTAAGCACAGATAAGATGGTGGTAATGGCAGCAAATTGGGGAAATCAGAAGATGCTAAGAATAGAGACTGAAGGGAAGATAGTGGAACAGTTAAACAGTTTTAAGTATCTGGGAGGGGTGGTTGAGGGGAAGGGAAGTCTGAAAAAAGATGTCAAAGCTAGAATCAGAGGGGCTGAAGGCAAAAGGCATAGAGTGTCAAGTATAGTCTATGACAAAAGAATGCCAAAGAAGCTGAAAAGTAAGGTGTATAAGGCAGTGGTGTGACCAGTACTACTGTATGGTACAGAAACCTGGGAAGTAAAGTTAGAACTGTTGAAGCTAGTGGTGATAGAAATGAAGTGCCTGAAAAGGGTGGTAGGATGCACAATGTGGGATAGACGAATAAATGAGGACATAAGAGCAGAAGACAAATTAGCTTCAATAGCAGAAAAGAGCAAAGATAACAGATTATGGTGGCTTGGATACTTCAAGAAAAGCAGAAGACAATCTGTTGAGGAAGATTTGCGACAGACAGGAAGAAGGTAAGAGGAAGTGAGGATGTCCAGCAAAGAGGTGGATGGATTGTGTGAAAGAAGATCTGTGACAGCCAGGCATGAATGTTGAAGAAGGCAGGAGTGTTTCACTGACTTGAGAGAGTTGGCGACAATTAACACGATACCCCAACCACATGTAGAAAAAAGTAGGAAAAAGGGGGCTGATGATGATGAGGAGAAAGAGGAGGAAAGTGGTGAAACGGCGGCAAGCAGGGTGAAAAACATAGTGAAAGACAGGTAGGCATGTGCAGGACGCATGCAGGAAAGAACCATAGCTATCCATTTCTTGTACAGCAACAGCTGTGTACTTTGACAGATTTTGTAGATGAATTTGGACTCTCAAACCCCAGAGAGAGGGGTGAGGACAACATAATTGCTTTGCCAAGCCAATTAGACAAATTACTTGTGTCCAGTGGACACGTGCAAAATGGAGAGCTATATATGGGGTGATATTTTTTTTGGATAAATGTTCTTTTTTTTTTTTTTTTTTTTTTTATTAAGGTGAGATTGCAATATTGGGGAAGGGACACAGGTATGTGTGGGGAGGTAAACTGGGTGGGAGATGATGCATTTGCAGACAAATTAGATAGAAATGCTAGCAGATGGGGTGGTGTGTGACACATGAGATGACTGAACACCTTGGATGGGGAGGGTGTTGTGGAATCCAAGTCACATGTGCCTCCAGATGGCAGCAGCATGACTCACATCCCAACCCATGGGTCTGTCAGCATTGCTCCTTCACTGAGCCAAGGGTGGCTATGCTGGAGGCTGGGTGCCAGGTTGAGGTTGCCCCACCAGGTCTGCCAGCATGCTCTCAATCTGGTGCAGGCAGTGTTCATAGCTGCAATGAACAATCCTGTGCACCATGTCAGGCAATTGAACCTGGGTGACAATGGCCCCTTTGCCAATACTCCCAGGAAGAGGCCGGACCCCAAATCTTGAGGCAGTCCCACCTAATGCTGCAGGTGGTGCAGGATCAGCAGAGGGGGCACCACCGGTCTGGGTCCCAGATGTGGCAAGACCCAGTGCCATGACCAGTTGAGGCATGGTAGGCGGATCAGCCGGAACCGGTGTAGCCTGACGGGTTGTTGTAATGGAGGTATAGCAATAAGTACAGGTTAGTTGTAAATAAATCATTCTTAGTAATAACAGCATGGCAGAACATTGGAAATAACTCAATTACATATCAGTGCATATGTCAAACACAACAAGAAATAACAGAACAGTCAGTATGTTAACAGGATGCCAGTAACAGTTACAGCATAAGGCCAACAAAATAGGTAATTTAACAAGATATGTTAATATGCAACCATCATGATACATAACAATAATAAAACACATGCTCCAAAATACAGTTAATGTAACAACATATGTTAGTAGTAAATCATAACCAATGAATAACATTAAGAAATAAATGAAGATAAGGGGTGGCGGGGGGGGGGGGCAGTCCATTAGTAACATTGCAGGTTATTTCCTTGATGATGATACTACTATCGACTTTATGGGTCTGTTTTTTCTTTATGTGTACAGTGACTAAAAGTCTCCTATAGCTTATGTAGCACATACATACCTCTCAAGCTATATTCATGGAACACTATGGGCCAAGCAGTAACAACTGTGGGTACACAACTACACAGAATACTTCCACATCAGGTGGACCTATATAACTACCAAAGTGTTCTGTGGGTTGATTTGGTGATACTTTGCATTCTAGGTGATCATTTTCATAACAATCCTGTAGCAGACTGATTACACACTAGTAATTACAAAACATGAAGTCATGACACCTGAGAGACATGTATGTGTACAGTACAGACACTAAACAGCTATCATGCCTTGGTTGGCAGGCATGGGAATAGAACCCAATAGCAGTGACTGCAGGGGACATCTGCATAGAATCTATTAATTGACTGCAGCAACTTTTAACAGACAATCCATGCATACAATCATACTGGGATTACACGTTTTATATCTGACTGAACACTGCTTATGAACACATTCTTGCATTAATGATTTTAACAGAGTGTGACATCTAAACACACAGTTATCTACTCATAATATGGGCTACCTCACCCATTTACCTGTAGTTCCTGTGGAGAGAGAAATTGTGGGCATTATATGACTGCTACTGTAATATTTACAACTACATACTACTGGATTCAAACCCTAGACTGTGTGTGGCAAAATATACTATATAGAGAGCATTTAACAAACTGAGCTACTGCTAATTACTAACAGATTGATATTTTCTTAGAGCTCACCTGGAACCTGAATATGACCTGGTAGTACTACTACAGAGTTATACTAGACTGCAGTGACCGCAGAATGCACATGCATGAAATTCAAATCTTAATGCAGATTGTATGTAAGCTAAATTTCGGTATTATATACTTGGTCAACAAACAATATCAGCTCATGGAGTGGACAACCTCACCCATATACCTTTATTACCCATCTGTGGATGACAGAACATTATCTGACCAATACTGGCCTAGAGACAGCCTAGATCAGTGCTATATGAGTTAACCAATACAATTTGCAGCCATTAGATTTGCATTCTACAGCTATTACAGTGTTATACTTGACTGTAGTACCTTACCTTACAGCCTCAATCCATACAGCTCTACTGCAGTGGTTATGACAAGACAGTCCTGATGTACACTATTTTCCTTTGTGTTATTGGTATTAGTTCATGTTTTTATTGAACTATAGTTGGTATTGTTCATTTATTGCACGACAGCTCTAAGTCCACATTTATTGCACTACAGACTTTATGATATATATACTTTATTGTAATGTATTGTTTCATGCTTTTATTGCGCTATAGTTGGCATTATTCATTTATTGCCCTACAACAATAATTCCACATTTATTGCACTAGAGATTTTATTGCATATACATTAATGCAGTTATTGGTACTGTTTCATGTTTTTATTGCACTAGAATTGGATTATTTATTTATTGCAATATAGCTGTAATTCCACATTTATTGCACTACAAATGTTACTGTATATACTTTATTGCAGTTAATACTTTACTCTTTCTAGCTTATTTCACTACAGTTAGCATAATGCATCTATGCATCTGTACTCACCACACTCACAGTGCAACCTGGCCAAGCGCCCAGCATGCGACTCAACATTGGGAGCCCTCTCAGCTGCAGCTGTTGGAAGAGAAGCACACCATTATGAATACCAGTTTTGCAGACATTCAGATTACATATTGGTAAAACAGAGGAAAAATTACTTAAATACTTGTGGAGCATTCCCTGCCTGAGCTTCTTGGACCCAGGTGTCCAAGAGTCTCCTCTTTTGCCATTTCAGGTCATCATGTTGGTGACAACACTGTTCACCTATATGGGGGGTATCAGTAACAATGATGATTTCTCTGGCCAGCTGGTCCCAGGCCTCCACCTTATACTCCGAGGCCTGGAAATTTCCCTGAAGCAGCTGGTCATCATGGTTTTAACTAGAATCCCAACCATGACCCTGGACTCCACAGTGCCACAATGCTGTGCTCAAAAGCACACAATTTCACCAACACCACCAGCCATATTATACCTTCAGTTGACAGAACTCCATTGGATTCTGCTGTATTCCCACCTACTGGGCTTAATATAGGCTGTTTTCCTGCCATTACACATTATTGGGCAACATTCAAAAAAGTGCTGCATCACTTAGCACCACAAAAACCAGCCCAGCTGAGCTAAGAACCATGAAATCCCACAGAACAATAGTCTTAGCAGAGCTTAGCAGCACACAAACCAGCCAGAGCCAAACAGCGCACAAACATTAGTAGCCATTATCATGTTTTTGTGGTGCTTAGCAGGTCTAAGCACAGTTGAGCAGAGTTTAGCAGAGCAGAGTGGGGCCATATTTTTCAGTCAAAATTCACAAGACAGCCTCTAACCTTTTAGTAAAACTTCATGAGGCAACTCCTATAGAAGTACACTACCATTTCAGGTTAATGGCTTGGATTCTTACTGTTACTACAAATTACTAACACCCTGATTCTAAAATAATAATTTTATATTCAGATGATCTGGTCTTCTTCAGAGATGGTCTCTCACACTAGACTATATATTTTCATGTAGATGATGTTTAATAAGACTTCCACATGTATACCTCTTAATCTTCTAGCAGCTACACTGGAAAATACATTTGTCAGCTTGGGTACTTAAAATACACATGTTTCGTGGTGACATAACATTAAGAGAAGACACACACATGCGTCTTTTAATCCAGGCTCAGATGCAAAATCTAAGATGTACTCAGAAATAACAGCTGAATAACATAATGAGACTGGGTTAAAGAGGCCCAGAATTCTCATTTGACAGATGTATACTAACATTTTTATTACCAGCAGTAAACACATGCATTGCCTTCTCACAGATGCACTGTGTCAATTTATATTTATTATATTATAGTACCTACTTAGTATGTGTTAATCTTACATGTAGACCATTTCACACTCATTTTTTAAGCTATGAATTAAGCCACAAAGCAAATGGTGTTGTTAGCAACCAGTAAAGGTAATCAATATAATGTAGACATAAAAAAATTAATTATTAGAGCACACAATGAACATAGAAAACATAGATTAACAAATGGACTTTTAATGCAATGCATACTACTTCAAAGAAAGCGTTTACTAAATCCCTAACGCCTGAAGATTAGATGCAGAAAGACCAAAGTTAAAAGGTCAGCTCTCGAAAACCATGTATGGCTTAAGCATAAAATAGTCAATATACCAGTGTGCAAAACATACCAAAATACTAGATGTCAGCAACATTAGTCTGTTACCTTGTAAATGCATAAAACTTGACAGCAAAAGATTGTGATCTTCATCAGCTTTCTTACTCTTGATCAGGTGTAAAGTCACAAGTTACTCCCTTTGAAAGGCTATGCCTTTGTCATGCTAAGATTTCATTACAAAACTTTCAGCTAATAACAGCAAGGTATTCTGCTAAAAAATGCAACTAAAACTACAATTCAAAGCTTACAGTTTCCAGTTTAATGCACCTCTGAATTTGACTTCACAGCTTTTGCCATTTATAATTATGGCACTGTACTCATGATATATTATACATAATTTTTTCCAGTGAAGTATATAAGAATTTTATTTCTGGCATAATGCAAATTTAATGCATATATATTCTGGATATTAGTTTTACCTCCATTTTTGTGCTAAGATTAAATAACTACTGTGTAGAAGCCCAGCATAATACCAGATTGTAACAACTAAAGCCCTCAGAAAATCTAGATTTATGAGTTGCATGTAAATGACCCCATACATCACTTTCTTAAAGACAGTTCACAAAAAAAAAAAAAAAAAAAATTAGGGACTTCTAATAGGAAAAAAACACATAGTGACCCAGGGGAATGTATTCCTTCTGAGATACATAACCTATGACTGTGAAGAAATTATCTAATTATAATGCCCATGTTAGTGTTTAACAGATACTGCTCCCCAAGTGATCCAGTAACTGCCATTTGCTTTTATACATCACTTGCCACCAAAAAAGTGACACCCACATTCTCTATATTCTTAGTATACCACTGATAGGTAAGTGAAAAATATAACATCCATAGTAATTTACTTTTACCTGCTGCTGTAGGACACCCCGACTCACATCTATTGCTATGAAATAAATAAAAAATAAATACAGGGGAATTGTTCTGTGGGGTCTGTGTATTGTTAATAGTGCTCAATGGCCTATCATGTTTTCTGCCAGAAAATGTGACAGAACTTCAAATCAATAAAATAGGCTTTAACGTGGAACTTTTACACTCTTAGCTGTGCCCCCCCCCACACACACACATGCACACTATACTATGGCAATGAGCACTCTCAGTCTACTGTTTACTTTCTTTTACTTACTCCCTATAAGAACTCGTAACCTCACATCTCTGAAATGTGGAATACTCTTTCACACAGGGTGAAGCAAATGGATAAAATATGGAATCCAGGGACAATTAGAGATTCAGCTAGGAAGTCCACAACAAGATTAATAACAGTATCTTCATGCTTATTAAAAAGTTGTTCTGATGAGGTAATATAATTCGATATTATTTTCCATGTTTATGTATTAAAAATCACAACAATGAAAAATTAACAGATCTCTTCAATGTGGGACAGTGTGTGACATGGAATTTTAAACTCTCAAAATGAGGAATGTTCTTCTTAATGAGGTACAGTTGAGAACTATACTTTATCTCCTCCCAAAATAGACAGCCACTTCTATCTTTCAGCTGTGACCATCAAAAGTGATACAAAATAGCCACAGAAATGTATGCAGCTGCACAGGGCTGAAGGTGCTACTACACAGAATCATACCTAGAAACTGTTCATGATTTTGCAGACCCTCTCTGATTTTGTGTTACATGTTTTGCCCTGTCTCTGATTTTCTGGTAAATCACAGAGGATCACAGGCAAGTCAATAATGCCAGCCATTAGAATTTCATACTTCTTATTGCTCAAAACATGCACATGGATGCAAATCATATCATTCTATTCATTTCTAAGTAAACTATCTTATATCTCTATAGTCCAGGTCATAAATGCCCTCTATAAGGCCAAAATGACAGCATCTATGGGACCTGATAACATCCATGGAGGCATCCTACATGTGCTCCAACAAGAATTAGCAACACCATTGGGAACTCTTTTTCAGTTATACTCTAAGCACTGGCTTCATTCCAACTGAATGGAAAACAACCACTGTTATCCTCTTGCACAAAGGTGATGCTTCCACTGGGTCTATATTAAATCAGGGAACACTTAAAAAAGCGAACACTGATTTAGTGATCCCATATAAGCAAAAGCTTGGAAAAGTGATTTTTTCCCAGGGAAAATAAATGGCTGTTCCACAAAAAAATAAATAAATAAAAATAAAAACTTCAAAACATTACATAAAGTGGGGGGCTGCTGCCCCCCCCCACTCCCCCTACTTAAATATACCAACTCCGAGATCACACTACAATGAGGAAAATGGCAACGTAATGGAGGTGGCCAAGTAATTTATTTCCCAGGGAAAGAAATCGCTTATATGCCATTTCACTATTTTGCTGTTTTGTGCTTTCAAGTTTGATCAAGATGCATTTGAAGGATTGCATCTTTGATTATATAATAGGAACCTGTTTTCACTGACCCAGGAACTAAAGACATATTAGCCTGACTAACCTTATCTGCAAGGCCATGGAGTGAATCATCATGGACCTTATCAACAAAGATATAGGTAATCTCCAGCCACTTGACCCTGTCCTTGGATGTGTCAAAGGGAAATCATGTCTGTTAAAGCTGTTGGACTGCTTTGAGATAGTCACCAGGGCTCTGGACAAGGGAAAAAATTGTGCATACAGTCTAACTGGATTTGGCCAAGGCGTTTGACACTATTCCCCACTCAGGGATTATTGACAAACTCAGCCAGCTAGGTATCAACCCTTATATCATTAGGTGGCTCACTAACTGGCTAGCTGATAGAACCCATACAGTCAAAATAGGGGAATCCACCTCTAACAGCAGACCCGTAACTAGTGGTGCTCCACAGGGATCAGTCCTGGGACCTCTACTGTTTGGAATCTATTTTTCTGAAGTATAAGCAAAAACTAAAGGTCTGTGGCTGATAAAGTTTGCTGATGACTGCAAACTGTGAGTGGTCATAGAATCCCCAAGTGATGTCAATATCCTACAAGAGAGTCTTATGCAAACAAATGATTTGTGCCAAAGTCATGGCTTTAAACTCAATGCAAAAAAATGTATTATCATCCTTTTCCAGCTAACTACCACATCAATAGAAACACCCTAAGCATGCACTTAGTGGTAAGAGGCCTGGGCACACAAGTTGACTGCAACCTTACCTTTGATCACCATGTCTCCACAGTGGTAAGAAGGGCAATCTATATTGCTCATCTCCTAAGTGAGTGCATTGCATACAGAAAAAAAGAAGTTATAACCTCCCTGTACTCTTCCCTCATCAGGTTAATAATTGTGTCCAATGCCCCTTTTGGTATGTACCTTTCCTGGTACCTGCAGCGATTGAAGAGATCACAAAATTTCCTCACAAGGAGAACGCAAGGTCTTCAACATCTGTACTACGTGAATCAGCTGAAATCACTGTCACTTTACTCCATTTCAAACAGACTACTCAGAGGTAATCTCTGCATTGTGTATAAGGTAATTTCTGACTCTGCTTTATTGGAAATGCTGCATATCCATAAGTCCAATGGCTTACAGTTGATCATTCCAAAGACTTTAACCTGGTATGTGACACTCATAGAACCTGCTGGAGAGACAGATTTGTCTTCCAGAGGTTACTGCACCTGTGGAACAGACTCTCAGTTCATTGCAAGCAGAGCACCTCTTTGGCCCTCTTCAAGCACAGTATGGACAATTGGATAGGTAACCATAAATTCACCTAGGTGGTTCCACCTGTGTCTCTCTTGGACAGGAGCAAAAGGTGCTGATTGTATAGACAAAGGCATAATTTGGCTAGGCATGTAAGGGCCCTAGGATTATTAGCCTAGTAACTTCTATGATCCTATGAGCCTATGAATATTTAAAAAGTGTCCCTTATTTTATTCATCCACCCCCCCCCCCAAATTTATTTTTGACTATATCCAGAATTCTTGAGCAAAACTGTGAGGTATACAGCACTATACACATTGAGCATGTTAAAATTTAATGTAACTACAATACTCTTAAGTTTCATCTGGCTTCTCTCCATTAACAAAAAAATAAAAAAAAAAACTTGCATCTGCAAATCTGCAAAGGAAAAATGATCCCTGAAGTTCCATATTTCAGCAATTACTGGAAGGCTAGAAATTGCTAAGGACAGCTGATCAGGGGTCCTTAAACTTCACTGTTCTCAGTAGTCTCCTGTCATAGTCATTCAAGGCAAGATATCACTGACTTAGAAAGCACAGCAACTGATTGCCATTACCAACCAATCACAGCCCCTTAGACTAAATAGTAATAAGATATGGGTTGACTACACATGCTCTGTAACTATGATCAAGAAAAATCAATCGTTGCATTTTTCACTGGCAATCACCAGATCACAGTATTTGACAGTGAAGACACATGACCCAGCATGCCCCAGTATGGCACGACTTATGAGAATAGCAAGACAATTCCCAAAAGGAAGATGGGATGTCCAGACTTAATTGTCGAAGAAAATACTCCTGTTATGAAAGACTTTATAAGAAAACAAAGAGTTGTAAGAATACTTAAACAGAAGACTGACTATCTTAATATATCACCCTCATTGTAGTGCCAAAGATACTGGCAGAATCCTGCGTGCCCAACATTAGATTCTCCAGATGGCTGAGATGCCAAAAAAATGGACCAGAGGCCCTTGCGCACACACATATACCATGACTGTCTGGACAATATCTTTTAGAGGATGCTGGGTGATCTGCAAGAAATAATAGTCTGCAAAACATTTTTGTGATGTATATTAAGTATATATTTGGTTCAAAAATAATAACACAGACATAAGAATTTTCTGCAGTATATATGCACTTTCATCTGTACATGCTATTTTTACATAGCATTATGAAATACCAGTTGTGAACATCTGTAATATATAACACCTATAATGTATACATTGACCTTACACCAAGATAATATGATTATTGTCTGCGTACACAAAAATTTCTTATGTACTATGCACATATATCACCTACTACTATATATTCCACTAAGCTTATAAGGCTAATACAGGTAGACAACAACACCCTACAAGATGACTCATAAAGAGAGCAAAATAATGCGGTCTGAAAACATTAATCTCATTTCATAATACAATTAAGCTGTGCAATTTGTCACACAATAGGGCATCATTAAATAAACAGTGCTTACAGAGTGCGCAATATATTTGTGCTGCAGAACCTCTCCTGCACTAGAGCTAAGTTGTATACTAATAGCAATATATCACCTATGTCAACGCCATCCTGCACCATTATGAATCTCTTCACGTATGCACTCGTACAGTCATGTGTGAGCATCCTCATCTGGTCAACTGTAACTACATGCATATATATATATATATATATATATATATATATATATATATATATATATCTGTACACATATATATATATATATATATATATATATATATATATATATATATATATATATATATATATATATATATATATATATATATATATATATATATATATATATATATATATATATATATGTGTGTGTGTGTGTGTGTGTGTGTGTGTGTGTGTGTATGTGTGTGTATATGTATATGTGTATATATATATATATATATATATATATATATATATATATATATATATATATATATATATATATATATAGAGAGAGAGAGAGAGATCAAATTTTCACTTACCCAAAAATTAAAAGGACAGGACGACTTCGCCAAAAACTTACTTTCACGAATGGTCAGACCACCAGAATTTTACTCCAGAAAAGGAAACACTTGGCCACCATGGTGAACTGTAACCTTTTCCCCACTGTAGTGCGATCTTGGAGTCGGTTATTTAGTTGCGGGGCACATGGGGCTGGGGTGTGAAGCCCCCCCACTTGGGTGGGTTTCATTTGCTTCAGTTTGTTTTTGTCTTGGCGGCCAAGTGATTCCTTTCCAGGAGTAAAACTGTAGTGATCTAAGTGTTTGTGAAAGCAAGTTTTCACCAAAGTTGTCTCCGTGAAGTATGCCCGTATATATTTATGAAACATATGTAGATATACATCTATCCATAGCTATATACGTAGTTATAGATATATATCTATATCTGTATCTATATTCTATATCTAAAGCTATAGCTATATCTATAGCTATAGATCTTTTTATTGAATGTTAGAGAAAGATATGATTGCTGAGCTCATTCTGCTGTTTGGTCAGATGCAACTGCTTCTCCTTGAATGCCTCTTGCTTGGACAGGCATTTATCAGATTCTGTAACGTGCAACAGATTTAGCGGCAGACATCAGTTAGCTTATAGATATATACATATATATGTACATGAAAACTTAGGTATGCACGATGGATGAAGCTGCAGATTATCTTTGTTCACAACATACTTGCTGAAGCAGCAGTTATGGATGCCTCCTCTTCAGAACACTGCATTTATGATTGACATTTTACACCTGCCACTAGCATGTTAGCATCTGCAACTAGGTGCTGTGAAATGCAGAACCAGATATCAGCACTTCCTTTCCATCATAAAGAAGGATGCTTGACCAAATAAAAAAGGGTAAAATGACAAAATCTGGATAACAAACTTCACAAGCAGATAGATGTATGCAGAAGTAAGTTAAGAGAAGGTAAATGTTCTTACCAGATTAAAATGGAACATAACACATAGATTCATACTAGGCTAACTGGCCTTCTCAGCCATTTTAAGCCTAGCCAATGATTCCTTGTGAGGCTCACACACTGCACTTTGTGTTTGCAAGGCAAACACCTTAACCATTAGACCACCCTCCTAACCCTAGCATGTGAAATTTAAACATGCTGTCCATGTTTATTCTGTCTTGAATCTGTATGCAGAATAAAAATTGCATGGGGAATTATATAACTTGTAACTTTCTTCAAGTTTTATGACCTACAAAAAGTCTTAGAAACATGGATTCTGATGAAAGATGATGTCTGCATTGTATACCTGTAACATTTTCCCTAGATGTCATATAAATTAACTAAAAGCTTTATTTTGAGCTAACTCCCATAGAGATTGTATTATATGTGTTCCATAATCCTAGAAGACTGTTAGTAATTCTGTTGCATTATTTCTTTGGGTGTTCCTTTCGTAATGCCATCTACCAGTTTTCCTGTGATATAATACATTCTCATGTTTTTTCTTGAGTATATTACATTATATGTCCAGTCTGTGCACTTTTCTTTTCTAAGTGTATATTTACAGCCTACTATTATGGCTGTTTTCCTCACTCTGTACTTTTATGGTCATTCTTTTTTCACCAACATGCTGTGATTATTGCATATTTAAATATTTACCTTTTATTTGCTGTACTTACAAAGTGGTAGGTAATACAATGCCATTTGAGGATTTTAAGTTAATTACTGCAAGCATATTATGAAATAGGTCTTACTGACAAGTTACATCAAGCAGGTTAAAACTTGTCCAATTTTACTTTGATTTAAATTTTCAGAAAAAAGTGTGTGTGTGTGTGTGTGTGTGTGTGTGTGTGTGTGTGTGTGTGTGTGTGTGTGTGTGTGTGTGTGTGTGTTAATGGTATTAGGGTCTTCTTCCAACAACATCCAACAACAATTCAGCCATATCAAGACAGGCTGGAGCTGTATGCCCACTCAGACATACTAGCAAATGTCATGCCTGACATCACACGTATACTCATCAAAGGCTATAAATCTGTCATTGTGCAAGTAGGTTTCAAATCTGATTTCTCACAATGACAACAACATCATTTTTAACCTACACCTGGTTAGTTACATTTCTTGGTTTTATTTAAAATATAGACAAAATTTTGCATTTAATGTTTCTTCAGGCTAACTCAGATGAAGACCAGCTGTTTGGCTTTTTAATACATTTGTCTGTTTTGCTATCACCTGATTTTCATGTTTGATTAGTGCTTAGCTTTTAAAGTAGTTTTATTTTGAATAATCTAAAATAAGTTCTTAAAATGAATTGTGCAAAACAAAGCACTTTCAATGAAAATAGTTTCTTAATATGATAGTTTGAAAGAAGTGGTTTGTGGTAGGACAAAAAAAGGGTCCCTGGGTTTCAGACACATAGGCTGCAGTCTCACAGCCTACTGCAGGTAGGTGTAGTGCATGTGACAAAAAAGTAATTCAGAAATATGTTTTACCACAATGACAAAGACCTTATTATTGGCTAATCTGCATGTATATGAATAACCTGCAATTACCAGCAGTGCTAAAAAGCTCACCTCATCAAAAATTATCACTTGAAGGAAGCCTGTGCATCCTGTTAGTACAGGCACCCCCCACATTCACTCTTCCACATATATGCAGAAATTTGCAAACACACACTAGTGCATGCACACACAACACGCACGCACACGCACACACGCACACACGCACACACACACACACACACACACACACACACACACACACACACACACACACACACATATCATTCATACCCCAAACACATACATACGCATGCCACACACATACACATGCTCACCACTCATACCACAGACACACACACACACACACACCACACACAATTATACATGCTCACACTCATACTACAGACATGCACATTCATATACCCTTACTCTCTTGATCCCCTAACTATCCCCCCTATTTTGACCACCCAGGCATACGCACACTTACAAACTCACAGTCATCCCAGGCCACTCACATCTCAGCAGACAAGCTTGTGCACTGCCATACACATCTGCACACTCACATCTCTCTACATCACTACATCTGTACTGAACTTTGCTCATCTTACTTGCTATGCAATCTCTCCTATTCAGTTGAATGAGCAACTGAAGTCTTGTGACAGTGTTCATTAACACAACTGTCAGTGCCATTTTTTCCAGATGAGATTGTTTGAATCAGTTGTCTGCATATGTTACTTCCTGTAAGCATTTCTGTGGGAGACCACATGGCCACTCCTCTGAACTGCCTCATTTTCAGCTAGCATGGTTGTTGGGATGGCCCATCACTATGATTTTACTGACTGCATAAAATAACTGTGGTGAGCCTCTCTCAGAAATGGAAAGGGTTACTGTGAGGGGTTGGCAACTACATACACACACACACACACACACACACACACACACACACACACACACACACACACACACACGAGCACATATAGCACGCACGAGTGCTCATGCACAAACACACACACACACACACACACACACACACACACACACACACACACACACACACACATGCACGGACACTCACTCACACACACACACACACACACACACACACACACACACACACACACACACACACACACACACACACACTCACACAGAGGCAAAGAACTACTTTCCACACCAGCTTCACCCACAAACAACTGGGTGTTCAGGTTTGAATTTTTAGGAGTTAAATACTTGGTAGGCCCTAGTACACCAGCAGAGATAACTTTCGTTTACTTCTGGCCTATGCAATTAACCTTTTAATAATTATTGTTATACTGAAGTTCTGAACTGAAAGTACAGACATTCCGCTCTGTAATTCATAAAGTTCACTGTTAAAAGCTGAATATTATGTTCCAAATGTTGTTCTTAGTCAATCTAATTCTTTTTATTTTTGTCTGAAATACAGAGCAAGCTAGGAGCTGAAGCTAATCACTACAAATTAGATGTTCCATGTTCTAATTCTGTCAGACATTTCGCTACTGCTTGACATTTCTCATGCATGTCACTCCTTTCCTAATTTTTATCTTTTTGCCATATTTAAAGATGAAAATATATGCATTTGGCCCATGTATTATAATGGATATAGCCATGGGAATGCAAATGCAGAGCCTATCAACAACAAATATTAACGTGTATGTTTTATTTTATGTTTAAGCATCAATTGTAATATTGTCTGCTTATTGTTTAAATTTTATTTCTTATACAATATTATTCCACTTTTCTACTTAGAAATGAATAAGGGCTACAGCTATTTTAAGGGTTCAATAAGAAAAGTTTTTCTCATTGTTGTACAGTTGGGAGCTCATATTCCTTATTATTTTGGTAGCATTCTTGCCAGCATGAATGAGTAGTGGAAAGAATGAAAGGCAGTCTTTTGAAGAGAAATGTGCTGCTTATTAAAGGCCACAAATCTCTTGGACAAGAAATTTTAAAGAAGCACTTGACTATTTAGAAATTAATTAATTATAGCATGTTTAAAATACAGACTGAATATTTGAAGTAAATATCACCTCAAGAAAGCACAATCTAGCTATGTCTAAAAATGATGAACAAATGAATATTCTGCTTTTATTGCCATTTATCATTGGAACTCTGCAATACTGTTTACTTATTTGATTAATTTATATAAGCTAGAGTTATATTTAGCTTTAGTCTGAATCCTGTTTCTTTCAGCTTTGTGTGCAATGTTGTTAAGCAGTAGAATAATGCAACTGTCTTTAAATGAAATTAATTAAAAATCAGAAAAGAAGGAAGGTTATTAACAGATGGAACATGTGCAACCTTCTCTTATATGCCTTCCTAAATGTACTTCTTTCAGCTTTAGATGCTGCTAATAAAATAACTGCTGAAGAAGACAGTTTACTTTCTTTTAGAGAACGGGCTTGGAGAGTCAATGGTTCCCCTTGGAATCTGAACATTCCAAAGGAGGAAGTAAAGTGCAGGGAGATATTGGTAAAAAGAGCTCCTATTCCTGCACAAACGCTGTGTGCCAGCACTGCAGTCCAATACTTGAGCTACCATTTCCTTTCCTATTACTAACCGTGGTTCTTAAAATCTACTGTTAGCGAGCAGGAAAAAAAAGCAAACAAATAAAGATAACATAACTAAACACAAGGAGCTGCAGCATCAGTTACAAGGAGCTGACATTTCCTTTTACCAAGCTTACCACTGTTTTTGAAAAGCCATGGTTTGTGAGAAAAAAAAAGAGTAAGCAACTCCAGCGGTTAAAAAGACTGTCCCCCGGATTTACTAAACTTCTGTGCAGGACTAGCTTAGTCTGCACAGAAGTGACCATTTAGGAGCAGGATGGCAGTGCGCCATGCATATTAATAAGGCACGCTACCAGAGCTCCTAAGCTTACATGGAGTGTGCAAGAGTGCAGGGGGCGTGTCTGAGAACAGAGCTCTCAGAATAAACATGCCCCTGCAATGTAGAACAGTAGAAAGGGGTATGCAATGAGCGAGACCGCTCACAGGTGACTGCATATCCCCACCAACAGTCCCCCTTGTGTATAACAACAACAGAATGTAGTAATAAAATGAAGAAATCCAATTTTTTTAAAAAAAGAAAAATCCGATTGAAGCTAACTGTAGGTGTGTGGGTGTGCCCATCACTTAGCTATGGTTAAAGCAGCTTAAAAGGCTGAAAAGGATAACAAGGAAGATATATGCAAATGAAGCAGCACAGTAACGGTTCGAGTCCCACTACAGCACATTCTATTTTACATGGCAAAGCACGTTATGACCAATATTTTTGTTGCATAACCCACTAAATAACATATATTTATGAACTGGAGTACTGCAATAAATGCACACATGATGTGTCAGTGTTATAATGAATAAGGCACTAGTAAGCAGGTCTAAGCACAAATAAGCAGTAGTAAGCATATGTCAGCACTGGTAAGTGACCTTAAGCCCGTTTGCATGGTGGTGAGCAATGCCTACACTGACTAAGCAATTTTAAAGCTAACTCTCTGTAAGCAGATGTAACAGCAGGTTAGCAGTGCTTACCGTCGCACAAACCCACTTACAACTGCTCAAAAGTGGCTTAATCACTCTGTATCTAACGGCCCTTGTTCTGCCCATTAACAAAATAAACAGTCATGCAGGTTTCAAACCCAGGACCTTATACACCATAGTCTCAGTAGTTATCCACCAAGCCATCACAGAAGTGCAGAAGAATGAGGTAGTAGTAGTAAACATGTCCTCACCATAATATAACCAAACTGAGCCTGTGAAAGGCATCATTATACAGTCATATGTGCCATAACCCACTACATAACATAAATATGTGAACTGGAGTACAGCAGTAAGCCCAGAAGTGAGATGTAATTGTAACAGAGGGTTGAAGTCCCCAATAAAGCACAAGGACCCCACAGAGTGTACGTATACATCAATCAGGGATAGGAGGCATACATATAAGGTGTAATGAATAATAACACAACGCCAAAAAGGCATTATAATGAAGGTCTAATGTAAACAATGCTGAGCATTGCACAGGCCAGCTTAGGAGGTGTGAGCAATGTGTTGACCAGCTAACTCTTTGTGCCCAGTGGTATTCCCCTTTAAACTATGTCAACCTTAGGTAAGAAGGTATGCCCATAGCTTAGCATTTTCAAAACCGGCCAATTATGCAAAAGTGTGGGAAATCAGCCCGACTTAAACCCAAGAGGGGGGAATACATCTCATAACTGGTTGTAGCTTCCTCTTGCAGGCACTATAGCAGTAAGGGGAGAAGGAGTGCGCTTCCGGGTGCAGCGTTGGTGCATCCAGGAGTCCAAGGTCATGGTTGGACTTCTAGTTAAAGATCATGCACAGAGACTGCTGCAGGGCCAGTACCAGGGCTCCCAATATAAGGCAGAGGTCTGGGACCATCTCGCCCGCGACCTCACAACTGTCACTGGCATACCCTGATCTAGTGAGCAGGTCAGGCACCACTATGCCGATCAGAAGCGGTAGATGGGGCACCTCTTGGAGTAGTGGCTCCAAGAAGCTAGAGCATCGAGGGATGTCTCAGCCATGTGTATCACCCGAGTATGTGTGTAATAAGTGCCAGCTCAGGTATATCATGGATAGGTATAGCTAAATATTCCTCATATGTCCTGCAAAGCTGCAATGGAGCAGGCTGCAAACCAGGAGGCCCACATCATCCGCCTGGCATGGTTTTGACACAAGGCAGGTCAGTAATACTCATTCTTTTACTGTCATGGGAAATAAAAATAAAAGTAGTAGTAAATTAATTGCTAGCATAAAACCTGTATTGTTCAAGGCAAGTATTGCATACAGTAGAGAATATGGCAGAAAGAGTATCATATTGCTTGTATGGCAATAAAAGTGTAATATCCTGACAAAACAGGTCTAACTGCTGGACTGCATGTGTGTATTCTGGTATCATATAGTAATGTAGATTTGCAATCATGTAATAGTATTGTTGTATTAATCAGTTACCCACATCATGCACCATATATTGAATGTGTAGGAATGCCTGCATATGAAAGGTGTAATTCCCAGAGGCCATTTAGTACAACTGAGAGACACATAGACAGTAAACAGGGAAAATGCAGACAACAAAAACCAAACAGTATATGCAACTGAGATGTAAACTGCTGTTATTTTAGCACACACAGCTACGGCTTGAATCCTGCCAGTGGTAGTAGTCTGCATATAGAATCATACCCCACAACTGTACAGATATGTTAAGAATGGCTATTAAAGTGGCCCATATCTATTGCCTATCATCCCGTTCCCCTGGGAAATCAGTGGGATGATCCCAGATGTATAAGCAGCAAGCAGGAAATACAACTGATTGACACACATCTATGACAACAAACCTGGCACACTAGCAACTCCCCAATACCTTATGTGACTAGGAAGCCACGTATGTTCCATTTAGACCCCAACGTAAGCTGTTATCAGAGTGTGTACAGTAACAGAGTGAAATGTATCTGCATAATAGTAATGTGGAACCTGGTACTCTGTGTGGGAACATGCAGGTAGTGCTAATAAACATTCCTCCCACAGGTCTGTCAGATACCAACACTGAGCCCAGAAATACAAGAATGATATCCAATTGCTCTGAATAATGAGGTATGACACATCACTGTCACCCACACAGTCCTACAACATATAACTGTCTAGGAAATCAGTATGAGTGTTGTTATACAAGGTCAGAATGCATAAGCACAGGGGATTAATAACACAGAAAGCAGACTGGAGATATACAGCAATATCAATATAGCAGCCACAACTGTGATGGACAATGTTTAAGTTGTAGCAGACACATCCATGATCTGAATCCTAGGAGTTGAATTAGACTGCATAGAGCTTCATACCCCTCAACTGTACACATGAGGCCAGAATGCCCACATCTGCTGCCTGTTCCCCTGGTAAGTCTGTGGGATGATCCCAGATGTGTAGCCAGCAAACAGGGAATACAAGTGATTGTCAGCCATCATGAGAACACACCTGTCACTGTAGCAACTCCTGAAACTGTTAAGAGAGTAATATTTCAAGTATGTCCTATCTACACTCCCATGTTGTCAAGCTGTGACTAGGATGTGTACAGTAACAGAGTGAGATGTATGTGCAGAATGCTAATGTGTAATCTGGAACTT
Source organism: Protopterus annectens (assembly GCF_019279795.1). Lineage (NCBI taxonomy): Eukaryota > Metazoa > Chordata > Ceratodontiformes > Protopteridae > Protopterus > Protopterus annectens. The sequence goes on from NC_056751.1 coordinate 463,564,808, forward strand.
TGTGTGCCAACAGTCAGGTAGTGCTAACAAACATTGCTCCCATAGGTACGTTGGATATGAAGACTGTGCTGAGAAATACAGACCAATATAACCTGTACTGGTACTGTCCACCCTGGTATTGTAGGGGATTGTGAGTGTTGCAGTTTCTCCAAATAATAAAGTATCACTGGTCACTGTCACCCACGCTGTGCTACATAATATAACTGTGTAGGAAAGTATGAATATGTGTGTCTCAGGTCGCTAAAGGTGGAAGAGAGAAATATTCTAGATATGTCCAGGCACACCAGCATGTGGTCAACAGAAGGCCAGCGCCTGTGCAGAAAAAGTCGGATAGCATAGTGCAAAATATCAACCTGGAATCCGTGCGTATGTGAACAGTAAGTCAGTGCTAACAAACATTTCCTCCACAGGTATACCAGGTAAGAGGTGTATACTGCAGGTAAAACCGGTTCATATTTAATGATGACGATAGCCATATCACTGTCCAAAATAAGGCTATAGAGTAGTGTAGTAAGACTTGTAAGGTACACATAACAGCACTGACTAGGAACATAATGTGGACTACAGGAATATACTACTTGTTAATTGACATCTTTCTACCCCCCCCCCCACCTTATCTCCAACAATAATCAACATACCCACCCCAACCGGTGTGTACTGACTCTGATAACGTCCAATTGTTTGATAAATATTTTAATGGTTCTCATGCATGTGCCATATTGAATTATTCCAACATTGTTGGCATGGTGCCATCAACATACCTGCATGCTGTTTTTATTACCACTGCGGTCCCATATATGCATGTGTTTTGTTTGCTATGCAGCTGTTCCGTATCTGGTGTCTGGGTTAATGGGAATATGTATGCATGCTGTTATACCTAACCCTGGAATGTGTTGACTATTACTAACCCATACATAATGATGAAATCTACACACTATAGCATACTTGGGAAGGCCAGTCCCAGCTGACCCAACTGTCCAACCTCAGCTGGCCGAGGCACCAGGCACCAGGCACCAGCATGTCTGGGGACCAACCCAGGACCTCCCTGCCCATTGGTCCTGCACCACCTTTGGGTGGAACTGCCTCAGGGGATGGGGCTCACCTCCCCCTGGGAGTGGGCATGGACAGGTACCTGTCACCTGTAGCCAGGTCAGGGCCATGGTGTGTAGAGCGATCAATGGGCAGTTTGGTGATCTTCTATGCCAGCTCAAGGGCCACATGTCATGATTAGAGAGTCAGCCTGGCTCTGCAGCTCAGCCCGCAGCACAGCCACCTTCTCAGCTGAGAAGGTGCAGTGGTGACCCCATGGGTGGGGACCTCAGTCGCACTGTTACAAATAGGGGGCTTGTGGGCTTCCAGTATACAAACACCCCTCCACATCAAGGTGTCCTCCCCATGTGTCATATATCGTTCCTGTATGCGTCTTGTATGCCTTGTCTGTTAACCTATCCAACCTCCTCCCCAAATATACCTATTACCCCTCCCCAACATCCCACTCTCATCTGAAAAAAAAAAGGGTAATCTGTTCCCACAAAAAAATCTTGCCTCATACATAGCTGTCCATTTTGCACATGTGTCCACATGTAATCCAGTCTAACTGGCATCACAACTTATTAGTGTTGTCCTCACCCATCTCCCATGGGTTTGAGTGTCCAAATCTACCTCCAAATTCAATGTATATGCACAGCTGTTGCTGTAGAAGAAATGGGCTGCTATGGACCTTCCCTACACCCTTCTTGCACATCACTAGCTATTTTCCCTACTGTTTTTCCCTCTTTGTGCCCCTTTTTCACCACTTTCCTATCAACCCTTTTTTTTTTCTTTTAAAGAAATTAGCATGGGGGTAAGTGGGAGTAAGCACTTTTAAGCAGCAGTAAGCGAGTCTAAGCCTGTTTGTGCAATGGTAAGCACTGCCTACACAGATTAAGCAATTTAGAAGCTAACGGAGTATAAGAAAGTGTAACAGGACATTAGCAGTGCTTACCTCCACACAAACATGCGCAAACTCGCTTACAACTGCTTTAAAGTGCCTTAATCACTCTGTATCCAACAGCCCGTGTTCTGCCCAGCAACAAAATAAACAGCTTCTGCAAGGCTTAAACCAAGGACCCTGCACACCACAGACAAAGTGATTTACCACTAAGCCATGCCAGATATACATAAATCTGATGTTTTCAGAAACATATTATCCAGCCCAATCATGCAACAGTACAGGGAATGTATACCAACATCTAGATGCATGTGTGTGTGTAAATATATTAATATCTAAACAGATCCAGCATAGCTACATATATATATATATATATATATATATATATATATATATATACATATATATATATATACATATATAGAAATATATATGGACTGGACATATATACATGCAAATGCCTACATCGACACATATATGTGTCTACACCTATATGTCTACATATACACAGCAAGTTGCATATATGTACGCAGATATATATCTATGTAGGTATATACGGACATAGTTATATATATGTAAGCAGATATATATATCTATTTAGGTATATACGGCCATACATCTGTAGATAGCAATGGCAGATTAATGAAAACAAATATGTCCACACTCACCATTAATGGGGTTGAGAGGCCCCAAACAATATACGTCTTGTAGGAATAGGCATACCTCCCCCCCCCCCCACAGCCACACATGTCTGCCCTGCAATACACTACCAAGTCTTGCAGATCCCATAACCAGGACCTGATACGACATGGGAACAAGATATTAACAGTACTACATCCCACCTGTATGATGTCAGGCTGGTATTGGTAACATACCATGCAGTACAGTCTGCCTCCCATAGGAAATGTAAAACGTGGAAGCTATCAACATCCCCAGGATACATATACACAGACACAGATATGCAGCTACAGATATACATACATATATATTATATATATATATATATATATATATATATATATATATATATATATATATATATATATATATACATGCATATGTATATAGATATATATGTGACTACACATACACATACAGAGATATGTACAGTAAGATATATATGTAGAAGGTGCACACAATATGGAACAGCCACTATGCCTACAGTTAACACCTGAACAACTGGACACTGTATGGGCCACCCATACAAATGACAATCGTTGCCTGCAACATATACCCACAGAGAGGTCCTAGGAAAAAACACCACACACAGGTTTGCAGAAATGGAAAACCTTTATTTGTGTACTATTACAGTTCTATATGCCATGTCATATAGCTGTTCAGTCACTGACATTCATATAAACAGAATAATGCAACTGTGAAACAATTATACTAATACAGTAGTCTGGAAAGGTTCACAACTGTTGCTGTCCAGGCCAAGCCTGTCAAATTGTACAATACTAAAGACAGGCTGGGCCACAGGATACCAAACTATCAACAGTATGTAATGCAGGTGTATAGTTCAGCAGCCTCTATCAACAATCTGTACAAAATCACTAGGTGGTAAAGACGTTAGTTGACCTAATGGGATGTAACTGTTAGATAACAAGGCATAACTGACACCATCACAAGCACACTGACAAACAGAATAGTCTGTATGGCAGGAGGCAGTAGGCCTGTATTAACCCAATGTATGTAAGTAATGTAAATATTACATTATTACAATATTACTTATGGTAAGCTAGCATAATATTACAGTATATGACCTATCTGTTCGACACCATCCTCATATGTGACACTCACAGATTAAACCTGCATATATTGGGCTGCTACACATTTTAGTATGATGGCTGTCTGTGGTATGGGACATGTGTGTGTATGGCCCTGCAAACATGTAAGCCAATACAGTAACATACAATGGAGCAGCATGTAACATTATATAGGATGGGACCTAGAACAATGACATTTACCACAGTCTGTACAAAGGCTAAAGTACATATTAACAATACACACACTGTTGACATTCACCATAAGTACACAGACCTCTGTACTGTACAAACATCCACATAATGTCCAGGTTATGTCATCAAATATAACCCCTACAGTACATAACATGTGTAGCAGTCTGTTATCTCACTGGCTTGTTATCAGATATGATGACACGAATTATGGTGTACAGCGCATATGCACCTCTTAATGCATGACATATGTACAAAGGTTGACAGAGTGTATGGATGGAAGCATATACACAGGGCCAATATTGACATGTTGTTGTGATAACCTCATACATTTACTGTTGTAACAGGTTTTGTTGCAACATATGTCCTGTGAAGGATATGAAGTCAGTAACTGTCACTGCTTTCACCACCTACAGACTGCAATCCTCACACTACCTTCTGCAGTTCACAGATAGATGATCTGTGGGTAACACATGAAACCAAAGGCACAATACACTGCTCAGTCTGCAGATTGCCCTACAGGTGGGGATTCCTCATAAATATAGAACTGACATGGCAGGTATTGAAACATGTAGGACAGACATATACACACACACACACACACACACACACACACACACACACACACACACACACACACACAACACACGCAACACACACACAACACACACACTTAAACCAACATTACTCCAAATGCAGTATAGCAGCACTTACAGTCTGTAGTCAGGTCAGGCACATCCCCCTCCTGTGTGTTGCCCTGTTTCCACAGTGTATGTTGTTAAAGGTAAATCCCCAATCCATCTGAGATGCTGTTTGCCATACAACACATCTATTTCCTGATCACAGTGAATCAGAAGGCCAACACCAACATGATGTTCCTAGATATTGGAGTGTGTGTCCATGCAATTGGCTATGGGAATGTTACCACAGCTGTTCCACATGAAATCAGCTGGGTAGGGCTGCAATTCATGTAGAGGCCATCAGCTGATCATGAGCATCACTTAAAATACACATGCTACTGCCTAAGCAAAGCAGGTGTAGGTCTCCACATCCACCAGAGAGGGAGTGAGAGAGGCAGACAGAGGCAAAGACAAGTCAGGGATGAGTGGGAGAATAAAACTTAAGCATGCTTGTGTCACACACCTACCAGCACAGGGTATCAAACCCCCTGATGACTATGTGGAGCTATCACAGTTTTATGCAGTTATTGGCTGCGCCACATAGGTTACCTGTTGTGGAGCCCTCAGAACATATATGTGATGGTGAGTGACATCTGCAACAGGGATATTGTAGTTATACAGTAGGTGATGTACACGTGCATGTCCGCATGAACAGGTGCCAGTGTCAACACAGCCACACTCTCACAGGGACACACACACATTGAAACACGTGGCAGGACCAGGATTACAACTCATCACTAGTGAGATTGCCACAACACATTACTGTGCAGGTATCACATGAACCACATGGGTCATACAGAGGTTATATGGGCATAGGGTATGGGGAGGCATCAGACATCATACAGCATGCTTTAGTTTGCCAGTGTGGATGTGATCATATGCATCATACAACACACACACAAACACACAGGGTGCCAGTACTGACATGCATGGGTGCATTTCTGCACAGGTGTGTGGTGGTTGACTGTGCCAGACAGCTATACAAGGCTAGATGATGGGTATACCTTGACATCAGGCCATATGACAATGGTCTGCATTGTTGCTTAGGGCTGTAGTTTCTGCATTTGCCCACACAGGTGGGTATTGTATCCCCCATCCAAAAACCTAGGTGACTTTTGTGTGTGGCCAATGCTGTGCATCGCTTACCATGTATGTGTTCCTTAGTCCATGACATAGATGATATCTGGGATGTGCACACCTCCCATATGCATGTACAGTGACATGTGAAACCGTACCATGGGTGCCTGACCCATGTTGTGTACACTGATTATCATTGGATGTGCCGGTCTTGGCCACCTGTGGTGGGAACTGGTAACGGACAGCAGATTGAACCTGTGCCTACATTGAGTGCATGCTAATGGCATTCCCTGGTGTCAGTGGCATCTGTCCATACAGGGCATGTTTTCAGGCATGGTATGTCGTTTGTGGGTTACATGTGCTGGCACCACAGATGTTGCAGGTGTCCATTGGGGAACATGGAGAAGGTGCACTGTCTGCATGTACATGCCTATTGGACAGAGTGCCATGCGCTCTGTAGCCCACTGCAATCACTCCATAGTTACCATCAGTGGCCAATATGCAGTGTACTGCCCACATATTGGCTGTTGCCTAAGCATGTGTGTGTGTGTGTGTGTGTGTGTGTGTGTGTGTGTGTGTGTGTGTGTGTGTGTGTGAGACATGGGTTGTGAGTGTGATCTAGGTAATACTGGGGCTGATTACTATGATTGCCTGGCCCTGATGTGACATGTATGGGTATGGATTTGCACCCCAGCCTCTTAGCTATTTCACATCTGTTATCCCTGTACGGTGGACATTGTGATATATACTATGGTCACCATATAAGAAATTTGCAAAACCCACTTCACATTGGGCCCAGGTGTCACACATACCTTCACACAGAATACAAGTTACACACACACACACACACACACACACACACACACACACACACACACACACACACACACACACACACACACACACACACCTGTCATGTCTGGAAGCAGAACCCCTAGCTAACTAGTTTATTACACTACAGCACTATGCAGTTATAGTACACACCACAGAGATTACTGGAGTATTCCTTCCCCAGAGGTGTATTTCACAATGAATGACATCAGCAGAATTGGCAAAGTAAAGCATTTGAAATGTACTGAGTGTGACTAGCCTAAAATGCATTGCTCCCTACACAGACATTGAAACACACACAAAAACATCCACAACTGACATGTGTGGGTATAGAACCCCTAACAGAGGTCTATATCATACTATAGCATGGAGCTGTTATAGGACACAACACAGGGATTACTGGTGAGCCCTTTCCCCAAAGGCGTATTTCACAATGAATGAAATCAGCAGAATTGCCAAAGTAGGGTATTTGAAGTGCACTGAGTGTGACTAGTCTATAATGCATTGCTCTCTCCACAGACATTGAAACACACACACAAAGTATCTAGAAAAGCCATGGGTGGGAATAGAACCCTACCAGAGTTCTAAATCACACTACAGCAGTACACAGTTAAGGCACACGCTACAAAGATTACTGGGCTACAACTTTCCAAGAGGTGTATTTCTAGGTGGATGACATCATCAGCCTTGCCAAAGTTGAGCATTTGAATTGTAGGGAGTGTGACTACCCTAAAAAGCATTGCTCTCTTCACAGACAGACAGACACACAAACACAGTTGCCAAATCTGGGATTAGAACACCTACCCAACTACTTTATCATACTAGAGCAATACACAGTTACAGGACGTGCTACAGAGATTATTGCACAATGCCCTTCCCAGAGGTGTAGTTATAGGTGGATGACATCATCAGTCTTGTCAAAGTTGAGCATTTGAATTGTAGGGAGTGTGACTACCGTAAAAAGTATTGCTCTCTACACAGACAGCAACACACACAAAGACATACAGTTGCCAGGTCTGGGATTAGAACTCCTACCTAACTAGTTTATCACACTACAACAGTACGCAGTTATGGGATATGCCACAGAGATAACTAGACTACAACTCTCTCAAAGGTGTATTTCACAGTGGATGACCTCAGCAGGCTTGTCATAGTAGTGCTATGGGGAGGGTAGTGTGTGTGCATGGGCCATAACCCATTCATCTAGGGGTTGACACGCCATGTGCAGGCAAACATGGGGTCATATTTCACAGGTACGTGTATACAGCTGCTAGATGACTACGTCCTTGCACAGTCATGTTGCACAGCTGGCACGTGTACCATGTAGTCTGTAATGCTGACAGATACTGGTGGCTAGTATCTGCCATAAGTGACATCTGAACCTCATGTGGTTGGGGCCCTTTGGCCGTGTGATGGGTGGGAAAGGCCTGGATGGCTCCTAATCACAGTCACCCTCTTGCACACATCTATGTACGTCCACCTTTGGCTTATTATAGTATGTTGTCCTTACATATATGTCTGTATTCCTATCCACTGTGTGTGCATGGCATGAGTGGTGCATACTGACAAGTGTCTGCACTAACAACTGCGACTGCCAGATATGTCTGGTCCTCTGGTGTTTACAGACATGGTCTTCATGTGTTTAAGTGTGTGAGCATGCCCAGTATGACCTTTCCTTATGTTGTTGACTGGCATTGCCTTCATTTCTCTAATTGTGTGAGCATGCCCAGTATGCCCATCTGTATTTAATGTGTAGATTGAGTCCAGGTGGTTTGTACTGCAGTGCTGACCTTTGTGTTGTACACCGATAGGTAGCATGCTAATTCTGCAGGGTATCCATCAAGCATTTGGCATTGACTGTTCCTACATTTCTGCATAGGATGGGGGGATCAACTGACTATTTCTACATTTCTACACCGGATTGAGGGGTCACACCTGACTGTTACTACATAGGATGGGGGGGCACACATGACTATTCCTACATTTCTACACAGGATTAGGGGGGCACACCTGACTGCTATTACATTACTACGTACGATGGGGGTAGGCATACCTGACTATTTCTACATTTCTACACAGGGTTAGGGGGGCACACCTGACCATTATTACATTACTACATAGGATGGGGGGCACACCTGACTATTTCTACATTTCTACACAGGACTGGGGGGCACACCTTACTGTTATTACATTACTACGTAGGATGGGAGGGCACACCTGACACTTGTACACATTTGCTATGACTGTACTGGTATGTCAGGTACTCCATTTCATTCTGTATTCTTACCTATTATGCTGACCAGAGGCATACCAGTCTACATATTAGTGTCTGACTTTCTACCCTTCAGAACTAACATCCCACTGCTTGACCTGTTGTAGTCTGTCTGTGTAGGCATGGGAGGGAGGTTAACCATAGCCATCATTCAGGGGCCATAACACAGGCTCCGTTTGGGTTTGTCTACACCTGTCCCGCTGGCTGAAACTGTTGTTGGGTATGTGAATCACCCTGACTGGCATGTGTGAGTCATATGGACACACATGTTGCTCAGCACATTTCCTACAGTGAGTTTTCATCACCCTGTGTAGTACTGGTTACCATGATGACTCCAGTATGTGTTACAGATGTCATGGTGCCACTATAGGTGTCTACTGTCTGCTGCCATAATATTCAGCCACCCAATTCCCCTGCATGCTCACATCCATACCATAGATACAGGTAACGACACATTCTACTCCATTTGGCAATTGGTAGGTTGACTGACTTACCTTGAGGGTGTGCCAGACTTGCAGATGGTGCTGGAGTTCTGCCTATGTCAGATGCCCATAGTACACTCCCTATACATGGTTGAGCACAGGTAGTATCATGTTTGGCATCCCTTTTAGTGTAAGTGCAAGTCAAAGAGAGGTG